>NC_064621.1:83868175-84171205 GCF_023898315.1 Schistocerca nitens | reverse complement strand
CCGTCCGATGCGAGGTAACCGCGCCGTAGTATGATGACGCTACACCTAAAAAACATCGAAAGACATGACGTCAGTCGACTATAGCGCACGGAAGAGAGAGTATTCCTGCTAATGAGGCTCCCTGGCTGGCAGTTAACTGTTCGCTACTTTGGACGAGAGTGCATTAAATACGTGCGATGCATTGCGTGGGCAATATGAATCCAGCAAATATAGCTCGTGACTCCAATAACAATGTCAATGAATATTTTCCGAACTGTAAGGCATCGGAAAGTTCCTTAAGGGATCGAACGATTGTCGAACATTTGTATGATTATTTCCTACATTTGTTGAATAACAGTACGTGTGGTGATGATTGTCTGAAAATAAAAAAAATCAAACAACTAACCCGAGGGAAGCCTTAAACCAACGACCTCTCGTTCTGCAGCTCCTCACGCTAACCACGCGACCACTGCGCTCCCGTGCTCAAGCTATCCTTGATTTTGCTTATCATGCACACGGACTACTCAGTTTGTTTGGTTTGAATATTTTTTTCATAGGTCCACACAACTTCTTCCTGTTTTTCGAATGATCTGTGTTCAGTTTTCAAGGCCTATCCACTGTGTCAACTTATAACTAAATCTGAGGAGGGTGCGATGGGAAGGTTCCCTTGTTAGCTATGAAACAACTGTAGCAAAACGGAGCATCCTCGTTATCCATGTGATGGATAAGACGACTAATTCGCAACATAAATGTCAATGTAAGCATCAGTTTCTGTTGGAACGTGCTTCCCGGACCAAATAACATACATTTCCTACATCTTCAATGCGAATCATGTAGCAAATGTAATTTAAAGGACATAAAAATATCGAGTGAATTTACTAAAATAATTATGAACCACTTGAATTTGCATTCAACAGGCAATGTTCAGAAGTCTGGTGTAGGAGTACTGCATGCTCTAATTCGAAACAACAAAAATCAACAGAGTAACTATTATTGAACGTCATCAGGTCACTCATCGAGCATTCCTATGCAGTACTGTTACTGGTGACGTGTTATGATGCCTTTATCGTTAACTTCCTAAGAAGAAATGAAAGGCTGAGCCACACCAAAAGACGTAAACTCGAGGAGAGAGTTGCGTGAACATATTATTTTACATCTGATAAATCCAAAAGTGTGTTTTGGGCTACGAATTCTGCCCCCAGGGTGTGTGCAACACAGCTGGAATTTGTTGCCAACAACTGAGTCACCTTTCGGTCACAGTGTAAGAAAATCGAGCAACAAAACTACATCACCTGTGCTACTGCATGATAACGCACTATGTTGATTTGAGAAACAAAACTATCCAGGAGATTGATAGGAAAGTCGTCTCTCAGGCACATTTGTATTGATAGGGAAGTCCTCTCTCAAGCACTTGTCCCTCTCGTCATATATTTGTAAAATTTTACCTTTCCCACTCTAGATCGATCAACCGTCAAGGCAATTCATTTCTAGACGAAAATACTTTTAAAACTACTCTGGTTTATTGACATCGTTAGAACAAGTAGGTTTCTACAGGCGTAGAATTTGTAAACAACTTTAGCATTGTCATATCGTTTTAGATATCGTGAAAGAAAATTCTGCTGCTAATTAATTTCTCTTTGATAATTACTGTTGCGTTTAGTAAACTAATGGAAAATGCAATTAAAATATTCACTGTACTAATACAAACTAAAGTCAGCTTAATACAGAAACATCACGACGGCAGTCTATCTTAATAAAGCATTAAGTTTCTGTGAGACAATTGGGCTTATTTTAACACGAATTAGTAGGATATTACAGACTTTACACTTAGAAAAGATCTGTATTTATTTCATTTCCTGTACCATTCGTAAGTGTTATGAAAATGGGGCTTTTCATAGATAAAATTATGTATTCACAACAACAAAAAAATGTCGGCAGAAAACAAAAGTGGCATTATGAATCTGGCAGTACCGTAAGGTTTTCACTCTGACACTAAGAGTTACTGAAAGTAGCAAGAAGAATTTTGCTCGAGCGTTGTCTTACGATTCCCTTATTTTTTATCTGCCTGCTTGTAGCTGTGCTACAAAAGAATTAAAAATCTGGCTTTCAGCAAGTCTCGAAAGGCGAACAAAAGCAGCTTGCACCTGGTTACTAAGCATGTTACCTGGGGACTGGTTTTTTCTTAAAGCGGGAAGACATCCTTTTGTGGTTCAATTGGCAAATGTCAGTCAGACGTGTGACGTTAGTCTAAGCGTTTCGGTGTGTTGAATTTGTACCAATGATTTTTCTACACGTTTTTTCTGTCCCAAATAGAGTTGAAGTCTCCCATTAGTATTTTCACGTCATCTTGGTGAATTTTGCTCATGGTATTTTCGAGTGTGTTCCAGAATTTTTCAACATTGTCGGTGTTTTTCTTATTTTCGATGTTGGTGGGTTCAAATGGTTCAAATGGCTCTGAGCACTATGGGACTTAACTGCTGTGGTCATCAGTCCCCTAGAACTTAGAACTAGTTAAACCTAACTAACCTAAGGACATCGCACACATCCATGCCCGAGGCAGGATGCGAACCTGCGACCGTAGCGGTCGCGCGGTTCCAGACTGTAGCGCCTAGAACCTCTCGAACACTCCGGCCGTCGATGTTGGTGGGGACACGTGCATTGATGAGTGTATATGTTTTACTGGGGCTCTGAATGACCATAGTCATAAGTCGCTTGTTGACGGGCCAGCCGCGGTGGCCGAGCGGTTCTTGGCTCTTCAGTCCGGAACCGCGCGACTGCTACGGTCGCAGGTTCGAATCCAGCCTTGGGCATGAATTTGTGTCATGTCCTTAGATTAGCTAGGTATAAGTAGTTCTAAGTTCTAGGAGACTGATGACCTCCACTGTTAAGTTCCATAGTGCTCAGAGCCATTGGAACCTTTTGATTGTCGATCGGTGTGAATTCTTTGGCAGAGTTGATAGATCGGTGTTCGAGAAATGCAATGCCGAAGATTGGTACGCCTTTCGTTACCTTTTGTTGTATTCTGCTCTTGAAGATGCAATGGTTTCCCTAATACACGGTTTCATTGTCAGTTAGTCGTGGTTCTTGAAGTGCAAGGATGAGAATTTTTTGTCGGTCCATTTCTTTTGTGAAATTATTTAGTTTTCGTGTTTGGATCAAGGTATCGATGTTTACTTTTAAATGCATGTTTTTTGCTTGTAGGGAAATTTACCAGAGATCTTCGATATTCTCTGTCGTGCTAACCTGGACTCCCCAGAATCCGAAAATCCAACTGCCGCCTGTCGACAGCCGGGTTGTGTACCACCTGGGATAAAGTTGACTTTGCTTGCATAGTTTACGTTTGCTTGTGTTTCATTGGTTGTGCTTGGGTGATACCAGGACCGGACAGGACCAGAGGGTGTTGAAGCCTTTGAAAGCAAATATTTTCAGCCAAGCTCATTGAGCTAACACGGTGACCAGAGTAACGGTGATTTTCACTCAGACGTGTCTGGATTTTGCGTTCAACGGATTGAGTAGCCGTTCAGGATTGTGTTAGTATTTGGTTCACCCCTAGTATTTGATTTCCTCGGTACCACCCATATGGGGGAGGGTTTCCACTATCCGCCACACGCGATTATTATTATTATTATTATTGTCATTATGTCTCAGCAAATCCCATATGGTGTATCTTCCCACCACTGAAATAGATGTGTATTGTTCGATTCAGTATTTCCATCACATAAATGTGGTTTATAATTACGTTACATTGCTACTAGTAGACATATTTCTCACTTTTTCTTAGACAGTTGCTACCTGTTACTCCATCATAGGAATTTATGTGCGAAGCATTGTTGAAATACAGACGTTCAAATTATCCGATTTCTGTAATTTCATTTCGATACCAGATCGTTCTAATCGGATTCAGCCAGGTAGTCTTAATGTGGATATCCGACCACGACTGTCATCATATGATAGACTGTGTAAACCACATTCTTTATCGGACTGTTGAATATAGATCACTTATCTATGACAGGACCTGAATTCTTAAACACTGTGGAAAATAATAATCCGACGTGCTTATTACAAATACGTTATTCCAATATAAATATGTGAACTAACGAGATAACAGTTTATTTACAGGAGCAGAACTAATGTTCAAATGTTCAAATGTGTGTGAAATCGTATGGGACTTAACTGCTAAGGTCATCAGTACCTAAGCTTACACACTACTTAACCTAAATCATCCTAAGGACAAACACACACACCCATGCCCGAGGGAGGACTCGAACCTCCGCCGGGATCAGCCACGCAGCTCATGACTGCAGCGCCCCTGACCGCTCGGCTAATCCCGCGCGGCTACTAAAAGTATACTCGTCCACAAAACCCATGTGGACAATTATCTGATAATCGGTCAAGCTTTGCTTTGTCGCAGCTCTTTAGAATACAAGTCCATTTACTTTCAGGCTCTTACATACAATTCTTGCAATGCAAGGTAATTGAAAAAACTCATCCACTCGACGCCAACTGAGGAACTGACTGGTGCATGTGTTGTTCAACACACAGTAGTTGTCACCCTCACTGGAATCAATGAGTGTGTGCGTGTGTGTGTGTGTGTGTGTGTGTGTGTGTGTGTGTGTGTGTGTGTGAGTGAGTTTTCGTGTTAATGCACAATCTGAATCAATACTATTAACATCAGACAGACAACCGGGCATCAAATGTGACTGTAAAGTGTGTTAATGCGATGGGAAGTTACAAACTGAATTTTCACCTAACCCACGTCCTGCATATTACGTTAAGTAAGATGTATTAACTCCATAGTATCGTTAGCAGAGAGTGCGCTCTTGTTGTCAAGGCCTGCGACAAGCGCAGCGATCAGCACTGCCCAATGCCGCCGCGATTTGTTTATGTTGGCTGAGCGTGGACACTGCAGCAGACGCTTCGCCATAAATAGAAAGAAATCACCTTGGCTCTGACTGCAGTGAGCGGATATCACTGCCTGCGTGTTCTTATAGTAACCAACGTGAGACTCTACTCACAGGTGCCATGGAGCAATTGCAACGGGTATCATGTCATTAGTCATGAGAATATTAACCAGTGATGAAATGTCCACTCTATTTGAATCCTAAGAAAATAGGAACCTTCTCACAAAGGAATGTGAGGTGATATCAAAATTTATCCAACATACAAAAATTAACTGCAGGGCTTTCATGTATGCAGTAGTAGCACACAAGGAAATAATATGTCTTTGAAGCGTATATTTCATTTCCTCTTCTCATATTAACGTCCTTGTTTTAGAATGAAGTGAGAAAATTAACGCGAAAAACTTAAGTTCCTGAGAAGCATATAAGTCATTTCCTCGTCTCATATCATAGCTTTTGTTTTAGTATGAGGTGAAAAAATAAACAGTTTACGGCTCTGAAACATAATATGACACCAGATTCTTATCGTAGGCGCTATCGGAAACGCAAAAAGCAGGGAGCTGTCCATTCTTTTGTCCTAAAGAGCTGCGACAAAGCAAAGCTTGACCGATTATCAGATAATTGTCCACATGGGTTTTGTGGACGAGTATACTTTTAGTAGCCGCGCGGGATTAGCCGAGCGGTCAGGGGCGCTGCAGTCATGAGCTGCATGGCTGATCCCGGCGGAGGTTCGAGTCCTCCCTCGGGCATGGGTGTGTGTGTTTGTCCTTAGGATGATTTAGGTTAAGTAGTGTGTAAGCTTAGGTACTGATGACCTTAGCAGTTAAGTCCCATACGATTTCACACACATTTGAACATTTGAACATTAGTTCTGCTCCTGTAAATAAACTGTTATCTCGTTAGTTCACATATTTATATTGGAATAACGTATTTGTAATAAGCACATCGGATTATTATTTTCCACAGTGTTTAAGAATTCAGGTCCTGTCATAGATAAGTGATCTATATTCAACAGTCCGATAAAGAATGTGGTTTACACAGTCTATCATATGATGACAGTCGTGGTCGGATATCCACATTAAGACTACCTGGCTGAATCCGATTAGAACGATCTGGTATCGAAATGAAATTACAGAAGCCCGTATCTCGTGGTCGTGCGGTAGCGTTCTCGCTTCCCACGCCCGGGTTCCCGGGTTCGATTCCCGGCGGGGTCAGGAATTTTCTCTGCCTCGTGATGGCTGGGTGTTGTGTGCTGTCCTTAGGTTAGTTAGGTTTAAGTAGTTCTAAGTTCTAGGGGACTTATGACCACAGCAGTTGAGTCCCATAGTGCTCAGAGCCATTTTTGAAATTACAGAAATCGGATAATTTGAACGTCTGTATTTCAACAATGCTTCGCACATAAATTCCTATGATGGAGTAACAGGTAGCAACTGTCTAAGAAAAAGTGAGAAATATGTCTACTAGTAGCAATGTAACGTAATTATAAACCACATTTATGTGATGGAAATACTGAATCGAACAATACACATCTATTTCAGTGGTGGGAAGATACACCATATGGGATTTGCTGAGACATAATGACAATAATAATAATAATAATAATCGCGTGTGGCGGATAGTGGAAACCCTCCCCCATATGGGTGGTACCGAGGAAATCAAATACTAGGGGTGAACCAAATACTAACACAATCCTGAACGGCTACTCAATCCGTTGAACGCAAAATCCAGACACGTCTGAGTGAAAATCACCGTTACTCTGGTCACCGTGTTAGCTCAATGAGCTTGGCTGAAAATATTTGCTTTCAAAGGCTTCAACACCCTCTGGTCCTGTCCGGTCCTGGTATCACCCAAGCACAACCAATGAAACACAAGCAAACGTAAACTATGCAAGCAAAGTCAACTTTATCCCAGGTGGTACACAACCCGGCTGTCGACAGGCGGCAGTTGGATTTTCGGATTCTGGGGAGTCCAGGTTAGCACGACAGAGAATATCGAAGATCTCTGGTAAATTTCCCTACAAGCAAAAAACATGCATTTAAAA
The DNA here is from genome assembly GCF_023898315.1 of Schistocerca nitens. Lineage (NCBI taxonomy): Eukaryota > Metazoa > Arthropoda > Insecta > Orthoptera > Acrididae > Schistocerca > Schistocerca nitens. The sequence goes on along the minus strand of NC_064621.1, from coordinate 84,164,287 downwards.
GTAAACATCGATACCTTGATCCAAACACGAAAACTAAATAATTTCACAAAAGAAATGGACCGACAAAAAATTCTCATCCTTGCACTTCAAGAACCACGACTAACTGACAATGAAACCGTGTATTAGGGAAACCATTGCATCTTCAAGAGCAGAATACAACAAAAGGTAACGAAAGGCGTACCAATCTTCGGCATTGCATTTCTCGAACACCGATCTATCAACTCTGCCAAAGAATTCACACCGATCGACAATCAAAAGGTTCCAATGGCTCTGAGCACTATGGAACTTAACAGTGGAGGTCATCAGTCTCCTAGAACTTAGAACTACTTATACCTAGCTAATCTAAGGACATGACACAAATTCATGCCCAAGGCTGGATTCGAACCTGCGACCGTAGCAGTCGCGCGGTTCCGGACTGAAGAGCCAAGAACCGCTCGGCCACCGCGGCTGGCCCGTCAACAAGCGACTTATGACTATGGTCATTCAGAGCCCCAGTAAAACATATACACTCATCAATGCACGTGTCCCCACCAACATCGACGGCCGGAGTGTTCGAGAGGTTCTAGGCGCTACAGTCTGGAACCGCGCGACCGCTACGGTCGCAGGTTCGCATCCTGCCTCGGGCATGGATGTGTGCGATGTCCTTAGGTTAGTTAGGTTTAACTAGTTCTAAGTTCTAGGGGACTGATGACCACAGCAGTTAAGTCCCATAGTGCTCAGAGCCATTTGAACCATTTGAACCCACCAACATCGAAAATAAGAAAAACACCGACAATGTTGAAAAATTCTGGAACACACTCGAAAATACCATGAGCAAAATTCACCAAGATGACGTGAAAATACTAATGGGAGACTTCAACTCTATTTGGGACAGAAAAAACGTGTAGAAAAATCATTGGTACAAATTCAACACACCGAAACGCTTAGACTAACGTCACACGTCTGACTGACATTTGCCAATTGAACCACAAAAGGATGTCTTCCCGCTTTAAGAAAAAACCAGTCCCCAGGTAACATGCTTAGTAACCAGGTGCAAGCTGCTTTTGTTCGCCTTTCGAGACTTGCTGAAAGCCAGATTTTTAATTCTTTTGTAGCACAGCTACAAGCAGGCAGATAAAAAATAAGGGAATCGTAAGACAACGCTCGAGCAAAATTCTTCTTGCTACTTTCAGTAACTCTTAGTGTCAGAGTGAAAACCTTACGGTACTGCCAGATTCATAATGCCACTTTTGTTTTCTGCCGACATTTTTTTGTTGTTGTGAATACATAATTTTATCTATGAAAAGCCCCATTTTCATAACACTTACGAATGGTACAGGAAATGAAATAAATACAGATCTTTTCTAAGTGTAAAGTCTGTAATATCCTACTAATTCGTGTTAAAATAAGCCCAATTGTCTCACAGAAACTTAATGCTTTATTAAGATAGACTGCCGTCGTGATGTTTCTGTATTAAGCTGACTTTAGTTTGTATTAGTACAGTGAATATTTTAATTGCATTTTCCATTAGTTTACTAAACGCAACAGTAATTATCAAAGAGAAATTAATTAGCAGCAGAATTTTCTTTCACGATATCTAAAACGATATGACAATGCTAAAGTTGTTTACAAATTCTACGCCTGTAGAAACCTACTTGTTCTAACGATGTCAATAAACCAGAGTAGTTTTAAAAGTATTTTCGTCTAGAAATGAATTGCCTTGACGGTTGATCGATCTAGAGTGGGAAAGGTAAAATTTTACAAATATATGACGAGAGGGACAAGTGCTTGAGAGAGGACTTCCCTATCAATACAAATGTGCCTGAGAGACGACTTTCCTATCAATCTCCTGGATAGTTTTGTTTCTCAAATCAACATAGTGCGTTATCATGCAGTAGCACAGGTGATGTAGTTTTGTTGCTCGATTTTCTTACACTGTGACCGAAAGGTGTCTCAGTTGTTGGCAACAAATTCCAGCTGTGTTGCACACACCCTGGGGGCAGAATTCGTAGCCCAAAACACACTTTTGGATTTATCAGATGTAAAATAATATGTTCACGCAACTCTTTCCTCGAGTTTACGTCTTTTGGTGGGGCTCAGCCTTTCATTTCTTCTTAGGAAGTTAACGATAAAGGCATCATAACACGTCACCAGTAACAGTACTGCATAGGAATGCTCGATGAGTGACCTGATGACGTTCAATAATAGTTACTCTGTTGATTTTTGTTGTTTCGAATTAGAGCATGCAGTACTCCTACACCAGACTTCTGAACATTGCCTGTTGAATGCAAATTCAAGTGGTTCATAATTATTTTAGTAAATTCACTCGATATTTTTATGTCCTTTAAATTACATTTGCTACATGATTCGCATTGAAGATGTAGGAAATGTATGTTATTTGGTCCGGGAAGCACGTTCCAACAGAAACTGATGCTTACATTGACATTTATGTTGCGAATTAGTCGTCTTATCCATCACATGGATAACGAGGATGCTCCGTTTTGCTACAGTTGTTTCATAGCTAACAAGGGAACCTCCCCATCGCACCCTCCTCAGATTTAGTTATAAGTTGACACAGTGGATAGGCCTTGAAAACTGAACACAGATCATTCGAAAAACAGGAAGAAGTTGTGTGGACCTATGAAAAAAATATTCAAACCAAACAAACTGAGTAGTCCGTGTGCATGATAAGCAAAATCAAGGATAGCTTGAGCACGGGAGCGCAGTGGTCGCGTGGTTAGCGTGAGGAGCTGCAGAACGAGAGGTCGTTGGTTTAAGGCTTCCCTCGGGTTAGTTGTTTGATTTTTTTTATTTTCAGACAATCATCACCACACGTACTGTTATTCAACAAATGTAGGAAATAATCATACAAATGTTCGACAATCGTTCGATCCCTTAAGGAACTTTCCGATGCCTTACAGTTCGGAAAATATTCATTGACATTGTTATTGGAGTCACGAGCTATATTTGCTGGATTCATATTGCCCACGCAATGCATCGCACGTATTTAATGCACTCTCGTCCAAAGTAGCGAACAGTTAACTGCCAGCCAGGGAGCCTCATTAGCAGGAATACTCTCTCTTCCGTGCGCTATAGTCGACTGACGTCATGTCTTTCGATGTTTTTTAGGTGTAGCGTCATCATACTACGGCGCGGTTACCTCGCATCGGACGGACGGACGGACAGATAATAATTGTCTGAAAATAAAAATTAAACTTTTCACTCCTGGGAAAATTTGACGGAAGGACCTCTCGTTCCGCAGCTGCGTGCGCTAACCACGGGATCACGGCGCTCCTGAGCTCACCCTATCCTTGATGTTGCCTATCTTGCGCATGGACTACTCAGTTTGTATATTTTGCTTATTTTTTTCATACTTCCACACAACTTCTTCCTGTTTTCTCGATTGATCTGTGTTCAGTTTTTCAAGGCCTATCCCCTGTATCAACTTATAACTAAATCTGAGAGCGGTGCGATGGGGATGTTCCCTTGTTAGTGGTATTGTGTGTTGGTGGCGTTGCCAGTTTACATACTGTGCATGTAACTCACAATAAATGCGTTGGATGCCTCCTGTGATCAGTTTACTTGAAAAACGTTTGTTGTCATCGTAATTTATGTAACTGGCTCTCCGACTTCCAATTTGACAATTTGTGGAAAAATTGTTTACCTCGTTAGTCCTAGTTTCAAACATTGTCTGTCTGACGGAAAACGTAGGCATGAAGGGGTCTGTAAAAAGCAATTAATCGCTATTATAGCAAACTTTTGAATTCACATGATACTTGAATTCTCTATATTGATTCTGAGAGTTTTCTTATTTCTCTTGTTATTTACTGTCTCAATGTCATCCGTGAGAATAAAATTAAAGGCAGTTGGATTAGGTTCCTGATCTATAAACTGTGATTTAATATTCTGCGCTGCTAAATAAATTTTGAAGGTTGTATTCTTTACGTAAAACAGAGTATCGGTGTCAGTCCTAGGATTGACGATAATCTTCAGAAATACAATTACGGAAAAGTGACATATCGATTATGGCTCCTCACCATCAACAATAGTTGTTACCCATAGTTTCATATTTGCTATTTTATCGTCGTTACCCTTTAGAGACCAACCTGATCATTCCACAATGCCATTTTTGACTCGCTTCTTAATATGTCCTATAACTACAGATTTGTCGAAAATATTAACTGTTAAATACGCTTTCCACAAATTAGAAACTTCCAGTTATTCTTCATATCTTGAAACTTACTACCGTTGACTTTCACTGGAGAAAAGATACATAATAATAAAATGAAATCAAAGATTAGAATGTCAAATCATAGTGTGAATGGTTAAAATGAAATGAACTAAAAATCATCTCCTTGTCTAAAAGACGTTATTCTTCCAGAGAACTTCGGCACCTCAAAATTTTTTACACCTCTGATGTTCAGCCACATGTGGACAAATAGCGGGTCCCATGATGCAGCACTGTTTAGCCGTCACAAAATGAAGCCTCAAAAATCAGTCCACATTCCATTTACTGCGTTTCCTTGAAATTATATAAAATATACGTCTGTAAGTAAAAAAAAAAAAAAGACGAAGAAGAAAGAAACAAAGCTTGAAACAGCTGATTGGTGAAGCCTCCTTTGGCTTCCACAACAGCTCGAAGTCTGTTGGGCATTGAGCCCACAACTCGAGCCACATAACTAGGAGATTCAAGTAACTCATTCCAAGCGTCATGAATCACATCAGAAAGCTGTCGGCGAGTCGACGGTGACTGCCCTTTTCTCGTATTACTCTGACCATTTCTGCCCAGATATTCTCAATGGGAGTCGTGTCAGCTCCTTTAGGTGGCCATTCCGTTACAGTAATATTACTATGGTCGTCGACCCGCCTCTTAACCACACGTGCCATATGAATAGACGAGCGATCTTGTTGGAACATGATCTGATCATCGCCAAATCTTGCTGCCACAGCAGGCAACATCACGTTCTCCAGAATTGATATGTAATTGCGCGCATCGAATCTTCCTTCCACTTCCCACAGGAGCCCACACCCTTCGGCCGATATCCACGCCCATACCGTTACCGACTACAAATGGCTCTGAGCACTGTGGGACTTAACATCTGTGGTCATCAGTCCCCTAGAACGTAGAACTACTTAAACCTAACTAACCTAAGGACATCACACACATCCATGCGCGAGGCAGGATTCGAACCTGCGACCGTAGCGGTCACGCGGTTCCAGACTGAAGCGCCTCGAACCGCACGGCCACACCGGCCGGCACCGACAACCTGCCACTCCTTCGGCAACTGTAAATATATTTTCGATTATACCTAGCACATTTAGGCCGGTAAACTAGTACTTTTCCGGATGATGCCGTAGAGAAAACTTTTTGGTGCGTGAAAATCACTCGCCTCCAAAACTGGAGAAGTTTGTCGCCATTTTCAGTAGCAAAAGCAAGGCAAGCTTCTCTTTGGGAAACAGTCAATGTCTCTTTCACAGCAGCGCTTCTTGCTCTCAGTCCACCTTCCCTTACACGAGGAGTGACGGTCTTACTGCTAACATTGAGACCCAAAGTTTGCTGAATTTGTCGTGCGTTGACAAATGGGTGGTTCTCACTGAAACGGCGTATCTGCTGATCCTGAGCTGCTGTTGTTTTGCGGCGACGGCCATGAGGCCTCCCATTCAAGTTACCACTTTCTTCCTTTCGTCTGATCCACCTGGCTACCGTCGACTTGTGAAGACCCATAGTTCTTGCTATATCGGCATTTGAAGATCCCTCTGCATGGAGTTCTATTATAGCGCCCTTGTCTGCCTCAGCCAGATGGGCCATTTAGCGTTGACTGAATGATTCGTCGCGGTTAATATTGGCTGCGGAAACAGCGCTGGCAGGAAACAGACTGCCTCCTCCACGATGGCAGCCACAACGCAGTGGCCAAGTATGTGTAACACGGAAATCGATGGCATAAAAGAGAGATCATAAGCCCATACCCGTGTCATTACATAGTGGAGCAACTTAGAATCTCTAATTTTTCTCAGAAGGGACTGGTCCACTCTTGTCATGTATTATCCTGATAAATATTACATGAAATGAAATGTTTACGTTTTGCATATGCGGCAGGCCTGACGCAAGAAACATTTCTGAAATATCTGAGGCAACCTGAAGAACACCTCATGAATTTTATCTGTAGAGGGTTGCCTTATAAGAAGGAAAACGTGTTTATCCCCGCTCGCCGTGTTTCCAGGTGGCGCAGTTTACTCGGAGGCATACATAATTCTCGCCGGGCGTAAGAAGCGACTCGACGAGCGAGGGGAACTCGCCAAATGTCATAGGCTGATTGTCCCGAAACTTTGCTCACAAGGGGAGGCCGCCAAATGTGAAATTCAGATTCGATTCATACTGCGCATAATAAAAGCTCATGGCCAGAGGTGTAATGTGGCAAAGCACCAAGATGCACTTCTCAGCTGTTGTCGAGAAAATCGACAGTTAGAAGAAACCGTTGCGGTGAAATACTCTCTACGATTAATATTTTTCTACAGCGTCGTGGCGCAGCGGTAAGCGCTCGAGTTCGTAATCCGAAGGTCGCCGGATCGAATCTCACGCCATGCAACATTTTTTTATTATTATTATTTTTTTGTAATTCAAATATATATATATATATATATATATATATATATATATATATATATATATATATATATATATAAAAACTATTAATGAATTGCTTATGCATGTTGGTGAAGGCGGATCGCTCTCCAATTGTACCGCCTCCATTTTACCGTTTGTTTAACAGGGTGTACCAAAGCTCTCACGTCCGCACTGATTTTCGACGGTGTTATAAGTTGTGCTAGGGACCGCATCTACCTTCTTTCGAAGTTAGCAGGCAACTACGCTGTTATGCGGCGGCTCGTTTCGGCCCATTCAACATCTGTCCTTCAAGTGTAACGAGCGATTAACGGAGTTTATATTTCATACCTGCCACAGCAAATTTGTGTTCGTGGGGTTTCTATTCTAATTCGAACGTTTGACTTACGCTATACGTATTCGTTTCGGAATATCGTTTCTACGTCTTCCGCTAACTATACGTGGTTAACATTATGAAGACAATTAATAACATTTGTGAAATACAAATTTGTTTGCGGAAAACATAATGATGTTCGAAGTCGCCAGTTTTTCCACGACAAACGACTTTCAACAACTTATTATATGCATAATTGTTGCAACCTGTTGCCGGGAATTTTATATATATATATATATATATATATATATATATATATATATATATATATATATATATATATATGTGTGTGTGTGTGTGTGTGTGTGTGTTTATACACACATTTGAATTACAAAAAACAAATACTAAAAAAAAAAAAAGTTGCATGGAGCGAGATTCGATCCGCCGACCTTCGGATTACGAACTCGAGCGCTTACCGCTGCGCCACGACGCTGTAGAAAATTATGAATCGTAGAGAGTATTTCACCGCAGCGGTTTCTTCTAACTGTCGATTTTCTCGACAACGGCTGAGAAGTGCATCTTGGTGCTTTGCCACATTACACCTCTGGCCATGAGCTTTTATTATGCGCAGTATGAATCGAATCTGAATTTCACAATTGGCGGCCTCCCCTTGTCAGTGAAGGAGAGGACAAAATAAGCGAACTTGTGTTTCGGCTTATCTGCAGACACTCGACCGTTTCCGAGAAAACGACGGCCAAAGTTATCAACGCGCTGTTGCTCTAGTGTAGATACATTCTGCAGCCGAGAACGCAATTGAAGCGGTGGCTCAGTGGCTACCGTCGTTCCTTCTTAGCATTGATTCCCGTGTTGGAGACCATATTGGGTTTTTTAATTATTTTATTTTCCTGCCTCTCTATCAGAATTATCTTCGAATGTTTTTTTTCTAATTTATGTTGAAATAATGTTGTCATTACTCGACAATTAACTTTATGTGTAATTAATGAATTAAAAAAATAATAAACGAATGAGACAAGCTGATATAAAATCATCTCGTCTGCCTCATGTATCGTTATATCCAAATGGTTTATCAATGTTAATCTACATTTAGATCCGATAATGGCACCTTTAGTGTGTTGAAACCGGTTATCCAGTAGACAGTATTTAAGCGATCTTGGCTTCTGAATTATTTCTACAACAGAGTGATCGCCCCACTACGCACTGTGTGTTCCCTTTTTAACTTATTTCTTTACACAGTAAATTAACTGACGAATAACGACAACAGTGTTTCATCATAAATTGGAATAAACATTCGTAGATAATTCAGAGAGTGAGGGGGGAAAAAAGGAAAAACCGGGTTTCGAACTCGCAACGCAAAGTTCCGAAGTCGCTATGGTAGCCGCAGAGCCACCGCTTCAGTTGAATCCTTAACCGCTAAGCGGTATCTACACTATAGCAACAACGCATTGAACACTTTGACCGTCGTTTTCTCAGAAGCGGTAGAGTTTAAGCTTATTTTGTCCCCTCTTTCAATGAGCGTAGTTAAAAGCAAGATCGGGGTCTGACACTTGGCGTGCCCCCTCGTAAATTGCGTGCGTTGGGATTCAGTAGACAGAATGCGTCCACTTTCCTCGACTACTCATTGACATGTTTGGAAACTTTCTTTGTTGTAGTTGCACTTTGCATTATGAGGGCTGGTTTTCCTGATGAGGATCTACTTATGGACTTTGCTCCTAATTTACGTTACTGTGTAGTAGACCTACTGCAACTACTTAAACCGGAAACGTTTGTTTGTTTGGATACTCCGCTTCTTAGTTGCTACATTTCGCTAAAATATTTTCCTTTTTTTCAAAACGGCAAGTTAAGATGACCACTGCAACATGGTAAGATCAGTAACAATTTAATACTTTGAAACAGTTATGTGTGGTGTACGAGGAGTCTACTGTTGTTGACTGAGGAATACATTAAACACGAAAGCTGCGTCCAATAACAATAATTAACTTTCGGTTACATGACAAAACACAAGTCGAAGCACTGTCAGTTCATCTCAGTACCCAGTAAAACTTAAACTGGAAAGATCGAAAACATACTTTTGTGGGGAAGGCAAACGAATGACTGCGTTTTATTGGCCGCACACTAAGAATACGCAACAGGCCAACTGAAAACACTGCCTACACTACGTTTGTCCGTCCACTGCTATAATATCCTTGACAGACGTGATTGACTGTGCACGCAAAAACGTCCAAGGAACGGTAGCACGCTTTGTAATGTCACGAAATAGGGGAGAGAGGATCCCAGATTTGATAATCGAGTTGGGGTAACATTCATGAAAACATATGCGTTTTTCGTTGCCACGAGATCTTTTCACGAAATTTCAATCACCACCATATGTTCTGAATGCCAAAACATTATTTCCTAGGGTACTTACACAAGAAGAAACCATAGTAATAATGTAATTCAAGGCTCGCAAGAAAAGATTTAAGTAGTCCCTTTTCCCGCACACTGTTAATGAGTGGGACGGTAGAGAAATAATCCGAACCTTCTGCCAGGCACGTAAGTCCGGATTGCAAAGAAATCCTGTTGATGTAGTCATGTAGATGTAACAACGAAATTATGTTGTAATTACGACATGTGACTTTCACTTGATCTGAACATCGAAGTTGTTTACTGTTTATTTACTTTTTGTTCATTAATTTCAGCCATATACGAACACCTAGGCGCGTTAAAGTGATATTGAAATAAAGTGTCATGCATGGACCAATAACAATAAGTTCCCACCTACTTGTTATAGTACTGCATTATCTGCCAGCGTATTCAGAAGTGGATATCGCATACGAAGTTCCTAGGGTGTTTGTAATGGATATTGCAGACGACTTCGACAAAGTTTGAATGTAGCTTCGTAAAAGTTCCGTGATCAAACGATCTGAGTTGCTGGAGAATACAGTTTATCCTCACTAGACAGTATATATTATCATTATACATAAGGTGAGTAGGGTTTCGCCGCGTTGCGGTGGCCGAGCGGTTCCAGGCGCTTCAGTGACGAACCGCACGGCTGCTTCAGTCGCAGGTTGGAATTCTACCTCGGGCATAGATGTCTGTGATGCCCTTAGGCTAGCTAGGTTTAAGTAGTTCTAGGTCTAGGGGCTGATGACCTAAGCAGTTAGGTCGCATAGTTCTTGAAGCCATTTTTTGACCTTTCGCGTAAATTTTCTTTACATAAACCGTCGTATCTTTTGATTGCGTTGACATAGAAGCTCACTTTTTTACACCAGCAAGGGACCGGTTACAGCAAGAAGTGCGATACATTTCCGCTTATTATGTCCACCCGTTCTGGAGGTAAACGGGTTTTAAGGGTTGGGTAGACCGATAGACGGTCAAGAAAGTGAGACTAGTAGGGTTCCGTTTTTACCGGTTTAGGTGACGAAATCCTAACAACGAAAACACTGAAGATGAGGGCCGCATAAATAACACCCGCTACTCTTTATTCGAAATGTTCTAGTTGCTGTCGATACATAAGCATATTAGTCGTAGCTACGTTTTCGATCCAAATCACATTTACAGGAATGCAAATAGAATGTATTTGCCTATACACGTGGTAATTCACATCCCAGTATTAATGCCACCGCGTTTTAGAAGTACGAACATTCTCATTGCTAGCTAGCTTAAGAAACACTTCTGCTAATGAACGTTTTCTGGCTGTGGCGAGTCTAGTGGAGAATTCGAAACAATGCAGAAAACGTTAGGCAGCTATGTAGCCGTTTATTTCCTGGGGTGGTGCAGAATTATCCTACAAAATTTACTCTCTAATAACAGTAATTTGTTATTTCGATAAACATCCCGAATGATTGTCGCATAAGTGGTGACATAAAGGAAGAAAATTCATGTTTTTGAGTCCAGAAAGCTCTATGCAACAGAAACTGCAGATTTTTATTGCGAAATTGCCGGCTTGTTCATGTCTGGGGTAATAATAGAGGGCTGTTTGCCTAGGTTGTCTGCTAGCATAGTGAAAGGAAGGTCTGGTTTGTTTTCGGTTCTAATCTCTATGGAGGCAGGTAGAATATCAGTAAAGCAATTTTAAGAAATTCTCGCGCACCCAATACGATTTATCGCTACCTTTATTCTGTACTGGCGCTCTGTGGATGTCAATATGACACTCTTGTAGAATTTCATACATGATACTGCCTCCTTTTTCCGCTTCTGTCAATAATGGAATTGATTTAAGTGTGGCACTGAATGATGTTTAAGTGAATTTCGTTATGAATCTTCACGCATTGCTAAATTTGCACACTTTCATGGTAGGTCAGCAATGGTAATCCAGTATGACTGGTCTGAACGTTGACACAGACCGTTTCGCGGGCGAATGCGGATAATATTTTGCTAATTCGTAACGGTCTGGGGTTCTTTGTCTGTTATCTGGATAAGCTGAAATTCATTTTTATTTGTCCGTTTCATACAAATTAGCGTTTCTTCTTTCAGTTCTGTCTTATGTTTACGTGTTGTATTTAACACACTAATCAGCATTAATATAGTCTTAGAAATTATGGAATACAGTCTAAAAAAGTTCAGATAGTTTGTCAATTTCACGCCTGCGCATAGTATGTTGGTAGCACTTCGTCGCCTTGCCTGTTATGCTGTGTAGCAGACTTTAAAGCCGTGCGGATCAGCATAACGAAAAGGCGAGGGGTCTCGCTCGTTTTGTCCACGACTGTACAAGTGGCAGCATTAAAACGAAACAGTCACCTTCGGTATGACGCTATTGTTTACTTTGTGCTCTAAATTCAATATTACAAGTGTGTCTACTGTTTCCACAGATTTATTTATTCTTAACAGCGATGGTGCTCAATTGTTGCTGCCGAGGGTGTAAGGGTCCAGTTAAAAACGTTTTTTATCCCGTGGTAAGGTTTTACTTCCAAACATATTGAGGAAAATCGGAATTTTAAATTGTTACTAATGTGATCAGATAGTCAAGATGAGGAAAATCAGTTTACTAATATTTGTGGCAAAACATCTGTTTCATATCGTCGTCCGGGCAATGAAGTATGCGGATGACACATGCCAAACTGATGGAAGCGTGCAACATTGATCGAACAGCTCGCTGTTGCACGGATGAAGACAAGAAAAATTCTGGTAAACTATACTCGGCAGTAGTTGTTATACGCTGTGACAGCAGCGCTCCAAGCGACACTCCTCCATACATTATCGACTGAGTGTGAATAGTTGTCTATTATTTATACTGTTTTGTAACATAGCTTACAGTGAAGAGTATATATAATGCCATAAAAATCGACAACAAAAAAGAACATTTGTCTTTTATTAGTTTCCTAAGAACACTATTGGGTATGACAGGGTACATTACGACAGTTTATTTACGATTCTCTTGTGACATACCGATATTTATTGAAGAATAAAATTTTCGCTTACGAACAAAAACATAGTAAACAGCAGAAGACCCGACCTTTTGCAGAAAAACTTCATCCACTGAACAGCCAGAGCATTACGACCATCGACCTTCTATCGATAGAAACCCGTCCAGGCGATAGCAGCGTCACCTGGCGAGGAATATCTGCTAGTCAGACACACGCTCGGTGCATGTAGTATAGCGAGCGTGCTGTCCGTGTGTAGAACACACTTTCACCGAGGACACATTCTGATAGCCCAGAGGCATTTAGGAAACTGCACGACTTGTCGGGTGTTCGAGTAGAGGTGAGTGTCTTTAACACGTGTCGAAACCAAGGTGCAACCAGTCGTGGGGTTGGGCAGGCACCTCTCGTTACAGACGTCGGACATCGCAGACTGGGCAGACGGTGTTGTGACCACAGAAAATTTTAATTTTTATTCTTGCTTTTGTGACCATAGTAAGACTCCAGGCTCCATAGGCAAACAACCATCCGACATTAAGAAATAGTCCACCAAGACGCAGGGGCAAGATAAGCGGCGGAGGCTGCCAAGTATGGCTTGTTGATCAAATAACTTAGTGTTTGACTTCCTGCCAGAGGAAGCAGCATGAATCAAACTTTCGCAATGGAAGACGCAAACACCAGGGCGATAATACAGCAACAGACAGTGTCAGTCGCATGTGGAAAAGACTCGTGTGAAACCAAATTGTGTGCAGCTAGAAACGAAAGTGTCGTGTGGAACCATAGGCATTCTTGCGCAAGCCGACCAATTAGAAACGAGAGTGTCGTGTGGAGCCATAGGCATTCGTGTGAAATCCGATCACTTAGAAATAAAAGGGTCGTGTGAAACAAATTAACTCGTGTGCACCCAAGTACATGAGAAACGAAATAAAAGGCTAGGAAGCGGAATAGCTAGAAGCAGAGATTCAGATGCAGATTCAGAGCCAGTGCCGGCAGTTTGGAGATTCTGCAGTGAGACGCCAGCGGGGGCCGAGTAGGCCCATAGCAGCCGATGCAGCTGATAAAGACTTCAACTATGAGAAGACAGTGATAGACTCTGGTGGACTCTCAGGAACTGCAGGTCAAGTAGTTTCATTGGAATAGTGTTGAACAGAGGCTGTCGGTCTTTGTCTCAATTATTAGAGAGTTTTCAGTGCTAACCAAGAACAAGTGATTGCTTTGTACTTGTTTCTTATATATACCGGCAATTAGCTTTGAAGTAGCAAGTCCGAATAAATAGACTGAATCTTACTAAGGGGTTTATGGTCCAACACCTCACATAAGTATATGTGAGAATAAACTTGATAGAAACTAACCAATCTTTTCTGCCTATTGCAATTCTGTAACCTATTTTCAGGAAACTTATTTGCCTCAAGCCAAGGGGATTCTCTCCCTCTGATCTCCGATATAAAGATTGACAGCAATTTATAACTAATCCATTGTCGTTAACGTCCCGATTGCGCTACGCAGTTCTCACTTAATTCATTCTGGTATAGTGAGGGTAAAACAGGACAGGCAGGGAACTGTGGTGGAAATAACATAAGATTTTAATTCTGGGCGGACTACAAGCGTGTCTGAACACAGCCAACGACCAGTGAATGTGCCAACGACATCGGCAACTACGATTGAAATGAGCATCGGCGCTGGACGTTGGTGCAGTGGCAAAGTGTTGCATGGTCTGATTAATACCGATGGGAGGGCGCGAATCCGTTATCTCCAGGGAACAGCTCCTTGACAACTGTACTGCGGGAAGGAGACAAGCTGGCAGCGACTCCATGATGCTCTGGGGAACATTCACGTGGGCAACCATGAGTCAAGTGGAGCTCGTGTAAGGCACCATGATGACCAAGGAATATCGTACACTGCTTGCAGACCGGGTACACCTCTATATGACGATCATGTTTCCCGAAGGCAGGAGCGTTTTTCAGCAAGATAATGAGCCATGTCACAAGGCCGGGAGTGTGACGGAGTGGTTCGAGGAACACAGTGGCGAGTTCGAACTGATGTGTTGGCCCCCAACTCGCCAGGTTTGAATCCGATCGAACACACCTGGGATGTAACTGAACGTGGCGTCAGAACTCATCGTCCTCTCCCTGGAATTTACAGGAATTAGGTGACGTGTGTGCAGATGTGGTGCCAACTCCCCCCAGCGATCTACAAAGGTCTTACTGTTTCCATGACACGACGCGTCGCCGCTGTTATCCAAGCCAAAGCTGGACATACCGGCCATTCGGTAGGTGGTCATAATGTTCTGGCTGATCAGTGTCTATCTCCTCAACAACGTGAAGTTTTCTTCACTACACTTCCACTCAATTCAGTGAATGTGTAACGTAGGGAACTTGTATATAATGTAGTACTTGTATTATGTAACGTACCAAGTAAGACACCGCAACTGTATCTGAAGGCAGAACCACAAAGACGGGCTAATAAAACAGCAAAGGTAATAAAACTGCTGCCCAACAAAGAAGGGCCGCGCGGGATTAGCCGAGCGGTTTGGGGCGCTGCAGTCATGGACTGTGCGGCTGGTCGCGGCGGAGGTTCGAGTCCTCCCTTGGGCATGGGTGTGTGTGTTTGTCCTTAGGATAGTTTAGGTTAAGTAGTGTGTAAGCTTAGGGACTGATGACCTTAGCAGTTAAGTCCCAAAAGATTTCACACACATTTTTTGAACAAAGAAGGAACCAGTTTCATTACTACATCTGAGCCACAAACGGCAAGAACCTTTAACACTTTTGCCTTTGAAGCAAAAATAATTACATTTACAAAAAATATTCGTGCATTGGAAAGTCGAATGAAGTATAATAATGTGCAATTCAGACTCCATATGAAATTGTCAGGTGTCGAGGAAAGTGCCTATCGTAATAAGAACAGACAACAAGAAAAATATATGTTTCTCATGCAAGAAATGAGTGTTCATGTGTTCCTGGTTGCAGCGGTACAAACTGCAGTTATACACATGTTAGAAAGTATTTCTTCAGGAATAAGTTATAGCTGATGACAATGAATCAGTGAGATTCGGTTGTTTTTACATTTATTTCTCGATAATTCACGTCTCTCGACAATTTAGTAATGCTTCGAACACTAAAATACAGTAACTATTTCGTTAATTAAGCAGAAAAATAATTAAAAACAAACATTAATGACACGTCTACATTTTCACCGCTAGAGGCGCTAGTGTCGTTCTAGCTGTTGGACGGTGACAATTTTGACAGCAGTGGGGGTGGTGACTGTATATGTTAGACTGTGATGTAACTAATCTCATAGTCTGGTGCATAATCTAGGGCCAGTCATGATTTCCGTGCTGGTAAATTAATACTTTTAAGGGACTTATTTTAGGTTGCTAATAGCGGCATATCACCCAAGTCAAAATATGTATGAAAACTTGTGTTCTAAATCTTACTCAAACTTTTATTAGGAAAGGGAGCAGCTATAGAAACTGAAATTCGTCATAGGACGAACATCAGAGGGTTGGATCCCCTCATTCGAAGGCGCCAGATTCCAAAGCCTGGGCTACTCTCTGGTTGGAATCTCCGCTTTCGAAGATTGTGTTCGTCTGTCTGCCTGTCTGTCTGTCTGCCCGTCTGCCCGCCTGCCCGCCGCTTACTGTTGTAGCTGTTCGTTCGTTTGTCCTTCCGTCCGTCCGCCTGCCTGCTCGCTGTCCGTCTCCGCTGCTGCCTGCTGTCCGTCTGTTCGCCGCCGCCGGCCAGCCGGTGCTCGCCGCCGCCGCCGCCTGCTGTCCGTCCGTCTGTTCGCCGCCGACGTCGCCGCCGCCGCCGGTGCTCGCCGCCGCCGCCGCCGGTGCTCGCCGCCGCCGGTGCTCGCCGCCGCCGGTGCTCGCCGCCGCCGGTGCTCACCGCCGCCGCCGCCGCCAGCCGGTGCTCGCCGCCGCCGCCGCCGCCGCCGCCGCCGTCGCCGTCCGCCCTGGTCGTCCGACCCTGGTCTTCGTCCGTCTGCGTCTTCGCCTGTTCCCAGTTTGTGTCATTTCCTTTTCGTGCTGTGCGTTTTTTCTTCCTGTCGTCATGTCCGCCCCCACCACCACCGTCACTACTACCACCACCGCCATCGTCTATACATCACCTTCCGCCGCCTCCACCACTATAACTTGGTGTGCCCAGTCCCACCCCCTCCTTCCATCCCACCTCTCCTCACTCTCCCTTCACCCTCTATCTTTGTCGCCCCCTCTCCCGCTTCTTCCTCTCGCTCCTCTCGTTCCGATCCTTTCCCCCCACTCCCCCAGCCTGTCACTTCAGCTCCGGCTCGGGTGGTGGCCCGTCGGGCCACTGTCCACACCCAGCTCTCCCCGTCACCTTCGCCATCACCGCCGCCACTGCCACCGTCATCGTCATCGTCGCCGTCGCCTTCGCCTTCACCGTCACCGTCACCATCTCCGGCGCCGACTCCAGCCCCGGGACCTGCCCCTCCCCGCCATATTCCAGTTGTTCCCATGCCCCACACCTCTTCCGCCGCCGTCAAGTTCCCCAGTGGCACTCCTGTCTCGTCTGCTCCAAAAAAGGCTCCGCCTCGTCCCCCTTCCCCCACCCCTGATGCCATGGATGTCTCCCCGCCCGTCCCTGCCCCCTCCTCCTCCTCCTCTACCCCCTCCTCCTACCGCTACCTCCTCTCCCGTCGGGATCCCTCCCTCCTTGAAGCCCGGAACCTCACCCTCTTCCTTCGCCAGAATTGTCCTGGTGCCCCCATCTCCCTCCTCACTCCTCGCCGTGATTCGGTACTCATCTCCTCCCCCAGCCCTACCCTCCACACGGACCTCCTTTCCCGCATCCCTATCACCCGCTTTGGCCCTCTTGCCTCTCTCACCCCTGCTCCCTCGCCACCTCCCTCCCGCCAACCCCAACCTCCGCGTCGCCCGCCGACCCTCACCGCCGTGATCACTCGGCTCAGTCCAGTGATCACGGAGGAGGAGGTGTTGGCGGAGCTTCAGGCCCATCCCCATCTGGAGGTGCGTGCGGTTCGCCGGATCCATAACGCTGCCGGCCCCACCCGCCTTATGCGCGTTTTTTCTGAGCACGCCCCCTCCATAGACCGTCTCCTGAAGGAGGGTGCCCTCCTTTTTAACCAGCGTTATAAAGTTGACCCCTCCCGTTCCCCTCCTCAATCCCTCCACTGCCAAAGGTGCTTGCGATATAATGCGCACCCAACATCTGAGTGCCGCGAGGCCCCCACCTGCCTGCACTGTAGGCAAGCACACTTCCTCAGGCAGTGCCCCAATCTCCAGTCCCCCCCTCCTGTAATACCTGTAACCTCCCTCATCCCACCTACTCCCAGAAGTGTAAGGCCCGACCCCCTCCGACCGCTCCTGAACTCACCGTCCCTGTCCGTCCCCTGGACGCCCCCACCCCTCCTGGCAATTCCCTTCATCCCACCCCCACCGCTGAGGACATCATCAGGTTCATCACCATCGTCCTTCAAAATGTTCATCCCTTTCAGCGCCCCCACACCCTCCAGCAGATCTCCCTTGCCGCCCGTTCCATCTTCCAACTCAAGATGTACGCCACCTACTCCAACAACCAGGCCCATTTCACCTTCTCCCGTCTTGACACTCTCGTCTAAATCCCTGTAATGGCGCGACAGCAACGTATCCTTTTCAACAATATCCACTCCCTCTCCGCCAACAAGAACCTCTTCCTGCACACCCTTGCCACCCACAGCGTGGATTCCTTCCTCCTCAATGAAACCTCCTCCAACCCCACCACTCCATCCACACCTCACCCTATCTCCTCCACCGCTCCGATAACCCCCTCCCAATTGCGTGTGGCGGAGTTGCCATTGGTCACCACCGCCGGATCCCCGTTCAGCTCCAACCTCTCCTTCCCGACCCCACCAAACACCTGATCCTTAGTCTCTTCTTCCCCGGCCTTACCATTACCTGCGCCACCATCTATGTCCGCCCTAACGCCCCTATTCCCTTCCTCTCCCACATTGACCGTACCTTCTCCTCCTATGTGATCGCCGCCGACCTCAACATCCATAGTCGTTCCGCCGCCCAGTTACGGCGGTGGCATCGGTTCCTCTCCACCCTTCAAGGCGACCTCATCCCCATTCCCTAGCATACCCGTCCCGAATCCAACTCCACTCCTGATGTTATCCTCTCCTCCCCCAACCTCCTTGGCCGCATCACGGTGGATGTCCTGGAGCCTATTGGTAGCGACCATCTCCCTGTCCTCCTCACCGTTTCAGACGGTCGTCGCCCTCGCCCCGACCCTCGTACTGACCCTCCCCCTAAGTATGTCCACGACTATTCCCATGCCGACTGGAATGCCTACCGGGATACCCTCTCCACCCAGATCGATAGCCACCCTTTCACCTACCGCCACCCCGATGATGTCACCCATGCTGCCTCCTTTCTCCAGCAGACCTTGTCTGAGGCCGTGGAGGCCCACATCCCTGCTGTCGCCATCCACCCCACCGTCCTACCTTACCCCCACAGGCCGTCCTCCTCCTCCGTGAATCCCGCTGTCTCTACCGTGCCTTCCTCCACACGTGTGACCCGGACACACTACGACGCCACCAGCAACTCCAACGACACATTCGCAATTTGCTCGCGGCTAAGAAACGCCGGGACTGGCGACAGACATGCACCCGTTTAAATGCTACCCTACCAATCAACTCGTCCAAGTTCTGGTCAGCCTTCCGTCGCCTTACCGGAACTAAACCCTCCCCCTACTATCCTCTCCTCCATGATGATCACCCCTTCCCTGACACCCTTAGTAAGGCCAACCACTTTGCCTCCTACCTCTCTGATGTATTTTCCATCCCCGATGATCCCCAGTTCGATTACTCCCTCTTCCCGGATATCCGCGATCGAACTGACACCTCTGTCCCTCCCCTCGCTCCTGGTTTCCAGTACTTGGACAACATTACACACACGGAACTCAATGCCCCTATCACTACACAGGATCTCATTGCTACACTCCGCACGAAACGCAACACCGCTCCTGGTCACGATCGTGTCACCTACCGTCACCTTTGTGAAGCTCCTGTCTCTTTCCTCTCCACCCTGGCCAGGCTCTACAATGTAGTCCTGTCCACCGGTTACTACCCCGACCTGTGGAAAACCTCCCGTATCCTCATGTTCCTTAAACCTGGCAAACCGCCGTCCGCCGTCTCCTCCTACCGTCCCATCAGCCTTACCTCGGTCTTCAGCAAGGTCCTGGAATCTATCCTCACCCGCCGCATCCACCAGCATCTCCGCCAGCACCGCCTCCTTCCCGTTACCCAGTGTGGCTTTCGGCCGTCCTTCTCTTCCGACGACCTTCTCCTTCACCTCACTCATCTCCTTTCCGAACAGCTTAATTCCCGTCGCTCCGCAATCTTCCTCTCCCTGGACCTCGAACGTGCCTATGACTGCGTATGGCATTCCGGTCTCCTCTTCAAGCTCCAAACCTTCACCCTTCCCATTAACTACGTCCGTCTGATCGGCTCCTTTCTCTCCCGCCGTCCTTCCTATGTCACCGTCCATAACACAGATTCCTACACCTTTTTCCCCTCTGCCGGTGTGCCCCAAGGCTCCGTCCTCTCCCCCCTTCTGTACCTTTTGTACACGGCGGACATGCCGCCGCCGTCAGCCCCCGTCCACCTTCTCCAGTTTGCCGATGACACCGCCTTCCTTGCCCTTGCCCCCACCCTACAGCGCTCCCAACACCTTCTCCAATCCCATCTTGACCAGTTCACCGCTTGTTGCAACCAGTGGTTGCTCAAGGTCAATCCCTCCAAAACCCAGGCGATCATTGTAGGCAAAACCACCCCTTCCTTCCGCCTCCTTGATTTTTACATCACCATCTATGGCCGTCCTATCGCCCTCACTCCCACCCTTAAGTACCTTGGCGTCACCGTCGACCATCGCCTCTCCTGGACTCCCCACCTCCGGACAATCCAAGCCAAGGCACGCTCCCGCCTCAGTCTCCTCAAGCTCCTCTCCGGCTGCACGTGGGGTCTGGACCCCTCCACCATCCTCCACACTTATAAATCCCTCATCCGCCCTATCCTTTGTTATGCCCATCCGGCTTGGATCTCCGCCCCCCCCTTCCTTTTATAAATCCCTCCAAATCCTTGAACGCCATGCTCTCCGCCTCGCCTTTCGCATCCGTCTCCCCTCCCCTACGCGGATCCTGTACGATCTCATCCCCTTCCCCCACCTCCTCCTTTTCCTTGAAAGGATACGGATCCTGTACACCTCCCACAAACTCGATCCTCCTCACCTGCTCGTCTCCCCAATCCTCTCCCACCCCCGCCCGCTGCCGCGCCTGTATGCCCACGTCCCACCTGGTCTCCATCTCTCCACCCTCCTTACCCTCTCCCAAGGTGGCTTCCGCCAGCTCCCCCTCCCTGATGATGTCCTCCTCCCCTCCATCTACCCCTCCTATCAACTTTGACCCTGCCCCACCCCCCACTTCCGGTGTCCTTTCCTTTAGGCACCCTCCCTCCCTCCCATCTCTTCCCTTCCCTTCCCTTCTCTTTCCTTTTCCCCCGTCCCCTCCCTCCACCCCTCTTCCCCCCCGGGCTTCCCCTCCCCCTTCCTCCCTCCCCCCTTTCTCCCCTGCCCGTGGCATCTCTGCTCTCCCCTCTCCCTCTCCCACTCCACTTCCTCCTCCTCTTCTCTTGGCAGGTCCCCGGACTCGCACACGCATAGTGAACATTCGCGCGCCGGAGATCATCGCCATCAGTGTCTAGTGTGTGTGTGCTTCGTTTTGTGTTTCGTGCAGTTACAACTCAACTGTTCACATGTGCCGTCGCCGTTCTCCGTGTTTTGTGCGCCGTGTCAACAAGTGTTAGTGTTTTTATCGTCCAACGTGAACGGCTTCTTGTTTTTTGTTTTTTTGTAACTACTTTCTTTGCCCGCCATTTTTTGTATTGTCTGTGTCACCTATATCATATTATTGTACCCCATAAGGCTGAAGAGCAGCGTATTAAGCTGCTGCCAGCCCGCCTTGTATGAGGTGATTAAAATTACAATAAAGAAAAAAAATCATAGGACGAAGAAGTACACTTCATAGAAAACAAAAGTTATAGTTGCTATAGCAGTAAAAGGCGCTATAGGCCTATGTGTCGATTAACATCGAGACACAGCTTATTTATTTATTATTTAGCGCATGAGTTAAAGAATTATAGTTTACGAGTATATACAATAAAGTGTTGCAAGATAATATAGAATAGTAAAAGCGCATTATACGTCAAACGTCAAGGGTTGATAGATCACATATTTGGGAACAACATTTGTTAGTGACAAAGTATTCGCTGACCGTTTACGGTGACGCTAGGCGTCTTTTCATTCAATTTACTGGCTCTAGGACAACGAGACTTCATCGATCTAGCAGCGTCTGTTAACCAGGTGCGCAGCGTACTACCTACCCAAGTAAATTGACAGAGTGATTTTCAAAACAAGAAAACCATAAGAATGACTATCTCTAAGCGGCGAAAAAATATTTTATGAGCGAATCGGGAACTTCTGTTCGGCCTACGCATTTCCGATGGAGTATATGACTGGATAATAGACAACACACATTGCTTACAGACACGGCAGTGTGGTTATGACCTTTCGTCTTTCAGGTGCATAACCAGTCTTAAATGGTGCCTGGCTTTACCGGGAAGCATCAGCGAACGTTTTGCCTCTAACAAAAGTTGTTGAGTGAGTCACAGTGAGAGAAGATTGTGGGGGTGGGTGCAGGAAGAATATATGGTATGTAATGGACATACATACAGATATTTCTATTGGTGAATGAGGGCGGCGTACTGAACAACATTACATCGATATTTATTTCATTTTCTGACTAATAATTACAAGTATTATAATTCGCATGTGTGTAAAATATTAGTGGATATGAGTGGAGGGGCGAGGGTTGAGAATTGTGCCTCAGATTTTCGTGGGTTGGTTATTAAAGGAAAGAAGCTGGCAGGAGATGATAGTGGTGAATGGGTCATGACTGGGGGTAGTCGTATGCATACATTTAACTTAAATGGTTAATCAGTTTCAAGAATGTTTGGTTTGCCAGGTTGGTTTGATCATTTATGAGTTGTTATGGTTTTCTGCATGTACTAGTTTCCTTGTAAGATGTGGAGGCGTTTTTTGTCGATGTTTATCCTTGTAATTTCAATGTCTGTGTTTCATCTGAACGTATAAGAAATCATCACTAATTTTTACACACATACACACACACATACACACACACACGAATTATATATTATTTAAAAAACAAAAAGTTCGCTGGTTGGCAACACCTGCAATCTACAGGAACAGCAAATGAAGAAACATAAATATGTAATATTGTACGGCGTGCGATCATATGTAACTGCAGTTCTGTTTCCAAAATGTACACACATATGTATCATGTTTCTAGAATGACCACAGAAAATGCTTTGTAAATAAAAGTGAGATCCATCTGGTGTAAAATTTTCTTTAATTAATTGCAGTAAGGTTAAGACGAAGAAACCAATTAATTTTAACAGCTGCTGTGCAAGATGATCACTCAGACAAAGGTGTTATTACAGTTGCAATTCTCTGTGGCAGGTAGAACAGACACCAGAGTGCGTTAGTGTTGTTAGGTTAGGTTAGTGTTGTTTAACGTCCTGTCGACAACGAGGTCATTAGAGACGGAGCGCAAGCTCGGGTTAGGGAAGGATGGGGAAGGAAATCGGCCGTGCCCTTTCAAAGGAACCATCTCGGCATTTGCCTGGAACGATTTAGTGAAATCACGGAAAACCTAAATCAGGATGGCTGGAGACGGGATTGAACCGTCGTCCTCCCGAATGCGAGTCCAGTGTGCTAACCACTGCGCCACCTCGCATGGTGTTAGTGTTGTTACCAGGCTTGGTGAGGTATACAGGGTGTTACAAAAAGGTACGGCGAAACGTTCAGGAAACATTCCTCACACACAAAGAAAGAAAATATGTTAGGTGGACATGTGTCCGGAAACGCTTACTTTCCATGTTAGAGCTCATTTTATTACTTCTCTTCAAATCACATTAATCATGGAATGGAAACACACAGCAACAGAACGTACCAGCGTGACGTCAAACACTTTGTTACAGGAAATGTTCAAAATGTCCTCCGTTAGCGAGGATACATGCATCCACCCTCCGTCGCATGGAATTCCTGATGCGCTGATGCAGCCCTGGAGAATGGCGTATTGTATCACAGCCGTCCACAATACGAGCACGAAGAGTCTCTACATTTGGTACCGGGGCTGCGTAGACAAGAGCTTTCAAATGCCCCCATAAATGAAAGAGGGTTGAGGGCAGGAGAGCATGGAGGCCATGGAATTGGTCCGCCTCTACCAATCCATCGGTCACCGAATCTGTTATTGAGAAGCGTACGAACACTTCGACTGAAATGTGCAGGAGCTCCATCGTGCATGAACCACATGTTGTGTCGTACTTGTAAAGGCACATGTTCTAGCAGCACAGGTAGAATATTCCGTATGAAATCATGATAACGTGCTCCATTGAGCGTAGGTGGAAGAACATGGGGCCCAATCAAGACATCACCAACAATGCCTGCCCAAACGTTCACAGAAAATCTGTGTTGATGACGTGATTGCACAATTGCGTGCGGATTCTCGTCAGCCCACACATGTTGATTGTGAAAATTTACAATCTGATCACGTTGGAATGAAGCCTCATCCGTAAAGAGAATATTTGCACTGAAATGAGGATTGACGCATTGTTGGATGAACCATTCGCAGAAGTGTATCCGTGGAGGCCAATCAGCTGCTGATAGTGCCTGCACACGCTGTACATGGTACGGAAACAACTGGTTCTCCTGTAGCACTCTCCACACAGTGATGTAGTCAACGTTACCTTGTACAGCAGCAACTCTGACGCTGACATTAGGGTTATCGTCAAATTGCCTCGTCCATTGCAGGTGTCCTCGTCGTTCTTGGTCTTCCCCAGTCGCGAGTCATAGGCTGGAATGTTCCGTGCTCCCTAAGACGCCGATCAATTGCTTGGAACGTCTTCCTGTCGGGACACCTTCGTTCTGGAAATCTGTCTCGATACAAACGTACCGCGCCACGGCTATTGACCCCTGTTAATCCATACATCAAATGGGCATCTGCCAACTCCGCATTTGTAAACATTGCACTGACTGCAAAACCACGTTCGTGATGAACACTAACCTGTTGATGCTACGTACTGATGTGCTTGATGCTAGTACTGTAGAGCAATGAGTCGCATGTCAACACAAGCACCGAAGTCAACATTACCTTCCTTCAATTGGGCCAACTGGCGGTGAATCGAGGAAGTACAGTACATACTGACGAAACTAAAATGAGCTCTAACATGGAAATTAAGCGTTTCCGGACACATGTCCACATAACATCTTTTCTTTATTTGTGTGTGAGGAATGTTTCCTGAAAGTTTGGCCGTACCTCTTTGTAACACCCTGTATAAGCAGCGTGAACAGCATCAGATGTTGAGACTATGTTATCGGCACCCTGCAGAGCTTGTGACTATCCTTTTGGATGGCTGGTCGCACTGAGCGATATCCGGATTGGTGGGCAGTGACAGTGGCCCAATGTTGAGGGCAGGCACACACTCATGGTCAAGGTGCCAGGTGACCATGTCGGACTACCACTGAAACGAGTCAAGCTGGTGCCAGACTGTAATTTCACTCTGATTACCGTTAATTATTGGCACATGACAGGCTTTTCCCTTTTATTCTCAATTGATTCAAATTTTTATACCAAAATGTGTAATACAGATCATTACAGAGATCAGTTCATCTCTCTTCAAAGTAAATATGATTAATTCCACTTAGTTTGCATGTAGTAGTGAGCTGGAGAATTGGCCGAGTCTTGGGGAGCCATCGCCCTAGGAGCTACTTGCTGGGCCGGGGAGGTGCCTCCAGGGGATGCCGTAACATGAGATTTGAAAGACGCTCGCGTCCTCTAGCAACTTGTTTCAAAGGCAGGCGGTTTTTGGGCCAATGCTGTTATGTGTAATGCAGCAGGCTGGCTTATAGGAGAAACTGCAGAGGCAGTTGACTGACAGGCATCCGCAAATAGCTATTAGCTGTGTGTGCTAAAGTGAAAGCAGAGGCTGTGCAGGACTTGTGGGTTTTTCTTTGCTTGCTGCCCTCTTCAGTTAGAATGGTATCACACTGTGCTTACAGGCTGCAGGTCAGACGCTGGTCATAAAAGAATAGAGTGAGGGTGTTTATAAAGGTAGGTGAGATCTTATTTGGCTCGTAAGAGGACAAGAAATGGTGCAAATGGCTCTGAGAACTATGGGACTTAACAACTGAGGTCATCAGTCCCCTAGAACTTAGAACTACTTAAACCTAACTAACCTTAGGACATCACACACATCCATGCCCGAGGCAGGATTCGATCCTGCGACCGTAGCGGTCGCGCGCTTCCAGACTAAAGCGCCTAGAACCGCTCGGCCACCAGCGGCCGGCAAGAGGACAAGACTCGAGTCTGAGAAATGAATGTCTGCCGCTTTGTAAAGAGCCGCTGTCACATCACTCCGTCGGCATGCCACAAACTTTCTTGATCCGAGCACTGCAGAAAATAGTGGGAAGAAAGTTGGCTGGACAACGCTAAAACGAGAAGACTGAGTAGGAAATTAGACACTATTTTCCGAGAAAGGGCAGCACAACTGCGGCTTGCGCTGTCTAGTGCAGAAACTTTTCCCAAGAGTGGCAGATTTTTGCTAAACTCGTGATACTTTGCCAAATTCGAGAATTAATAGATTGTACAGTTCTTTCGGAGGAGAGAAGGCAAGTTTTATTACGAGGTTTCCCGTTGGGTAAACGGCTAACAAACATTGTGATTTGAAGGCGAGTGTGTTTTGACGGAATTTCCATGAAAAACGTAATAGAGAGGATTTTTCAGACACTTAGCCTTTGGCTTTAGAACGAGACATTTGACAGAGACACTTCGCTTTGCGCTTACAAAATAAAATGATTGATTCGGTAACATATACACTTTGTCTCTTTGATCCGTTTCATTTTACGCTGCGTTTTAACTTGGCTGTTAAGGGAGAAACTGGCCAACGTGCAAGTTGTAATAAATTCAATACTTGTAAGAACCAGTCGAGATGGGAAACTATAAAATGTCTTTCAGGGGCGGTTCTAGAATTTGTTCAGCAGAGATGGGGGCTAATGGCGGAGGGGGGGGGGGGCGGAGGAGGTTTGGGAGTGTGGTGTCACACCTAGCGGTGGTAGCCTATAAATCGGCCGCGGTCCGTTAGTATACGTCGGATCCGTGTGTCGCCACTATCAGTGATTGCAGACCGAGCGCCGCCACACGGCAGGTCTAGTCTAGAGAGACTCCCTAGCACTCGCCCCAGTTGTACAGCCGACTTTGCTAGGGATGGTTCACTGACTACATACGCTCTCATTTGCAGAGACGACAGTTTAGCATAGCCTTCAGCTACGACCTAGCAAGGCGCCATATTCAGTAATTAGAATGAATTCTGAACAGATAATATTATGAATCGTGTACCGTCAAGAGCGACGTTCACCATTAATGGATTAAAGTTAAGTATGAAACTAATTACGTCCGCTTTCTGAATTCTAATTCCTTGTCATGTTCCAGACCTCACGTCAGTATAGTTCTTCCCTCCTCACGCCAGCCTGCCTGTGCTAAAACGCGTGCATTTCGGCCTCCTCTAGTAACACGGTGTTGGCTCTACTGCCAACACAACTGGGAGAATGGAATATCGCTTAACAAAAGGAGAGTTGGGGTCCTCCAACGACAAATTGGTAAAATTTGGGTGTTGCTTAAAGTAGTTTTTGGTAACTGTTTTGAAGTTCAGGGTAAAAACGTGTCTGCAGAATGTGTGTGCCCGGGAAAGTAATACGATTTGACCGGCGATTTCGAAGTTTTTGTCTGGGGTCAGCAATTTAAGTGTTGGTAGGCATACCCGGCATATTTAGCTTTCTTGATTATTGTAAGTGGTACTCGTACATTAATATACACCCAGTGTATATTAATAAATAATAATACGCCCATTTAAAGTTAAATGATATTTATTGGTTTAGATAGTAAGCTATTTGCCAGTCTTATCCTTTTGTTAAAATGGGTTTGAAATACATTGCAATCTATATTGCTACATAAATATTTAAAAAACGATTGACTCTGTTGAAATAATATGTTCGCTGATTTCTGCAGTCATTTTATTCAGTGTAATAGCCTCCCCCCCTTGCCACCGCCCCTGATGTCCTTTAACAAGTATACGGCTGTGGTGTCTCACATGAAGACAACGATACTTCTTTTGGCGTCTCATTTCCTAACTTAATTCCCTTAACATCGCCTCATTTAATTCTAAGACATGCCGTTAGCCTTGTTTTGCATTCATTGATGTTCTGGTTCTAAATTATTTTATAGTTACTATCCATCCCGTCCATCTGCACTTCCAAGTCCTTATCCTCCTCTGACAGAATTACAATGCAAAGCTGAAAGTCTTTATTTCTTCTCCCGCGACTTTAATTCCCTTCCTAAATTTCTCCTTGGGTTTCTTCACAGCTTGCTCACTGTACAGGTTTTATAACATTGGGTATAGGATGCGGTCTTACACTCTTCTCAACCGCTTCTTCGCTTTCACATCCTTCGACTCTTATAACTGCATACGATACTGCAGTGCCTCTATTAGTCCGAATTACGATGCAACATTCCTCGGACCGGGACCCGAATTCGGATTTTCCGCACATCGCCCGCGGTCGCCATACTATTAGGCTATCCGAGCACGACTCACTCGTACATCCATGAAGTGTATTTCGGTACAGGTGAGACATTTTACTTCAAAGTCGCTTGCCCGGTGTCGGCGGATAAATACGATGCATGCCTGTCGTACACTACTGGCAATTAAAATTGGTACACCACGAAGATGACGTGCTACAGACGTGAAATTTAACCGACAGGAAGAAGATGCTGTGATATGCAAATGATTAGATTTTCAGAGCATTCACACAAGGTTGGCGCCGGTGGCGACACCTAAAACGTGCTGACATGAGGAAAGTTTCCAACCGATTTCTCATACACAAACAGCAGTTGACCGGGGTTGCCTGGTGAAACGTTGTTGTGATGCCTCGTGTAAGAAGGAGAAATGCGGACCATCACGTTTCCGACTTTGATACAGGTCGGATTGTAACCTATCGAGATTGCGGTTTATCGTATCGCGACATTGCTGCTCGCGTTGGTCGAGATCCAATGACTGTTAGCAGAATATGGAATCGGTGGGTTCAGGGGGGTAACACGGAACGCCGTGCTGGATCCCACCGGACTCGTGTCACTAGCAGTCGAGATGACAGGCATCTTATCCGCATGGCTGTAACGGATCGTGCAGCCACGTCTCGATCCCTGAGTCAACAGATGGGGACGTTTGCAAGAGAATAACGGTTTGCACGAACAGTTCGATGACGTTTGCAGCAGCATGGACTATGTCATTGGTTACACGTCTCAGTTACCTCTTGTTCACAATGACGGCACTTTGAACAGTGGACGTTACATTTCAGATGTATTACGACCCTTCGCTCTATCCTTCATTCGATCCCTGAGAAACCCTACATTTCAGCAGGATAATGCACGACCGCATGTTGCAGGTCCTGTACGGGCCTTTCTGGATAAAGAAAATTTTCGCCTGCAGTTCTGGCCAGCATATTCTCCAGATTTCTCACTAATTGAAAACGTCTGGTCAATGGTGGCCGAGCAACTGGCTCATCACAATACGCCAGTCACTACTCTTGATGAACTGTGGTATGGTGTTGAAGGTGCATGGGCAGCTGTACCTGTACACGCCATCCAAGCTCTGTTTGACTCAGTGCCAAGGCGTATCACGGCCGTTATTACGGCCAGAGGTGGTTGTTCTGGGTACTGATATCTCAGGATCTATGCACCCAAATTGCGCGAAAATGTAATCACATGTCAGTTCTAGTATAATATATTTGTCCAATGAATACCCGTTTATCATCTGCATTTCTTCTTGGTGTAGCATTTTTAATGGCCAGTAGTTAATTTGGAGTAGTACAGGCACTGCAATATCGTTTGTTTACGTCTCGCATGAGTTTCATGAATGCTTGTGTGCCTTAACAACGTTCTGTCAATGTATAACTTAAATAGAACAGATTGTATCCGGTGCATCTTCGATCGGAACTCTCCGCATCCTACTGCTTCAGACATTCACAACTGGGTACATGTGGAACTTAAGATTGAAGATATTATGGGAATTCAATTGGATTCATTTTGAACTCTCTCTTTAAAAACTAAACTCCTCCCGAACAGGCCACGAAGGCCCAACGGTACCGACCGGCCGCCGCGTCATCCTCAGCCCACAGGCGTCACTGGATGCATGTGGTCAGTACACAGCTCCCGCGGCCGTATGTCAGTTTACGAGACCGGAGCCGCTACATCTCAGTCAAGTAGCTCCTCAGTTTGCCTTACGTGGACCCCGCTTGCCAACAGCGCTCGGCAGACCGGATGGTCACCCATCCAAATGGTAGCGCAGCCCGACAGCTTCGGTGAGCTGACGGGAACCCGTGTTACCACTGCGACAAGGCCGTTGGCTGAATTCTCTCTTTACAAGACTGTAAACTTCGGAGTTACGTGAAAATATTGCAGCTTCCACTGGTGGTAATCGAAAATTTAAGCATTTTGATGGTTCGATTAGTGACGTAGAAATTGTACGTGCAGGCTATGGAATCCGAAATGTAGCCATATTCAATGTACCGTTTGAATTTTCGATTGACGAAATGTCAAGAAGGCTACCTCCCTATGGAACTGTCCTTAGTGTCAATAATGAAAAATTGTCTGCTTACCTCTACCAAGTTGACAGAGGTGTTAGGAATGTTTGAATTGATTTGAAGAAGCATGTACCTTCGTATCCCTCCTCAGGGGACACCTCCTTAACGTAGCACTGTCCGTGCGGGTGGGGAGGTTTGCGTGCTCTGAATCCAGAGGGCTATGCCGGCGGTAGCTTAGCTGCCAGAAGGGCCACCCATGCCGGACAGGCCAATGGGGAGGAGCCAGACGAAGTGTGTCCCACAACGACCTGCCTCCTGTCAGATCCTATCCTAAGCCTATCCATTTCCCTTAGCATTCCTAACATCCTGCAATATAGGGAAGGGAGGGCTCTAGAGGCGTGGTGAAGCCAAAGGGAGTAAACCCGATACATATCACCTGCAGCCTTGCAGTTAGTACAGGGATCTACAGAGGCTACGGATGTTACCCTGATCATGGAGCCAGCTACCCTGCGAGCTGTAAGAGGCAACCCCCCAAACGGTTGGACAGAATATTAACAATCTCCCCCTGTATAACATCAGTTGTTGCGAATGCTAGCAAAGGAATAAGCCGGACAGATATTTCGATGATGACCCCAGAATACAAAAAAAGGATAAGAGATATGTACATAGGAACATGGAATGTGTGGAGCCTATACCAAGCTGGAGCCCTACGTCTGCTGCTAACGCAAGTAAAAAACTACAGTATAAAAATATTGGCTCTCCAGGAAATGAGGTGGAAGGGGAGTGACATAATGGACGCAGAAAATTTCCCTATCTTCTATAGTGGCGGGGCAGGTTTTGTGGTCGCTAAAGAACTGAAACATGCGGTGATGTGCTTCCAACCAATAAATGAACGGATGTCCATATTAAGACTAAGGGGAAAATTTTTCAACATTAAAATGATAAATGTACATGCACCCACAGAGGAGGCAGATGAACAACAAAAGGACGAGTTTTATAGCAAGGTAGAACAACTGTATGATCAGGCTCCCAAACATGATATCAAGATATTAATAGGAGACCTGAATGCAAAAATAGGAAAAGAAGAGGCCTTTCAGCCAACCATAGGAAGACATAGCCTCCATGAAATATCAAACGACAATGGACCTAAGACTGTAGATTTTGCTATAAGCAAAAACATGACTGTCGGCAGTACGTGTTCCCACACACAAAAATACACGAAGAAACATGGATTTCACCAGATGGACAAACCAGAAACCAGATAGATCATATATTGATTGATCGGAGACACGGATCGGACATAATGGATGTTAGGAGCCAACGTGGAGGTGACTGCAATTCAGACCACCATCCAGTGAGAATTAAATACAGACAAAGGATCTCACTATTGAGTAAACAGAAAGGCCACACACAAAAGAGATTTGACATCAAGTAACTGAAGTTAGAAGAAATACGGAGAGCATATCAGACGAAAATAGAAGAGGGGATTAAGAATGAGACCGACACATCAAATGAACATATAGAAGTAATGTGGAAACAATGTAAGACTGCAATCTTCGAGACAGCCGGAGAGGTTTTAGGACATGAACGGGCTCAAAGGAAGGAAGACTGGTTTGACGAAGAATGTATGAGAAGAATTGAACGTAATGTAGCTCGAATGAAATTACTGCAGAGAAGAACTCGAACAAATCTGAATGAATATAATGAAAAGCGCCGTGTAGCGAAGAGGGTCTGCAGACAGAAGAAAAGAGCACTAGGAAAGAAAAAAAACTGGAAGAAATTGAACAGCTAGGAGAAGCAAAGTCGTGATATGTACCAA
The DNA here is from genome assembly GCF_023898315.1 of Schistocerca nitens. Classification (NCBI taxonomy): domain Eukaryota; kingdom Metazoa; phylum Arthropoda; class Insecta; order Orthoptera; family Acrididae; genus Schistocerca; species Schistocerca nitens. Next base: position 84,132,469 of record NC_064621.1, on the reverse strand, counting down.
AAGATTAAAGAAGGAAAGCCCGGGTTCCAAGCCAGAACAAATATGTGTAGGAACAAAGAAGGGGATGTGATAGGGGAGAGTAATAAAATACTTGACAGGTGGGCAGAATACTTCCAAGAGTTACTGAACCCAGAGGTAGAAGGGTTAGAACGAGAGGAACTGGTGGAACTAACTTACTATGGACCAGTGTTTTAACACCAGAACCTACACCGGGGGAAGTAATGCAAGCCATTAAGACCTTAAAAAACAACAAGGCGCCTGGAGAAGATCAGATCCAGGCCGAATTTCTCAAATATGGTGGGGAAACGCTGTGGAAAACAATTCATAAAATAATAATGAATATCTGGCAAGAGCGTGCCAAAGGATTGGAAAATAGCTATAACGTGCCCCATACATAAAAAAGGAGATAAATTAAACTGCCAGAACTATCGAGGAATCTCCCTACTAAATACTACACGTAAAGTTTTCTCCAAGATTCTAACCAACAGGCTTACTCCATAAGCGGAGGCTATCAGAGTGGCTTTAGAAGAAATACGTCAACAACGCATACTACTTGAAAAATGTTACGAACATCAAATTAACATACACCAGCTTTATATCGACTTTAAACAAGCCTATGATAGCATCTCAAGAGTGGCATTGCGGAATGTAATGGAAGAGGCTGGAATACCTAAGAAGCTCATTAAACTTTCTATGATGACCCACAGCGAAACCAACTGTAAAGTAAAAATACAGGGCGAAATCTGAAGAGAAGTGGAAGTGAAGAAGGGACTTGGACAGGGTGACAATATCTCCTCATTGCTATTCAACCTTTGCCTAGAAAATGTCATAAGTCAGATAGAGTTAAATAAAGAAGGAACCTTCTTAAATTGTTCACTACAATACCTAGCCTACGCTGACGATGTGGCCTTACTCGCACAAAACACTGCTGTGTTAGGCGAAGCCTATCCACAACTGGAGGAAGGTGCAAGGGAATTAGGCCTGACAGTCAATGTCGAAAAGACCAAGTATGTGGCAATGACCAACCAACAAAACCTACCATATCTCAGGATAGCCGACAGGGAGTTTGAAAGAGTGAGAGACTTCAAGTACCTTGGGTCGACTATCACTGACACAAATGACATTGGCAGTGGGGTGAAAGCCAGAATAGCAGCAGGTAACAGATGCTACTTTGCCGAATTACCCATGCTTAGGAGTTCACTTCTATCACGAAAATCCAAAATCCTCATTTATAAAACAATTATAGGACCAGTTGTTATGTATGGTGCCGAAACGTAGACCATGAGTGTAAATGAGGAAAGGATCCTTAGCATATGGGAGAGAAAGGTGCTACGTAAAATATATGGCCCAATATATGATCAAGAAGGTTGGCGCATTCGTACGAATGCAGAACTACAACACCTTTTTGAGAACCTGACATTGTCACTACCATTAAAATAAGAAGACTGCGGTGGGCAGGGCATGTGGTCAGAATGGAAGAAGACAGAGCATGTAAGAGGATTTTTGATGGCAAGGCTGGAGGCAGACGGCGGAGGGGACGCCCTAGAAAGAGATGGTTGGATGGAGTTGAAGAAGACATGGAAAAGCTGGGTGTCAGAGGATGGAGACGGAAAGCCATGGATTGGATAGAATGGCGGGATATTGTGATGCAGGCCAACGCCCTTCAGTGGCTGTAGAGCCGAGGAGTAAGTAAGTAAGTACCTTCGTGAATGAGATTTTCACTCTGCAGCGGAGTGTGCGCTGATATGAAACTTCCTGGCAGATTAAAACTGTGTGCCCGGCCGAGACTCGAACTCGGGACCTTTGCCTTTCGCGGGCAAGTGTTCTACCATCTGAGCTACCGAAGCACGACTCACGCCCGGTACTCACAGCTTTACTTCTGCCAGTATCTCGTCTCCTACCTTCCAAACTTTACAGAAGCTCTCCTGCGAACGCAGAACTAGCGCTCCTGAAAGAAAGGATACAGCGGAGACATGGCTTAGTACCTTCGTATCTGTCCGTTGGTGGCATACGGACATTCATATCTTACAATGGACAGCCCCCCCCTCCCCCACCTGCTCTTTTGGTGGGTCGGCTGAGCAACTCAGTACAACAACCTGCAGTAAGGGCAGGCCTCGCGCATCTTTCTGCTGAGCGAGCCAGCCGCTGCCCTAGCAAGCTGCGGCGCTCTCGTGTATGCAGTGTTCTTGGTCGACTAGGCCCGCACTGCAGTTGACGCGAAGCGCACCCCAATGCCTTCTCACGGCAGCCCGAAACGTCCGCCGCACTTGACCTTACCGAAGACCACACGCGGGAGTCGGAGGAAGCTATGTTGACAGAGGAGGCACCATCACACGACGTGGAAGGTGCGTGTTACACCCCATGCCCACTACATGCACCCTCGAGCCGAAATGCGTCCCAAACAGCGAACAAGAGCACGACTGGCAAAGGGAAGGGAGACACCTTACATCTCTCATCCAGAAAGAAAAAAGTTTTTGTAAATAATAGATTTCACCTATCAGTCGTTCTTTGGAATTTTTATTGGAAGATCTAGATTTCAGCTAGAAACTAGCCATTCTCAATGCACTATCCTTTCTTGGTCAATGCATGTAATGCCTCTTGGTCTGGCTTTGTACACAGTTCATTGAATACTGAAATCTAGATCTTCCAATAAAAATTCCAAAGGACGACTGATAGGTGAAATCTATAATTTACAAATCAAAATAACGGTCGCTGCGTGCAACAGCCTCTGAATGGAGGGTAACCTGACGAAGAAAAAAATTCTAGTCGCGCATTCCGGGGCATAGAAGAAAGCTGAACACATAAAGCCCACGCTGCTGTAAATGGTCGCGTTCATTATGGGTGCTGCACCCGCATCAGAATCTGCACCTGACATCACCGCTGGCGCTACAGCCATACAAGAAGACACCCAGCTGCAACATCCGAAACATTGACCAGGTGAACCGAAGTCGAGAGTGGAGCACCGTCTGCTGCAATGCAGCTACAGCCTTCCGATGCAGAGCCAGATATACGATATCACTACACTCAATATTAACCGCATTACGCGGGTCCACAAAATCCGGGCTCTTGCACACTTTCTGTACGGCACTGCGGTCGGTATTGCTCTCCTTCAGGAAGTTACCACTACCGATATTGCTATTGCAGGTTATACTGCCGTTTTTAACGCGAGTAGTGAAGATCCTATTGCAACCAAAATATTGATGCATGACAGCCTTCAAATGGTTCCAATGGCTCTGAGCACTGTGGGACTTAACATCTGAGGTCATCAGTCCCCAAGAACTTAGAACTACTTAACTAACCTAAGGATATCTCACACAACCATCCCCGAGGCAGGATCGAACCTGCGACCGTAGCAGTCGTGCAGTTCCGGACTGAAGCGCCTAGAACCGCTCGGCCACCGCGGCCGGCAGTGACGGCCTTCCCTTCACTGTTGTCCAGTGTCTCTTTAATGGTCGAGGCAACTAATGTATAAAAAAAAAACAAGAGCTACCAAGTCTTAATGGTATCAACGGTGGACAGCTTCTCGTCGCTGGAGACTACAACTGCGTCCTCCATGCTAACAAGGGAACATCCCCATCGCACCCCCCTCAGATTTAGTTATAAGTTGGCACAGGGATAGGCCATGAAAAACTGAACACAGATCAATCGAGAAAACAGGAAGAAGTTGTATGGAACTATGAAAAAAATAAGCAAAATATACAAACTGAGTAGTCCGTGTCCAAGATAAGCCACATCAAGGTACGTGTACATTGAGGAGCACCGTGGACCCGTGGTTACCGCGAGCAGCTACGGAACGGAAGGTCCCTGGTTCAATCCTCCCTCGAGTGAAAAGTTTTAATTTTTTATTTTCAGACAATTATTAAAGTTCATGCACTCAGACATGATCAACTTCGCTCTCCAAAATTCCAGGACATGTTCAGATTTGCTTGGACACATGCAGGATTTGACGGTCTACACACGGAAAAACTTGAAAACGTTAAAAACGTATGTTTTGACAGAGCACAGGGAAAACTGTGCGACTGTGAAACTTGCATTCATTTGTTGCCGTTTATGTGACAAACTCTTATGTTTTCATCACTTTTTTGGGAGTGATTATTACATCCACAAGAAAATCTAAATCGGGCAAGGTAGAAGAAACGTTTTACCCATTCGCCAAGTGTGCAAGTTAGGTGGGTCGACAACATATTCCTGTAATGTGAAGCACATGCCGTCACCAGTGTCGTATAGAATATTTCAGACGTGTTTTACTGTGGAGGAATCGGTTGACCTATGAATTTGCGATCAAATGTTTTCGGTTCCTTTTGGAGAGGCACGTCCTTTCGTCTACTAATCGCACGGTTTTGCGGTGCGGTCGCAAAACACAGACACTAAACTTATTACAGTGAACAGAGACGTAAATGAATGAACGGTCAGATCGTAACTTTGCGAAAATAAAGTAAGTAAAATTTTTACTCGAGGGAGGACTCAAACCAAGGACCTCTCGTTCCGCAGTTACTTACTCTAACCACGGGACCACGGCGCTCCTCAGATTACATACTCCTTGATGTTGCATATCTTGCACTTGGACTACTCAGTTTGTATATTTTGCTTATTTTTTCATAGTTCCACACAACTTCCTCCTGTTTTCTCGATTGATCTGTGTTCAGTTTTTCAAGGCCTATCCACTGTGTCAATTTATAACTAAATCTGAGGGGGGTGCGATGGGGAGGTTCCCTTGTAAGGATCAATCGCCTAACTTCTGTAAGTCTCACGAACTGGAAACTCTGGCCACCGCTCTTCATCTCGTTGACACTTGGGAACAGTTACACGGCCCCTGCATCGCATTTACCTATCTGTCCCAATGCGCAGCAAGCAGGCTCGATAGGATAGATGTTTCTTCCGCTCTGTATCCGCGAGCGACGACATAGCACCAGTCAGTTTTCTGACCGCTGTGTCTGTACCTGTTTCATAAATCTTTAACAACAACTTCTGACGTTTCGGCTACTGGAAGCTGAGTAAGAGCCTCAAGCAGCACCCCGAGCTTAGAAATGAAATAAGACTCGACTGGGATCAAATTTTTCTACATAGACAACGCCATCCCGGCGCTGTGGCATGGTGGATTCGCTACCCAAAACCTAGGTTTCAGTCAATAGTGAAACAGTACGCACGGCGGAAACGATTCTAACAAAAATAGAGCATAGAATTTTATCATCAGTGTATCTGTGATCTTCATCAAAGAACTACTGTGCTCGATGCTGTACCGTATGCAAAGCTCAAATACTTTGAAACTAAAATCCCTGACTTATATCGAAAGCAGCTCTCTGGAGTCTTTGTTCAGTTCCGACCAAAAGACGTAGCGGGCGAAGAAAGGGTATCGTTGTTCTATATTTTGCGCCTTGCACGCCGACGGAAAGCTCAGCTAATTACTGAAGTTGTGAATACTCCGGCCAACGAGCAGGTACTCAGAGGTAGAGTAGGTACACATAGCGCTCATGTAGGCAACCTGCGGCCTTTCACGCTGCTTAAGGCAGATTTCAAAACCATTACTCATGTGATCAATATTTGTATGGAATCACTCTTGGAGAAGACTTTACGCAGGTACCAACACTGATCCATCCCTCGTGAGAAGCATCCTTACAGCAGCATGTAGGCTACGAGACGTGATATGCTCAGCGGCAGCGGATGGAACTAAAGAGCAATATTGTGTTTTTAGACTTTTCTAAAGCGTTTGACCACGTGAGCCATAAGTTTTTAATTGAAACGTTGAAGAAGATGGGATATGGCGATCTTACTACAACAGTTCTCCGCTTTCTCTCGGATTTTAATGAATGGTCACCTCGCAGAATCTTTCCGCATTTGTCGATCTGTTCGCCAGTGATGTCCGCTATCGATGGCTCTACGTGCCGACGCCATTGAACCACTACTACGTCTCACTGAGAAGAGCATTAGAGGATCAGTAGTTCAGAACATGCAGGTCTGTTGCACAGCATACGCAGACGATGTGTCTGTTGTATTTTACCAACAGGATCTGGCGTCCATGGAAGACGTACTTAAAATCTACATGAGGACGTCTGGCGGTCTGATAAACAGCAGGCAGACGGCCGTATTTCTCTTTGGTGGCGGCTTTGGCGAAACTCCTGAAGTGACATGGGCCGAGCAACAGACCTCACATCGTTCTCTGGGCCACACCTGGCCGCATGATAACCTAGAATTGGGCGGACCTCCTGAACCGCACCAGCGTCACACTGAAACTGCACTCCGATAGACACCTGAACCTTCCGCAGAAGGTGCAAACAATTCGTGTGTCCATAGCGAGCAAAATGTACTACATGGCCCAAGTACTTCTGCTTCCTATAGCTTTGGCACCGAATATTCAGCGGGCATTCAGCTAGTTTCTTCTACGTGGCAGCGTCTGTAAACTACAGTTCGCGGCCCTGAGCCCGCGTCTCTCACGGGGAGGTCTTAGGCTAGTCAGCATTCGATCAAATGGCCAACACTTTTCATCAACCGAATGAGAAAAGATATACAGCGTCAGAGCGCATGCCTTCTCCGGAGTCTCTTAACTCGCATGATATCATCGACCCTAGCGCCACCGAAACAGCTCACGACAATTCCTCCGAATACCAACACATCCAGAAATATTTCCTTGAATTGTGTTATGTATGTGCCAGCATTCCAAGCACCTCACAGCTCCTCAACAAGACTATATACACTATCATGACAAAGACAATTGAAGAAAAGGAACCACAGGGGTACTGGACCGCACTGTGGCGAAACCCTTCACAGATTCGCTCAGGGTGGTATCTGATTGTCAGTCACAAAATTCCCAGGACCAAAAAACTGGACCGGATCCACCTTAATGCAACAGCCGCCTGCCGCAAATGCGGGAACGTTGACCCACTCGCGCCGCACAGATTTGTTTGCGGAGCAGCGTTGGGCCTGTAGAACTTTTTTAGCTACAGACTAGCAGTCTGGACGTTCGCGAACTGATGTGGCCTGACCGCATCCGATTCCCAGTTACGAACAAAATACAGCACTATGGATGATCGGCCATGCAACCACCTACATTATTGAGAACCGCGATGTTACATTCTTCGAATAGTGGTCCAACGTTGAAGCGGAATATTTTCGGATTGCGCAGGATGACAATAATCGGAAAACGATTCGCAACATTCTGCATATCATGATCAGGGAGTCTCCATAAGTGCTCTCCATTCCGGCAGTTAATAGATAATCGACGCAGTGTGAAAGCAGACATCACAGAAGACTCTCTTACAATGTAATCTAAGTCTTACAGGTGTGAGACTAGTAGTACAAGTAGGCAACACGGGAGGAACAAGTACATGGATCAAAGAAATTTCATAAAGAATTAAAAAAAAAAACAAAAAAATGGTAATTCGACCACTCGGGACAAGAGGGAATTCGGTCTTCGAGTCCTGGTACGGTACAAATTTTCATTGTCGTAATTCCATCATACAGCTAATGGTAGTCCATGTTCGCAATTGCGAATATACAGGGCTATTACAAATGATTGGAGCGATTTCATAAATTCACTGTAGCTCCATTCATTGACATATGGTCACTACACACTACAGATACGTAGAAAAACTCATAAAGTTTTGTTCGGCTGAAGCCGCACTTCAGGTTTCTGCCGCCAGAGCGCTCGAGAGCGCAGTGAGACAAAATGGCGACAGGAGCCGAGAAAGCGTATGTCGTGCTTGAAATGCACTCACATCAGTCAGTCATAACAGTGCAGCGACACTTCAGGACGAAGTTCAACAAAGATCCACCAACTGCTAACTCCATTCGGCGATGGTATGCGCAGTTTAAAGCTTCTGGATGCCTCTGTAAGGGGAAATCAACGGGTGGGCTGCAGTGAGCGAAGAAACGGTTGAACGCGTGCGGGCAAGTTTCACGCGTAGCCCGCGGAAGTCGACGAATAGAGCAAGCAGGGAGCTAAACGTACCACAGCCGACGGTTTGGAAAATCTTACGGAAAAGGCTAAAGCAGAAGCCTTACCGTTTACAATTGCTACAAGCCCTGACACCCGATGACAAAGTCAAACGCTTTGAATTTTCGGCGCGGTTGCAACAGCTCATGGAAGAGGATGCGTTCAGTGCGAAACTTGTTTTCAGTGATGAAGCAACATTTTTTCTTAATGGTGAAGTGAACAGACACAATGTGCGAATCTGGGCGGTAGAGAATCCTCACGCATTCGTGCAGCAAATTCGCAATTCACCAAAAGTTAACGTGTTTTGTGCAATCTCACGGTTTAAAGTTTACGGCCCCTTTTTCTTCTGCGAAAAAAACGTTACAGGACACGTGTATCTGGACATGCTGGAAAATTGGCTCATGCCACAACTGGAGACCGACAGAGCCGACTTCATCTTTCAACAGGATGGTGCTCCACCGCACTTCCATCATGATGTTTGGCATTTCTTAAACAGGAGATTGGAAAACCGATGGATCGGTCGTGGTGGAGATCATGATCAGCAATTCATGTCATGGCCCCCACGCTCTCCCGACTTAACCCCATGCCATTTCTTTCTGTGGGGTTATGTGAAAGATTCAGTGTTTAAACCTTCTCTACCAAGAAACGTGCCAGAACTGCGAGCTCGCATCAACGATGCTTTCGAACTCATTGATGGGGACATGCTGCGCCGAGTGTGGGAGGAACTTGATTATCGGCTTGATGTCTACCGAATCACTAAAGGGGCACATATCGAACATTTGTGAATGCCTAAAAAAACTTTTTGAGTTTTTGTATGTGTGTGCAAAGCATTGTGAAAATATCTCAAATAATAAAGTTATTGTAGAGCTGTGAAATCGCTTCAGTCATTTGTAATAACCCTGTATTTCATGTATCTTATAACTGCAGTCTGCTTTCTGTACACGTTGTAGATAATTTTTCGGTCTCAAATGTTATCAGTGTGATAGTGTTCCCTTTGTGACAGTGCGTGCAGACGCCGAGGCAGCCCACCTCGTGGAAGACGGCGCGCCCGCAGCCCAGCAGGTAGGTCCAGCCCCAGACGAGCTGCGTGTAGTGCGCCGTCGGCCGGTCCTCGACCGGCTGAAAGCTGAACGACGACACCCACGACGGGTCGAAGTCGTCGATCTCGTTGTACCACTCGCGCACGCGCGACCGCACGTCCTTGGGCAGCGGGAAGTTGTAGGCGGTCGTCACGACGTTCTGCCCCACGGGGAAGCGCGGCGAGTCGCGGCACTCGTCGTGCGGCCGCGTCGTGTAGAAGCTGTCGCACCTGCCGGCCGAAACGTCTGCTGCTGACGCCACACACTCTGTTATACACCGGATACAGCGATAAGCCAAGACATTATGACCATTGCCCACCGCAACGTTGGATGCCGCCTGGTGGTCCTGCGGGCACGTGACGAGGAAACAGAAGTAAGTGACCGAAGTAGACACGACCACCCTAGCGAAGATATGGGCTGCAAATGAGAAAATCCATTGAGATAAGCGGCTTTGACGTCCGCCCCGGGTAGCAGAGTGGAGCCGGCGCGGTAGCTCAGCGTGTTCGGTCAGAGGGTTAGCTACCCTCTGTAATAAAAATGAGTCAACGGATCAACGGACAAGCTGAACAAGTGTCATCGGACGTCCGCCACGAACAAATTCAACGAACAATATAGAACAAAAGCAGATAAAAAAAAGTGGTCAGCGCGACAGAATGTCAATCCTGAGGGTCCGGGTTCGATTTCCGACTGGGTCGGAGATTTTCTCCTCTCAGGGACTGGGTGTTGTGTTGTCCTAATCATCATCATTTCATCCCCATCGATGCGCAAGTCGCCGAAGTGGCGTCAAATCTAAATACTTGCACCCGGCGAACGGTCTACCCGACGAGAGGTTCAAATGGTTCAAATGGCTCTGAGCAATATGCGACTTAACTTCTGAGGTCATCATTCGCCTAGAACTTAGAACTAATTAAACCTAACTAAGGACATCACACACATCCATGCCCGAGGCAGGATTCGAACCTGCGACGGTAGCGGTCGCTCGGTTACAGACTGTAACGCCTAGAACAGCACGGCCACTCCGGCCGGCCCGACGGGAGGCCCTAGACACACATTATTATGATTAGCGGCTCTGACGAAGGGCAGATTAGTATTACGCAGAGTCCGTGAACGAGTACCTCCAAAACGACAAAGGTGGTCGGAAGTTCACGTGCTACTGTCGTGAGCATGTAGTGAATGAAGTAGAAGAACAGTGAAACTACCACTAGGCGCTAAATGGTTGGACGCCCACGACTCTTAACGGAATGTAGGATTGATGGTGATATGCGGCATCTCTGCCGAAAGAGAGCAATGCTGATGCACGCATGTTTCGGAGCACACCGTTCATCGTACATTGTTGAACATGGAGCTCCACAGCAGACCACCCATACTTGTTCACATATTAACCCAACAACGTCGTGAGTTATGATAGCTGTGAGCACGGGCCATCGGGATTCGACCGTCGATCAACGGAAACATGTCGGCTCTTCGGGTAAATCGCATTTTTGCTACACTAGGTCGATGGTCGTCTCCACAAACGCGGTTATCGAACTAAACGGCAGCTTCAAAGGTGCAGTGCGCCACGGTCGCAGGATGGTGGAAGCAGTATTGTGCTTTGGGAGACATTGTCTTGCACTTGCATAAGACTGGCAGTAATCGAAGACACGCTGACAGCTGCGAACCACCTGCATCCATTCACGCTTGATGTGCTCCCCGACTGCGATGTCATCCTTCAGCAGTATAATTTTCCTCGTCCCGGAGCCACAATCTTGCTACGGTGGGTTGAGGAGCATTATAGTGAACTCACGTTGATGTCTGAGCGACCTAATTCGCCTGATGTAAATCCTATGGAACTCATCTGGATCGCTATCTGGCGCCATTACCGCATACGCAAATCAGCGGCCCGTTATTTATGCAAATTACTTGACCCGTGCGTAGACATCTGGTACCACATACCTCCACAAACCTGCCAACAAACTGTCGGATCCCTGACATGCAGAATCAATGATGTATTTCGTTCGAAAGGCGGACAAACAAGCTATTAAGCACGTGATCATAATGTTTTGGCTCATCCATGTACATGCAACGAGCGGCTCTGACTGGCGAAATCGACGCACCAGGTCATGTCGTAAGCGAATTTCCTCCAGCTGATGTGCCGAGGACTGCAAGGTACGCTTTACGACGTACAACGTTTTGCGACATAACTACAGTAAAAGAGGCCTTTGATACCCTACATATTCTAGCTGAAGATGTATCAGAAAAAGTAAGGCGTAACTAGAGCGAATATACACCACAGTAGAGGGAGCTGAGGCCTGTAGACGATTCTAGAGAAAGACAAGGACACCAGACAGCACGGCCCAGTAACGCAAGTATGAAGGGAGATAAATACACTTTCCTTTTTTGTGAAGGAATTTTCCCAATGGCATGAAAATCGGTGGAGCTGAGGTACATGCACAGACAAATGATTACAACTTCAGAAAAACTAGACGATTTATTCAGGAGAAAGAGCTTCACAAACTGAGCAGGTCAATAACGCACTGTTCCACCTCTGGCTCTTACGCAAGCAGTTGCTGGGCTTGGCACTGATTGACAGATTTCTTGGAGGTCCTCCTGAGGGATATCGTGCCAAATTCTGTCCAACTGGCGCGTTAGATCGTCAAGATCCCGAGCTGTTTCGAGAGATCCGGCGACCTTACTGGCCAAGGTGAGGTTTACTAAACACGAAGGCAAGCAGTAGACACTCTCACCAAAGTGCAAGGCGGGGTATTATGTTGCTGAAATGTAAGTCCAAGGTGGCTTGCCATTAGTGACAACAAAACGGGTAATTTGAAGTAACGAAAACGTATAGCTTTCATTCTGTTACAGCAAGGGTCACTGTCAACTGAGAGGGAAAAGATGCGACAGGAAAAATACAGTACAGTAGCGTACATGTAGCCATCTGAATCAGCAGTTCTTGAGAACATATCTCCTTGAGACCAGCGATTTTTTATAGTACTTAAAAATGAACACCAACTGTCTCAATAGCGGTGTTTATTTTAAAGCTATCCCAATGTTAGGGCGATAGTAGCAGAAAGAAATAAAGACAGAGAAAAATAGTATGATAGGCACTGAAAACTTAATTCAGTCAGAATTGAATAGAAAAATAAGTAAATAGATCATCACGAAGATCCGCATAAATGTAACTGTACACTGCAAATCAGTAAGGAGCTAAATGTCAATAAACTGATTCCGAGTTACTGTTTTTTTTGTTTTGACAAATATATTTTAATGAGAAAACCTCAACAATATTTTATATTTATTGTCTACAGAAAGTCATACAACTATTGCGAATATTTTTTAAGTTCCCTTTATTTTATCAGTGAAAATAAATATTTTATTCTGAAAGATGCAGAACGTGCTAAAGACAAGAATCGGTAAAAACTAGGTAAACATTTATCAGTTTTTTTTAATAATAAACATTCTACAGATACAGTAGCCTGTGGTTAAATTATTTGTAATCCTTCTTTTAACTTTATAGTCCTCAAAGCAACTTCAGTTGATTACCTGTTCGAAAAAGACTCTACTAACTACTTTCAGATACGGCAGCATCTGTTGCAGATACTTTTTCTTTTCAGCTGACGAGTTGTTTTTACATTGTAGTGACGGTAAAACAAAGCTCTTTAATATGTCAGTGGTAATCCTTACTTGAAAATCTTGTAGATGCTCCAGTCTTCAAGTTCGTTAAACATTGCCTTGACAAAACCAGGTGCATTTTTTTTTCACTTGAATTCAACTGCATTTGGAAATATTTATTGTCGTTCTGGTAATATGTGTCGGCTGCTTAAAAAAACAAGTCCGCAGGCTGGAGCATAGTAACCACAAATGGACTGTTAGGTGTTGCATACATTTTATAAGGTCCTTAGATACTTGACACTCTGACATTCTTCCAGTCGCTTAAGTTTTTTCAACCTGAGCAAAATCTCTGTCACACGCTGCAAACAATTACAGAACTTTGTGGCACTTGGCCCGCTTTAGCCTCTCCGTTAGGTCGGCACGTGCCGCTCATGCCATCTTTCGGGCCGCATGTGCACTACTAGAAATGACCGTAACGCTTAGCCCGCTTTTCAGGTTGTTGGTAATGGCACCTAGCTTGGTTGTCGGCTCTAACTGAAAAAACGAAATGGCACTCAGCCGTTATTGATTTCCACTCTACAATTCTATATGTAAAATTCCATATTGTCATCACGAAAGTGGACAGAGTAAATTAAAAAAAAATAAAAAAAATAAAAAAATACGTTGTATTCATATTGCATCCAATACAACCTTGAATATGAATAGGTGATCAATAAACACCGATGCAAGACATGTTCAAAAGAAAAAAAAATGAAACTACACTTTTATTAGTCATGAATAACATTTATTTTATATTAGTTTAAGTGAATTATTAGAAGTTTTGTCGGGCAAAAGGAAAGGAAGTTTGCATAAATCAAACAGTTATTCTGTTCGTAGCGTACAATCCGCGACATTTGTTATGGAAAAAGTGACAAAGCTAGAACTGCGATGAAACACTTTGTGAAGTGTAAGATGTATTTTTTCTGCAAGTGTTTCATCCACTGCATTGTGACATAGGATCGAACACGTAATAAATGAAAAAAAAAAAAAAAACCAACTGGCAAAGCAAGAAAACATCTGAACACACTATATTGCTTGCTTGATGTTTTCTTGCTTACGATGGGTGGATATAAGTTCTTGATTATGACATCGAGAACAACAACAATTTTACATTGTCGCCGAGACTGAGATACGCCCGTTTTCGAACACCAGTTCTCTTGCGATTCTCGGTTGTTCACAGAGATTTGATCTCTGCCATTTTTCTCTTTGTCATTCAGCTTTCTTTTCCACACTGATAGCACGTGCGCCACCCAAGGTCCGTAGAAAAATAAGGTTGGACAATAAGTGTTCTGTGTTGCTATTGGTTGACACTGTCTCGTCACTAAGGAAGAGTGCTACCGCAAGATCGACGCTATAACGCGTGCACTGCGCACTTATGCGACGTATTCATGGTTTGTCTTAGTTTCTACTAAAATGTAAACTGCTATTCTGCTTTTGCTAGAATGTTACTGCTACTTTCCGCAACACTCATCATTATCACTCTCCATGCAGTCCCGTCATTTTCTATTCTCTTCATTTGTTCATAATTGTTTTCTATCCTTATACTATCCACCATATGGTATCTTCTGCACTCTCTTTTTCTTTCACTCACCGTCCCTTCCATAGCATCTACCAGTAAACAATCTCTTCTGATCCAGTGCCCAAACCAGTTGCATTCCGTCTTCCTGACTAACTTTAAAATTTCTGACCCCACTCTTCTCAACACCTCCTCAGTTCTCTACCAATTTTGCCCCTTTCATCCTCCTCCAAATCCACATCTCAAATGCTTCTATTTTTTTCTTCCACTTTCCTCAGTGTCCATGTGTCTGTGCTGTATAATGCCACACACCATATAGAGCACTTGGCCAGTCTTTTCCTTAGGTACCTGTCCATGCACCTCCATAGAAGCCTCTTCTTCTTATTAAATGCCTCCTCGGCGATTCCTACATGTGTTTTCACCTCCTTATTACATCTCCTGTCGTCCGTAATAATGCTTCCCACATATTTAAAGCATATTTTTTCTATATCTTCCTGCCCTAACTTTATAGTTGTACTTATCACCAAACATTTTGTCTTTTACTCATTGATTCTCATTACGAATTCCTCACAGGTCTTATTTAATTCTTTTAACATTCCAGTCATAGTTCTTTCACTTTCTATCTGTATCATCATATCATCTGCATATTGAATACATTATATCCTCCCCCCACCGACTCTATTTTGTTTCAAACATGTCTGAACAATATGCTCCAAATACGTAAATGTTAAACAGTGTTAGGGAGAGTCATCAGCCTTGCCTCACTCTCTTTCCAATCGAGCTGATTAAAAAAAATCAGGCACCTATCGAACCTAAACATTAAAAAAAAGCTCAAAGTATAATCTGTGCTTGCAGTTTTATTTCCAAGTAAATGATCGAAATACGCATTGAATTTTCTGAGTCAATTTTTGGTGAGTAAACAAGATCTCTATGAGGCTCATTTTCATTTTATATTCATCTAAAGAACTTCAGATGATACCTACATCTACATCTACATGATTACTCTGCTGTTAACAATAAAGTGCCTGGCAGAGGGTTCAATGAACCAACTTCAAGCTGTCTCTCCGCCGTTCCAATCTCGAACGACACGCGGAAAAAACGAGCACTTAAATTTTTCTGTGCGAGCCCTGATTTCTCTTATTTTATCGTGATGATCATTTCTCCCTATGTAGGTGGGTGCCAACAGAATGTTTTCGCAATCGGAGGAGAAAACTGGTGATTGAAATTTCATGAGAAGATCCCGTCGCAGCAAAAAATGCCTTTGTTTTAATGCCACTCCAATTCACGTATCATGTCTGTGACACTATCTCCCCTATTTCGCGATAATACAAAACGAGCTGCCCTTCTTGAACAGATGGGCACTGTCGTTGTCACTCAAGAAATTATATAATTGCGTTATTTCTAGAAAGCATTTAAACTGGCTAATCCAGTTGAAACATAGTTCAAAATACTTGGGTGGGTACTGAGACTGTGGTTTGCACAAGAACGCGAAATTGACACTGCAGGTAGAGGATATCCGAGTTTTTCCCTGAGCAAATTTTAACTTTTCTGCGAAACAGCGCGCAAAGTAATCCAGTTGCAAATTTCCTCTTTGACCCATCGAAACCGTATTGACACCTGTAGCAAACAACTGATTTGATTGAATGACAGTATCCAATCAGTTTTATGATACACAAGGGCATTTTCATTATTTTCTTCATCGAGGAGACGTCGTTTCGTTGACAACAACTGACTTCGAATATCTTTATTACGTGCTTTCTATTTCATAGACATGTTTCTCAGACGACCATGTGTCCTCTATAATGCCGCTAAGAAATTCTGTAAACTGACTTTATCTGCACTATTACAAGAAAACCTCATCGGTAAATGTACATTTATCAGAACTCCTCTTCCCCAGTGAAAACTTTTCTAAACTCTCTATGCTCGTTTTATGGATCTCACATTTTCTGAAATGCTCCTTGTCTTCTTCAGTTGCACGTGATGAACTATCACTGGTGCTACGACTACAAGGCAAATTACACGATGGAAATGCATCACTCTTAGCAATTTTACCAGTTCAGAACGCAAGTCTCTAACATAATCTGTTTCTGTGAAATGGTGAGAGCATGTTATAGCATTTGCACCGTTTACGGCGTATTTTTATGCAGAATTTTGACAGCCAAATATTTGGCAGACTTGAATCCCGATGACCCAAAGGAAAGTATGAAACACTACTTCGGTGCCTTTAGTATTCAATTGCAAAAATTACAACCAACAACAGGAAAATCTGGCTTCGCTTGCACACACTCAGAACAGCTACCCATCGTCAAGAACACAGGAGTAACTCGCCGAAAACGACAGCTAACGAAGTCACTTACGCCTCCAGTCACTCGTTCGTGGGCACCATGGCATGGCATGTAACAGAGTGTTCCTGAAGTTGAGTCCTTTTTCATATCTGTCCTCTGTACCTACCTCAGAGCAATCTGATGTATGTTAAAGTTACGTCACAACCACGAAAGGATCGATTTTGGTTACTGCTGCGAGCAGAGAATCAAGCGGTAATCCAACATTTACACATAGTTGCTTGGCGCACCCCGAGTAACTGGATCCTGCCATTCTTCGCGTTTCTCAACTCACAGATAGGTGTTTGGGCCGTAGTTTAACCGATCCGTTACGACTGTTACGCCGAGCCTCTAGCAGTCGTGCGTTTCAAAGACACGTGAATCCTTCAAGGTACTTAAACAGCCAATGAACAGGGAGAAAACAACCTTCCAACTAATGAAAGAGGACGTTTATACTTCAGGAGTCATTCACGTAATCACAAGAATTGTTAACAACCGCGGCTAATGGTAAATGCGCTTGCTGCCTCTTCCATTACCAACGTAGAAAAACACTTCATTTCGAAGGTGAGAAGTGCAAGGTTAATCACGTGGTTCAAGGCTGTGATAGTTTATCAAAACAGGAGGAATTCTGTATCTTTATTATTTCAGGGGTACGCTTTTTGGTGGTAGAACTGGAATTTATTTTCGGACCACAGTGGCTCCTCTCTACTGGTTAATTTTAAAGAGCGAATGGGTAGGAGTGTTTGCGCTATGTATGATAATCTAGGATAAGAAATCACAACATCACTGAATACGGCTGTCGATGGAAATACAAAGAAAGACACGAAGATCTTTGTGTTTAGCAAGAGCGACAAGAAATAGATATCAGATTACCTCAGAGGTCAACACTAAAATTTCATCTCCAGCACTAACCATTTTGAGTATCAATGGTCGAAATTCTAGAGCGCTGTTCAATACGCTTCAGACAGGCGTAAATTGTGAGGGACAGAAAAGACTCCCTGTGGTTTCACGACCATCTTAGAACGCTGCTATGAAAGCAAGGAGAGCTTCGCTGCAAAGTTAAACGTTGTCAAAGCCTCATAGACAACAAAAACTAAACGAAACCAAAATAAGCGCAAGGATGGCCATGCGTGAAGCAATGAACGGATTCCAAAAGTAAAATTGTAACTGCCGACTTGGCGGAAAATCATAAGATGTTTTGCTCATATGTTAAACCAGTAAACCAACCGAAACCATCTATCCAGATACTCTGTGACCATTACGACATTGAAATAGAGGATGACATAGAAAAGGCCGAAATACTAAATTCGTTTTTCAGAACTCTTTCACAGAGAAACTTCGTACTGCAATACCTTCTTTAAATCTTCGCAAGAACGACAGAATGACAGATATCAAAGTAAGTGACCATGGGACAGAAAAATAACTGAAATGCCATTGGTCCTGTCGGTATACCAATTCGATTTTACATAGAAAATGCGGAAGAACTTGTCCCTCTTCTAGTAGCAGTATACCGCAGACCTCCAGAGGAACGAAGTCTTCCTAATAATTGGAAAAAAGAGAACTTGTCATTCCCGTTTACAAGAAGAATCGTCGAACAGGCGCACAAAACTATAGGCCTGTGTCTCTTACGTCAGTGTGTTGTAGAGTTTTGAAACAGATTTTATGCTGGGGTACTATGGGATTTCTGGGGAAAGATAATCTCTTCTGCAGGAATCAACAGGGGATCCGGAAAAACGATCTTGTGAAATCCGGCTGGTTCTGTTCGTGCTGTAGGCTGAGAAAGCAGTAGATACTGGCGCCCAGTAGATGTCGTGTTCCTAGTCTTCCGGGAAGCGTTCCATGCGGCTCCTTACTGCCGCCTAAAATATAAAATACGAGCATACGAAGTATCAGATCACCTGTGTCATTGGACTGAAGAGTTTCTAGATAACGGAACATATCATGTCATTCCCAATGGAGGGAAGTTTTCAGAAATAAATGTAACTTCGGGCGTACCCGAAGGGAGTGTTACGGGACCATTACTTTTCAAAATATCTATAAATGACAAGGTAGATAATGTCGAAAGTTACATGAGGCTTTTCGCGTATGATGTTGTTTACAGTGGAGTCGCGACGATAGAAAACTGAAGCCAAACGCAGGAAGATCTGCAAGGATCGTCACAAGGTAAATTGACTATCAACATAAGTGTAAGTATTGCGAATACATATATAGAAACACCCTATATTGCATTATTAAACGACAGCAGAACCATCACTGGAAGCACTTACTTCCATAAAATGTCTAGGAGTATGCGTACGGAGGGATTTCAAGTGACACGACTACATAAAAGTAATAGCTGGTGAGGCAAATGCCAGACTGAGATTCGTCGGAAGAATTTTCAGGAATGAAGTCCATCAATAAAGGACGTAACTTATAAATGACCTGTTCGACCAATATTTCAATACTGCTCGTCGGTTTGGTACCCGTCCCAGATAAGGCTGATAGAGGAAGTAGAGAAAATCCAAAGAAGAGTAGCACGTTTCGTTACAGATTCATTTCGCATGCGCCACGGGGATGCTCAATCAACTCCAGTGGTAGGCACAGCTGGAGATGCGTTCTGTACCACGATAGGGTCTACTGTTGAAACTCCGAGAGTGTACGTTCCTAGAAGGGCCAATCAACACATTTCTTCGCCCTACGTCTACCTCGCGAAAAATCCATGAAGATGAAATTCGAGTTTTTCGGATCCACACGGAGACTTATCAGCAATCGTTCTTCCTGCGAACCGTACGCGACTGGAACAGGAGAAGGGGGAAATTACAACTGTTCAGAAACAAAATTTCCTCCGCCACACACTGTAGATGTAGGAAGTAGCCACCGGTATGTCATTACGTACTGAAACGTCAATAAGTGAACAACCAAATCTCAGACTTGAGCCGGACGCCGGTTGTTTGAAAAAGGAGCTGTCGGCCTTTCGATATCTGACGTTTACTTCACTATCAGCACAGAATGCAGATACACCACTCTGGTTTACGTAAGATAAAATAATAACCAGGAAGGATCTTTATTCTTTGGTCTCCAAGTATTTCTCGGAAAAGCCTAATTTGACGTCATATTTTCTCGGAATAGTATAAGGGACGCGGTGAGTGTATCGTTTACCGTATATCGAATTTGCAGCGACCAGTTACCACCTGTAATCGATTTAGGGTGAATACTTCAGAAAGTAAGTTACACATGCTGTCTTATGCTAAGACTATTGTGGAACAAGAATGACGTCTTGTCTGAAAAGAGTACATGTTCCGCATTTCCTTCAGAGACCGCTCTATTGCGGTACGGATAACAATGTGTGGTTGAAATACCGTGGAAACTTGATACGTACTTCAAAGCTAGGGACGTTCCGACTCTTTTGGACAAAACGTGTAAATTGCACACAGATTCATCGTCATATTCTGGTGGTATGTGGAGCAAATGCAATGTCGCATCCAGCTGTAGTGAAATGGTAACAACAATTTGACCAAGGACGCACAGACGTGGGTAATACTAGCCAGGAAGGGCAGATCTTTCAGTACGCTGTTCACAACTTTTCGGCAGGCTGTAGGAACATCTCGAGGGGAAAGAGATTTTCCAATGACGAGGACGTTCACATAGCGATTCTGGAATGCCTACGTGGCCAAGGAGTGCGTTCCTATCGTGACGTAAATAGTGATTGGAACAAATCCATACTCATTGACAGCTATGGAAGGAATAAACTAGGTCAGGTGACAAAAAAAGACAGAAACAGGCCTTTTCCAGTTCAAAGTGGTGCGCATTATTATTGTGCAGTGCGAGAACGGAGAACGTCTCTCCATACAGTATCGATGACTGTGTTCTCTTTTACTGACATAATATTCAAAGGTAAATCCGATAGATTTGATTTGAAATCTTGCAGATACTAATATTCATGTACATAATTTTAAAGCGTATCGTCGGGAGTGCCCGATGGAAGTGTGATAGGACGGCTGTTATTTTTTATAGACATACACTCCTGGAAATGGAAAAAAGAACACATTGACACCGGTGTGCCAGACCCACCATACTTGCTCCGGACACTGCGAGAGGGCTGTACAAGCAATGATCACACGCACGGCACAGCGGACACACCAGGAACCGCGGTGTTGGCCGTCGAATGGCGCTAGCTGCGCAGCATTTGTGCACCGCCGCCGTCAGTGTCAGCCAGTTTGCCGTGGCATACGGAGCTCCACCGCAGTCTTTAACACTGGTAGCATGCCGCGACAGCGTGGACGTGAACCGTATGTGCAGCTGACGGACTTTGAGCGAGGGCGTATAGTGGGCATGCGGTAGGCCGGGTGGACCTACGGGCCGAATTGCTCAACACGTGGGGCGTGAGGTCTCCACAGTACATCGATATTGTCGCCAGTGGTCGGCGGAAGGTCCACGAGCCCGTCGACCTGGGACCGGACCGCAGCGACGCACGGATGCACGCCAAGACCGTAGGATCCTACGCAGTGCCGTAGGGGACCGCATCGCCACTTCCCAGCAAATTAGGGACACTGTTGCTCCTGGGGTATCGGCGAGGACCATTCGCAACCGTCTCCATGAAGCTGGGCTACGGTCCCGCACACCGTTAGGCCGTCTTCCGCTCACGCCCCAACATCGTGCAGCCCGCCTCCAGTGGTGTCGCGACAGGCGTGAATGGAGGGACGAATGGAGACGTGTCGTCTTCAGCGATGAGAGTCGCTTCTGCCTTGGTGCCAATGATGGTCGTATGCGTGTTTGGCGCCGTGCAGGTGAGCGCCACAATCAGGACTGCATACGACCGAGGCACACAGGGCCAACACCCGGCATCATGGTGTGGGGAGCGATCTCCTATACTGGCCGTACACCACTGGTGATCGTCGAGGGGACACTGAATAGTGCACGGTTCATCCGCCGGCCGCGGTGGTCTAGCGGTTCTGACGCTGCAGTCCGGAACCGCGGGACTGCTACGGTCGCAGGTTCGAATCCTGCCTCGGGCATGGGTGTGTGTGATGTCCTTAGGTTAGTTAGGTTTAAGTAGTTCTAAGTTCTAGGGGACTTATGACCTAAGATGTTGAGTCCCATAGTGCTCAGAGCCATTTGAACCATTTGAACGGTTCATCCAAACCGTCATCGAACCCATCTTCTACCATTCCTAGACCGGCAAGGGAACTTGCTGTTCCAACAGGACAATGCACGTCCGCATGTATCCCGTGCCACCCAACGTGCTCTAGAAGGTGTAAGTCAACTACCCTGGCCAGCAAGATCTCCGGATCTGTCCCACATTGAGCATGTTTGGGACTGGATGAAGCGTCGTCTCACGCGGTCTGCACGTCCAGCACGAACGCTGGTCCAACTGAGGCGCCAGGTGGAAATGGCATGGCAAGCTGTTCCACAGGACTACATCCAGCATCTCTACGATCGTCTCCATGGGAGAATAGCAGCCTGCATTGCTGCGAAAGGTGGATATACACTGTACTAGTGCCGACATTGTGGATGCTCTGTTGCCTGTGTCTATGTGCCTGTGGTTCTGTCAGTGTGATCATGTGATGTATCTGACCCCAGGAATGTGTCAATAAAGTTTCCCCTTCCTGGGACAATGAATTCACGGTGTTCTTATTTCAATTTCCAGGAGTGTATATGGTCTGGCGGACAGGGTGGGCACAAATATTCGATTGTTTGCCGATGATGCTGTGGTATACGGTGAGGTGTCGAAGTTGAGTGACTGTAGGAGGCTACAAGACGACTTTGACAAAATTTCTATTTGGCGTGATGAATGTCAGTTAGCTCTAAATGTAGAAAAATGTAAATTAATGCGGATGAGTAGGACAAACAAACCACTAATGTTCGGATACAACGTTAGCAGCGTCCTGCTTGACACAGTCACGTTGTTTAAATATCTGGGCGATCAGTGCAAAGCGGCGTGAGATGGACCGAGCGTGTGAGGATTGTGCTGGGGAAGGAGAATGGTCGCTTTCGGTTTGGTGGGAGAATTCTGGGAAATTGTGGTTCATCTGTAAAGGAGATCTCGCGTAGGACACTAGTGCGACCTATTCTTGAGTATTGCTCGAGTGATTGGGATCCCCACCTGGTCAGATAAAATAAAGACATCGAAGCAATTCAAAGGCGTGACACCAGATTTGTTACCGGTACGTTCGAACAACACGCAAGTGTTACGGTGATGCTTTGGGAACTAAAATAGGACTCCCTGGAGGGAAAGCAACTTTCCTTTCGAAGAACTCTATTGACAAAGTTTAGAGAACCGTCATTTGAAGCTGATTGCATAACGATTCTACTGCCGCCAACATTACATTTCGCGTAAGGGCCACGAAAATAAGATACGAGAAATTTGGGCTCATGCGGAGGCATACAGACAGTCGTTTTACCCTCGCTCTATTTGCGAATGGAACTGGAAAGAAAACAACTATTAGTGGTACAGGACACCCTCCGCCACGTACGGTGGTTTGAGGAGTGTGTATGTACATGTAGATGTAGAATTTGTCTCACGTCTAGACGAAAAAAAAGAAAACGTTATGGCCGATACTTTTGCTGCCTTGATATTCGGAGACTGAAGGACTGTGGTAGATAAAATGTTGACTTATAGAGGGTTCTTGCTTTAATAAGAATATACAATAATATAACACGTTGATTCTAGCAGAGTCTCATTAGTTTCTTTAGTGTCTGCAACGGAAGACGACATTTCAATGGACAAAGGTGCGGAAGACGCCGTCGGCACACCGCCGTATGCGAGAAGGGAAATCTTAACGTTAAGTCAAATCTCGGTTGTCGCTGCAGCTGGATATTTAATTTAGTGGAGCGATCGAAGAGCATACGGCGTACCAGTTCACGGCTTGTATGGGTACTGGGACGTTCACATTTGCTATTTATGCCTTTTCATACCTTAGGCGCAAACTTTACAGCGTTGCAACTTCGAGACCACAGTCGCTTTTGTCGCGTAATACATCTGTCAGTTTTAGTTAACTTGTATCAACAGCTATCAGTTCCTACCGGGTTCTGGATACGACAAGAAGATGAGGCAGATGTGTATGAATCCTCGTACCAGGTTAACGACAGGTCATCGTCGACAGGTCATTGTGAGAGCGGCTTTTAGGCTTTGGCTGTTCCAGCCAAATGCCGTGATGGTTCCTTACCACTGTCCCTGAAAATCAGTACAAAAAGTTTGACATGGACTTTACAAAACCGCTCTGCATCACCTAGATAACGTTATGGCTTGGAATACGGTGATACTGACACGAGAAAATAGTTACGTCAAGGCATTTGTGTTTAAAAAACACGACTGTACGTCATTCGAGCCACAGAGGGCAAAGTATGACAAAAATAATGCTGGATACATATAGATAATTACACATATGTGTTGTTGTGTGACATAGTTTTAAGGTGCCAGACTGGTAATACAATGAGGAATGGAGGAGAAAAGGGGTGGGACGGAGAGAGAGAGAGAGAAAGAGAGAGGGAGAAATAGAGAGAGAGAGAGAGAGAGAGAGAGAGAGAGAGAGCGAGAAGGCGGTGGGGCTTGGGGGATCAGAGAAGGCTCAAATTCATGTTTACATTAGCACATTTGCGCACGTATCAGTAGCACGGATTTTAATGAACTTGGTTAACAAGAATATTACTTTTCAGTGTTTCTTGTGTAACTCTTGACAGAGCTTCATGTTTTTCACAATTTATGCATCTCTTCATTTCCACCTGGTTCCGTACCCTCAAAATTTTAATGAAGTCTCGTTAATACGACATGAATTTTGTTTTCGCTACTCGAATGAAACGAAAAGTCGCTGTATTAGCGATGTCAGTCGCCGTACTGCTATGTATAAATACGACTCTTTTAAAATTATAGAAATTTCTATCATCCAGAATTTAGTTGTGTTAACACGCAACGAGTAACATTACACGTTGAAATGTGTTTTACAGCTGCAGAACGTAATTTCGCATTGGAAAAGAAGATTTACAGCGAGGATAGAAAACATAATCGGCCTTAACAATCTTAAAGGAAGATTCCAAAATTTGCCTTTTGTAAATCGACAGAGTAAATAATAAACTGAAAAATGACAAAATTAAAGCACAAAAATGCTAAGTTCCCGTACCTCTGAAAATTTTCAGGTTTCTAATTTTGCAAAGTGTCAAACCAAGTGCTGCGATTCACAACAATGGGTGTGCGCTGTTGTCGAGAGCTGCTTTCATTTGCAATGGTTGTGTTACACTGAAATAAAGTGTGACATAATTCCACGTATTAAATAGACTGTTTGGCTATACAGCACATATCGTCATCAATTATTCAAAATGACAGTCACAATCGCATTATTTATTTTGTCGCCAACCGGTTTCAACCCGCGATGGGGTCATGGCGACAAAATAAATAATGCGATTGTGACTGTCATTTTGAATACTTGAGTATAAGTAAACCAATCGCTGTTATCTCCACGCAACTAAGTTGTCTAAAAATTTAAAAACATATAGTGATTCCTACCATACAGTGGTTTTGGCTGCACCGTGTTCGTCAAGTTTTTCTACGATGATTAGCTTTGGGTATTCTCTATAACGGCATTTCCTATCGATTTTGTTTGAAAGTTATTTCATCTGTTTGTATTCAGAGCCGATGATGGTCATCAGTAATTGAAATCTGTAGTCTGTAGAGGGTATTTTGTGTTCATTCACCGGAATTGAAGAAGAGAGCCCCGGTTTTTCATTTTATGATTTAGTTCGTTGCATACACTCTAAGGAAAGGAAGAGATGTATTCTATTGATCGATGACTGGAGTGCTTCGCTTAGTTATGAGTGTGAGATGCAGTTTTCTTTTCGATTAGATTTTCAGAAATTCACCATCTCCTAGGAGTACACTCTTCCGCATGTATCAACAATGAATTAAAATCGCCTCCAATGAGCCATGTAAATATGCTTCAGACTAAAAATTTGTTGCAAAATAAAACACTTAACGAGATTATTGAATACATTACAGCTCCCGAAGCTGTCTATACGTGCTTTAACTTCGGCATAATCTTTATTTCAGCTGTAGTAAAAGATAATTAACATCGGTGAATAATTACGTTCACTCAAATCTAAGCGAAAATGACGACCACTGAACTGTTGGTGTTAGAAAAACTGCTTGGTGTTGAAAAACTGAAGCTTTTGTTGATATATTCTTCTGATTAGTGCAGAAGCGTGCACTGGATTTTTCTGAAACGATCCTCTAGTTTTAGTAAAGTTGTTGTTTGCGTGTGGACGGATTACGGAAGCGGGCGACTTTTCCTGACTCTGGTCCATGGATATTTATATCGTTCTAGAATATCGGTTCCTGTCGCTAAAAAAGAAGAAAAAACATTCCGATTTCGTGGCAGACTAGTGCGAGGACATACACTCCTTCTTTCGCCGATCATTGTCAACAATGCAAGAATCGCTAGTGCTTCGCCTTATAGTCGATTTTTGGAAGTGCTCTCACGAAAATGATCTAGAATATCGATGTTATTACATTCTGTGTTGTAAAAAATGTTACTCAATATCTGCCTTACGAAGTGCGCGTCTATATATTTGATACATCCGTATTTCTCCCAGTTGTTCCAATTATTACTAGTGGCTAGAACGATTGAACAGACCTAGAAACATAACACAATGAGCGAAAGAAAACTGGCCTGGAAAAATATTTGATGCACCTTTAGACATGGAAAACCAACTTCAGTCATCCTCCCTGGGTGCATATGCTGTAAGTAGGGTTGCCTATCTTAAGATGTATCAGATAATATCAGGGTCAAGAGGTGTACTATAAGTCTATGAGTTCATACGAATTAAGAGACGATTTTTTGAACGCAGAAGAGCTCATAAGCACATAATTAAAACATGTTTATTAGAAACGGGTAAAGATGAATGTCATGCAGTAATAAATTAACACTACGGTCGCAGGTTCTAATCCTGCCTCGGGCATGGCTGTGTGTGATGTCCTTAGGTTAGTTAGGTTTAAGTGGTTCTAAGTTCTAGGGGACTGATGACCTCAGAAGTTAAGTCCCATAGTGCTCAGAGCCATTTGAGCCAATAAATTAACAGGTGCTCATAAAGTCTCTCTAAAATTAAAAACAGAACTACAAAGGCTGAACCGAAAAATGCTTGGAGGTGGAGAGGTTGGTCAAGGAAGTTTTCATCCCCTCCACCGAAGCCCAGGAAGAACATTAGGTGCCCGCCAATTCGGCAGACCAGGGTTGCCAAGTTTGACGGATTTTACACACTGTCGAGGGTGAAATTTTGCATTTAGCGGTCAACGGATTTTTTCAACGGATTTGTGGATTGAAATCTGCAACAATATTTTTCCCGTTTAATTCCGTCTTTCCATTATACAATTTGAAATTATATTTATCGTAGAAAATCCTAAACTGGCAACAATATGGCTCTAGATAACTCTTAATAATCAGATTCCGATATAGTGTTTCCCCTGTCTCAACACAACAGAACAATCCTTTCCAGTCTTAGTTCCTTGCTTTTAGCATTGCAGTTACAAGTTACTGTGGACCGAAGTCGGTACAGTGCGTAGTGCTGAATTGTTAATGTTTATGGTGCAGTTAACCACGTTGTAATCAGTGATTTTCTGTACTTTTTTTACTAGTTGTCTCATCAAAATGTCGAAGCAAAAGGAAAAAAAGTACACCCAAAAGTTTAGAAAAGAGTGGCTTAGCAACAAATAACTGGAATACTGTCTTTTTGAGACCCCCACATATCCTTCTAGTGTGCGATGTCGATTTTTCCAGTGCAATTAAAAACGCGACTGTTGCATTTATTGAAACATTCAAAAAGAAAAAAGCATGTAAAACCTACTTCATCCTTTTCTTCACAGGGGAAGCTGAGACTAGATGCACATGTAGCTAGGCGGTCCAATGAAGTTTCTCTTGCAGAAGCTGCATTATGTTTGTGGCTAACCATTTCGCAATAAGATCTGTGGATTACCTGTGCAGCCTTTCAAAAAGTTGTTTTATAGGTGCTGAGCATGTCTCTCAGATGTGTTTGCAAAGAAGCAAATGTAGTGGTGTGATTAAAAACATTCTTTACCCACATTTCAATGTTGTTGTTGTTGTTGTGGTCTTCAGTCCTGAGACTGGTTTGATGCAGCTCTCCATGCTACTCTATCCTGTGCAAGCTTCTTCATCTCCGAGTACCTACTGCAACCTACATCCTTCTGAATCTGCTTATTCATCTCTTGGTCTCCCTCTACGATTTTTACCCTCCACGCTGCCCTCCAGTGCTAAATTGGTGATCCCTTGACGCGTCAGAACATGTCCTACCAATCGATCCCTTCTTCTAGTCAAGTTGTGCCACAAACTTCTCCCCAATCCTATTCAATACCTCCTCATCAGTTATGTGATCTACCCATCTAATCTTCAGCATTCTTCTGTAGCACCACATTTCGAAAGCTTCTATTCTCTTCTTATCTAAACTATTTATCGTCCTTGTTTCACTTCCATACATGGCTACACTCCATACAAATACATTCAGCAACGACTTCCTGACAAATCTATACTCGATGTTAACAAATTTTTCTTCTTCAGAAACGCTTTCCTTGCCATTGCCAGTCTACATTTTATATCCTCTCTACTTCGACCATCATCAGTTATTTTGCTCCCCAAATAGCAAAACTCCTTTACTACTTTAAGAGTCTCATTTCCTAATCTAATACCCTCAGCATCTCCCGACTTAATTCGACTACATTCCATTATCCTCGTTTTGCTTTTGTTGATGTTCATCTTATATCCTCCTTTCAAGATGCTATCCATTCCATTCAACTGCTCTTCCAAGTCCTTTGCTGTCTCTGACAGAATTACAATGTCATCGGCGAACCTCAAGGTTTTTATTTCTTCTCCATGGATTTCAGTACCTACTCCGAATTTTTCTTTCATTTCCTTCACTGCTTGCTCAATATACAGATTGAATAACATTGGGGAGAGGCTACAACTCTGATAACTGCCATTTGGTTTCTGTACAAATTCTAAATAGCCTTTCGCTCCCTGTATTTTACCGCTGCCATCTTCAGAATCTAAAAAAGAGAGTATTCCAGTCAACATTGTCAAAAGCTTTCTCTAAGTCTACAAATGCTAGAAACGTAGGTTTGCCTTTCCTTAATCTAACTTCCAAGATAAGACGTAGGGTCAGTATTGCCTCACGTGTTCCAATATTTCTACGGAATCCAAACTGATCTTCCCCGAGGTCGGCTTCTACTGGTTTTTCCATTCGTCTGTAAAGAATTCGCGAACATTTCAATGCCAGTCTGAAAAAGGACATAGGAGACGGATATTTCAGTGCACTTTTACGTGAATCTACAGAAATTAGTGTCAGTAAAGTATCAGCTGCGTGTGTGATATACTTTTCTGGGTCCCAAGGTCGCATTGTTTCCACATTCTTGGGAATGGTAGAGTTAGATGAAGGCAACGCAGTGGCAGTAGTCAATGGTTTGAAATCTTTGCTTAATGAGTACGTCTTGAATGTTCATTTAATGCGCGGTTTGGGTACTGACAATGCAGCAGTTATGGTAGGCATCAATAATGGTGTGTACCAGAATTTGAGGAGAGAAGTTCCTCATCTTGTCTTAATTCCTTGTGTCTGTTATTTCGTGCAGCTGGCGGTATCTTCTGCCGCAGCTGAAACTTTGCCCCGAAATTTGAAATTTTTATTGTCAGAAACGTATCCTCGGTTTTCCAAGTCTTTATCTAGTCAAATTGCTTATATAAAGTTATTCAGTGCAATAAATGACGGAGCTAATCCATTCAAAATAGTTCAGAAGTGCAATACACGTTGGATGTCTATTTTAGAGGCTGTTTCTCGGGCTTTGTCTCAGTGGCTTTTACTAAAAGCCCACTTTGAGATAGCAGCGCTTCATTAGAAGTGCTATACGGCCCAAGTCCTCCATAATATGTACAGTGATGACGTAAACAAAATTTTACTTTTCTGAAACCTTATTTGGTAGAATATCAGATGGTAAATAAGGTATTTCAGTCAAATTCTGCAGACCAATCACGGCTCCTAAACGATGTTGTTTTACTAATCAGTGGGCTCGTAAGGAAAATTACTGTACCAGGGTGTAGAGGCGATCTTTTAACAGCAGATGTTTGCAAATATAAGTCACCAAGAGTATACTTAGTTCATGAAGTCGAAGTCTTACTGCGAGAAATCAATACGGCTGGCAAAATTTCATCTGAAGTTGAGAAAGCCTGAAGGAAAAGATGTGAACATTTTCTTGATCCCTTGGTTCCGAGCTGCAACGCCGCTTGCTCCAAAATGCAATAGTGCTGCAAAAAGTATCCTTAATTGCTCCATTTGAATGCTGGAGAACCAATAGTATCGCTGGCTACGGAAATGGGCTTGTCGGACAGTACAGTAACAAAAATTCATTTTCAGTGGTCCAAGCTCACTACTGTCCAATGGAAACAAATCAACAACGCTGCGGCGTTCTAGAATGAAATTAGGTCATACAGAGATGCCGGCGGCTTAAGTCCTTTCCAAGAACTCTCAGGTCTGGTTATTATGCTTTTGGTTTTACCATGGTCCAAAGCAGAGGTGGAAAGGGCCTTTGGCCAACCAAATTTGATAAAAACGTCTCTCCGGAACAGAATAACTACTATTGTGGTGAACGCCATAATTACACTAAGAGCTGGTCTTAATCGTGTTGGTAAGTGTTGTCGCGATTACGAGCTGCCGGAGAATGTTGTCCAAGAAATCGCCACCAGGAGAGCGTATGCTCCATGGGTATCTTAACTCGGTCCCAGTACTTCAGCGGTGGACACGGAAGACGACCTACTGCAGGACAAGGAGGAGAATCAAATACTGTGGCTTCAACTTCATTAATGTGGTCAGTGAAATCTGAACTTAGTAAACTTCCTTTTAGCAATAATAATAATAATAATAATAATAATAATAATAATAATAATAATAATAGGAAGGGGATTTATCGATATAAAAAAACCTACATTATGGACAGGTAGACAATTTAAGAAAATTCTTTATAGAACGAGCAGAAACTAGCAAAATACACAAAGCAATCACTCCTATAAATACATCGGCTACACCACTACAATTTCATAACCACCTCTACAACCCTTTAGATCACATAACATCAACAGATACGAAGAAAGTAAATTGGAAAAAGAAAACACTACATGGCAAGCACCCGTATCATCTAACACAGCCATACATCGATCAAGACGCATCCAACACATGGCTAAGAAAAGGCAATATATACAGTGAGACGGAAGGATTCATGATTGCAATACAGGATCAAACAATAAACACCAGATATTACAGCAAGCATATTATTAAAGATCCCAATACCACAACAGATAAATGCAGACTTTGTAAACAACAAATAGAAACAGTAGATCACATCACAAGCGGATGTACAATACTAGCAAATACAGAATACCCCAGAAGACATGACAATGTCGCAAAAATAATACATCAACAGCTTGCCTTACAACATAAACTTTTAAAACAACAAGTTCCTACATACAAGTATGCACCACAAAATGTACTGGAGAATGATGAATACAAATTATACTGGAACAGAACCATTATAACAGATAAAACAACGCCACATAACAAACCTGACATCATACTCACCAATAAAAAGAAGAAATTAACACAACTAATCGAAATATCCATACCCAATACAACAAATATACAAAAGAAAACAGGAGAAAAAATTGAAAAATACATCCAACTGGCTGAGGAAGTCAAAGACATGTGGCATCAGGATAAAGTTGACATCATACCAATTATAGTATCAACTACAGGACTCATACCACACAATATCCACCAGTACATCAATGTAATACAGCTACATCCAAACACATATATACAACTACAGAAATCCGTAATTATTGATACATGTTCAATTACCCGAAAGTTCCTAAATGCAATATAACACATACCGTACAGTTAATAGGAAGTGACGCTTGATCAAGGTCCGCGTCACTTTCCATTCTCAACCAGACTTAACGTCTGAGAAAGTAAAGAAATAATAATAATATTCCATGACGATGACAAAAAATTTCTTAGTAAGTTATCAGTGCACTGAAATTTTGTTTATAGGTGGGTAAATAACAATAATAAGCATTGAACGATATTTTAACTTCAGTTTAGCGGAATACATTTTTCTGTTTTAGCAACGCTCGGGCATACAGGGGACAGAGTGAGAAAGGTAAGGGAGCAGACGTACTGGAGGTACGTCTATCTCCAAATTCAGGACAAAGGTATCTGAATATTTGACAAATATATTAATCCGTCCTGTTTCTAGCACATCGTTGCATAGGAAAGACTATATGTCTGATTTCTGTAAAATTTATTACACTACTGGCCATTAAAATTGCTACACCACGAAGATGACGTGCTACAGATTCGAATTTTCATCGACAGCAAGAAGATGCTGTGATATGCAAATGATCAGCTTTTCAGAGCATTCACACAAGGTTGGCGCCGGTGGCGACACCTACAACGTGCTGACGCGAGGAAAGTTTCAAACCGATTTCTCATACACAAACAGCAGTTGACCGGCGTTGCCTGGTGAAACGTTGTGATGCCTCGTGTAAGGATGAGAAATGCGTACCATCACGTTTCCGACTTTGATAAAGGTCGGATTGTAGCCTATCGCGACATTGCTGCTCGCGTTGCTCGAGATCCAATGACTGTTAGCAGAATATGGAATCGCTGGGTTCAGGAGGGTAATACGGAACGCCGTGCTGGATCCCAACGGCCTCGTATCACTAGCAGTCGAGATGACAGGCATGGCTGTAACGGATCGTATAGTCACGTCTCGATCCCTGAGTCAACAGATGGGGACGTTTGCAAGACAACAACCATCTGCACGAACAGTTCGACGACGTTTGCAGCAGCATGGACTATCAGCTCGGAGACCACGGCTGCGGTTACCCTTGACGCTGCATCCGATACAGGAGCACCTGCGATGGTGTACTCAACGACGAACCTGGGTGCACGAATGGCAAAACGTCATTGTTTCGGATGAATCCAGGTTCTGTGATGGTCGCATCCGTGTTCGGCGATATCGCGGTGATCGCACATTGGAAGCGTGTATTCGTCATCGCCATACTGGCGTATCACCCTGCGTGATGGTATGGGGTGCCGATGGTTACACGTCTCGGTCACCTCTTGTTCGTATTGATGGCACTTTGAACAGTGGACGTTACATTTCAGATGTGTCACGACCCGTGGCTCTACCCAACATTCGATCCCTGCGAAACCCTACATTTCAGCAGGATAATGCACGACCGCATGTTGCAGGTCCTGTACGGGCCTTTCTGGATACAGAATATGTTCGACTGCTGCCCTGGCCAGCACATTCTCCAGATCCCTCACCAATTGAAAACGTCTGGTCAATGGTGGCCGAGCAACTGGGTCGCCACAATACGCCAGTCACTACTCTTGATGAACCCACTACTCTTGATGAACTGTGGTATCGTGTTGAAGCTGCATGGGCAGCTGTACTTGTACACGCCATCCAAGCTATGTTTGACTCAATGCCCAGGCGTACCTAGGCCGTTATTACGGCCAGAGGTGGTTGTTCTGGGTACTGATTTCTCAGGATCTATGCACCCAAATTGCGTGAAAATGTAATCACATGTCAGTTCTAGTGCAATATATTTGTCCAATGAATACCCGTTTATCACCTGCATTTCTTCTTGGTGTAGCAATTTTAATGGCCAGTAGTGTAAGATTTGTTTTAAAATGTGAAGGAGAGGACTGTTCCTTGTTCCTCGCCACTTGGTAGCCAATGCTGAAGTTTAAGCCTCTTACATTCCCCAATTACATTAACTGCAAGCCCTTATAGTGACAGAAATGACTACATTAACGACCGATAAGATCTCCGTTCTGGCTAGTGAATTTCGTGACGGTTTGTTCTTTGTGACCCATGAGGCTACACGTGGACCACATGCACAGTGCCGCTCTTAAAGCAACTGTTCCCCACCGCCGATAAAATCAGATGCCGAACCGAATCGATTCAGTAATCCTCGCCGCTTCACGGCACTTTTCACACACGCGTTAGGTCGATTTTGCATAAAGGATATCGGGTGATGTGTTTGATCAGGACCACTTGGTCATCGGCACAATAGGCGAGCACTGTAAGCTAGGCGCGTACAGACGGAAGAAGCTTAGAAAGTGAAACGTTTTCTTGTACGCAAAAGCTAACCTCGTCTCCATTAAAGAGCTGAATGCCAGTAGTGAATCTCTGCTCTCTCCCCAGCACTCTCTGTCTTATTACATTCCTGTCATACAATTTTTGATTTCACATTTCGTGTAGTTGAATGCATGCACACCAGACTAACGAATTACGGTCTGTGATGAAACTCAATCCCTACCACTCCCTCACGCAGTGTGCGCTCCTAGTGATAATAAGTCACTATCTTATGAAACTTCCTGGCAGATTAAAACTGTGTGCTCCGACCGAGACTCGAACTCGGGACCTTTGCCTTTCGCGGGCAAGTGCTCTACCATCTGAGCTACCGAAGCACGACTCACGCCCGGCCCTCACAGCTTTACTTCTGCCAGTACCTCGTCTCCTACCTTCCAAACCTTACAGAAGCTCTCCTGCGAACCTTGCAGAACTAGCACTCCTGAAAGAAAGGATATAACGGAGACATGGCTTAGCCACAGCCTGGGGGATGTTTCCAGAATGAGATTTTCACTCTGCAGCGGAGTGTGCGCTGATATGAAACTTCCTGGCAGATTAAAACTGTGTGCACCGACCGAGACTCGAATTCGGGACCTTTGCCTTTCGCGGGCAAGCTGTGAGGGCCGGGCGTGAGTCGTGCTTCGGTAGCTCAGATGGTAGAGCACTTGCCCGCGAAAGGCAAAGGTCCCGAGTTCGAGTCTCGATCGGTGCACACAGTTTTAATCTGCCAGGAAGTTTCA
This sequence comes from Schistocerca nitens, assembly GCF_023898315.1. Classification (NCBI taxonomy): domain Eukaryota; kingdom Metazoa; phylum Arthropoda; class Insecta; order Orthoptera; family Acrididae; genus Schistocerca; species Schistocerca nitens. The sequence goes on along the minus strand of NC_064621.1, from coordinate 84,098,092 downwards.
TATCAGCGCACACTCCGCTGCAGAGTGAAAATCTCATTCTGGTCACTATCTTAATTGAACTATGTGTGTTAATTTTTGTCTTAACCGTGGTGTATGTTAATTCAGTTAATAAATAATTAAATGATGAACAGACGAATCCTTAACTTGCAGACAAGTATCCCCTGTTAATCAGTAGAATAAGTCGGATGCCATCAGCACAAACCGACTAGACAAAGATGATCTCTGGGTCAAATATTAAAAATAGCGTGTGCAATCCCAGACCGGAAGTAAAGCAATTATAAGCATGTTTGAGGGCAGAAAAGTGGAGCGTCCCAAAGAACAGTCTGAATAATATTAAAGAAGGGACAAATACGAGTGGTAATACAGACTAGTTATAGGAAAGCAAGTAGCCGTTAAGTTTCATTTGGTCTCTCCCTCTCCCGGAATTATGAATTCTCTTCTGCTTCTCACATCTCCATAGCCGTCAATTTTCACCTGAACTCCAAGACGGAAGAGATTCACCTTTATCACCTCGTGCATGGCACAAGAAATTTTTGGAGACGGGGACAGCGCTCGGTAATATGCGCAGCGATCGGCAAGAACATTTAAGGAAAACATCGATTATCTCCAATAAACATCGATCATTCTCACAGACTGCTGCCAGACAGTTATAGATAGCATGCTGAACAGTGTACAAAGTCCTACGCTAAAATGTGAGATCGTGCGCATACAAAGTGCAGTTGTTACAGACTGTGGTGTCACCGCCAGACACCACACTTGCTAGGTGGTAGCTTTAAATCGGCCGCGGTCCATTAGTACATGTCGGACCCGCGTGTCGCCACTGTCAGTGATCGCAGACCGAGCGCCACCACACGGCAGGTCTCGAGAGACTTATTAGCACTCGCCCCAGTTGTACTGACGACGTAGCTAGCGATGCACACTGACGAAGCCTCGCTCATTTGCAGAGCAGATAGTTAGCATAGCCTTCAGCTAAGTCAATGGCTACGACCTAGCAAGGCGCCATTAGCATTACATTGCATGAATCTACAGAGTCTCACTTGTCTAGTCAAGAGCGATGTACCACAAGGATGGATTAAAGTTAAGTATTTCAGGAGCTACGTACTTTTCTTTATAGCATTCATTAAGTATCCTGTTTCAGACCTATCTACTAGCCTGCGTGAGTTAACGCGTGCCTTTCGGCTACTTCCAAGTGGCGTGGTTGTCTTACTACGCCACAACACAGACAATGGAACCAAATGATAAACAGAGACGAAAGGAGTTTGCAGTTGAAATGCTGGAACAAATATCTGCAAATGAATCATTTTGAGCCCCAATTTGTTCCAGTGACAAAGCGTCCTTTCAGCTTTCGGTGAAAATGAACACACAAAATGCGAGAAGCTGGTGATCCGAAAACGTCAATGTGATTGTGGAAATTCAGTGGCATAGATAAATGTGTGGTGTGGAATCGTGTGTAACCGCATTATTGGTCTGGTTTTTCATCGGAGGGGCACCGGTAACTACCAACGTGTACATGGAACTTTTTACGGCATGCGTGGCACAAAAACTACCCGACCTTCAATCAACCATAATTTCCGGATAATATGATGCACCACGACATTGTGCTCAGGATATCAGTGAAATCTTAAATCAAACATTTCCCGCCCGGTGGATTGCAAGGGGTGCCCCGGTTTCTTGACCATATTGACTACCTGACAAAACCTATACGGACACTTCTGTGTAATTCGCATTTGGCCACTAGATGTCACGAGAAGCAGACCCGCCAAATAAAAGGAAGCGAGGAGTATTACGTTGCCAGCAGACAAGGAGCAAGAGTTTTCATGAGAGCTCAGTGACTACGAACGTGACCAGTCATTGCATATCTCCTGAGCAACAAATCCTTTAGGGATATTTCAATACATCTGAAGCAGTCCATGTCGACTGCTGGAAACGGAGAGCTGGAAGCGCTGACAATCAACCGCAGATAAACCAAGAGAAGGCAAAGTCGCTATTTAATCTGACGTTAGTACGTTCGTGGGGTAGTTTTCCACCCCGAAACAAAAAACAACAGAAATTTGTTTACTTCTATGTTTCTCTAAACTGCTGCTAAATAATTCATAAAAGAAATGCTTCCATTTATGAAAGCTCAGTCTGTATTAAAAAGAAAAATATGATCTTACCAACAATTAGTTGTCTTACGTTAACAATGGGAGCTTCAACAGAGTTTTTGTGATTAATTTAAAAAAAACGAAGAAAATTTGCTTGAACAATGTTCAAAAACATGTTCTGAGATCAAATGATGATCAACTCAGTAAACTAAAAAAGAAAAAAATGAACAATGTCTTTCAATAAGAAAATGACAGTAGATAGATGAACTAATTAACTAACCACGTATTTTGTTTCTTCACTGAGAAGACATACCTTTTTGTCAGCGGAACGCGTTTTTCACACGTTTTTGTGACATTTTAGAGCATGTTTGGTAGTTTTTGTGTCTTATGGCGTGGACGTCAGAGGCGTTTGATACCTTTGATGCCGTCCGGTGTGGCCGAGCGGTTCTAGGCGCTTCAGTCTGGAACCGCGCGACCGCTACGATCGCAGGTTCGAATCCTGCCTCGGGCATGGATGTGTGTGATGTCCTTAGGTTAGTTAGGTTGTAGTAGTTCTAAGTTCTAGGGGACTGATGACCTCAGATGTTAAGTTCCATAGTGCTCAGAGCCATTTGAACCATTTTTGATACCTTTGACAGTCTTGGCTCACACGGCCTGGCTTGGACTTGCGCTGCAGATTATTTTCAAAATTTTTGCGAAGAGCTTTGTCTGTTGCAATGTGCAAGTCCCGAGAGAAATTTTTGGAACTCATTTTCCTCTCTTTCATATTTGCTCTGATCAACTGCATGTTGACTTGTTTTATAAAATATCAACGCCCGTCTTGTTACTTCTATCTATAACGGTTTTTATTTCTATAAATGGAGCTAGATTGTCATACTATTTGCTGATTTTCTTCGAGAACATTATATTCTTCCTCCTCTTCATTATCCTGTGTTTCATTGTCAGTTTCATGATGAGATATTGATGTTTTATTTATTTTTATTTTTATCATTGAACTCGACTGCACCTTTAAAAGAATCTGGTGTATCCAGTGAGTCAGCGGCCTTCGTCAGCTAACAATAACAGCACTATTAGCGTCCGCCTGCACCATGCAAAAGCATAGCCGGTAAATAGATTACACAGAAGGCGACCGACAACGTTGAAATACGAACGGAATCGTAAACGAAAGAGTGACGCCAGTGATAATAAATTACCCCACCAATGTAGTAAAGGGTTAAAATGAATGGGGTGCAACAGCTGAGGAACTCCTCATTAGCCACCCATTTTTGTAGGAAACTAGAGATTTGGAGTGATGAGTCACGCTGTACCCCACGGTAATCCGATGGAAGCGTCTGCGTTTGGCGGAAGCGTAGAGAACGTTATCATTTTTGTTGCTAAGAGTGCAGTACAGGTGTTACAAAATGCGGGTGTTTTTCACTGCAATGGTTTGGTCCCTTTATTGCGGTTGAGAAAACTCTAAATGTGATCGGATAGTAGCACATTTTACAGCATTGTGCAGTGCGTACGTTAGAGGAACAGTTGAGAGACGACCGTTGTTTGTGTCAGCATGGCACGGCAGCCTGTCATAAAGCCGCAGATGTGAGGCAGTAGTTTGCGGGCGTTAACATTCCTGAAATGGACTGACCTGCCCGTTGGCCCGACCCGAATCAACTAGAACATCTTTGGGATGTGTTGAACGTCGACGTCGCTCCAGACCACCGTGCCCAACATTCATACTTTCTTTGGTTTCGGCACTTAGGGAAGAATGGATTGCCATGCTTCCACCTGTGTTATCTTACCGATCTTACTGAAAGTGTCCTCAACAGGGGTCAAGCCATTATAAATTCGAGGGGTGGACACATCCCGCACTGATGTCCAGTGACCGGTGTACAGATATTTTTGGTCAGTTCGTGTACTTGTATGTGCGTTACAACAGCGAACCTATAAAGCCTGTGTGAAAGACTTACCCCATTCGCGATAAAACTACCAGTTCTTGTACAAGCTTACTTACGCGACTTCGCGTGACAAAATACAGCCCTTCAGGGGCAGATGCTGCCAACTGCGAGTAGCGCACGGTTGACTGAAAGTAGCGTCAGTTGAACTACATCAGTGCTCCTCTAATTGTTATTGGAAATCAGTGTTGCTTGAGGGCAGTACTCCGACAGTGGCTGTACCGGTAGCGGGCTCTCACTGCTGAAAGGGTGAATACGTGGATTTATTTATCTGCATGATGTAACCATGACGTGTGTCAGCCGTCTTTGAGACAGAAAACCAGCTGAATACCCGGCGTTGTCCGGGTATGTTATTATTACTATCCACGTATGGACCCAATAGGACCATACGAGGTACAATCAATGTCACTTTTGATGGTTGGCCTTCCTTTGCGTCCAAATTTGTTTCATCCTTTCACAACGAAGTCTCTTTCTTTTAACAGACCACGGTGTTCCAGTCAGTTTTCTAATTTCCCTATGAACAACTTTCCAATCAAATAGCTTTTGTCTGAATGTTTTTCTGTCTGTAACGTCTGGCTGAGTTTAAAAAAAAATGGCTCTGAGCACTATGGGACTTAACTTCTGAGTTTGGCCTTACTTCCGTTTTCTACAATTTGTTTTGTGAAACTAGTGGGTGTCATTTTTTTAATGTGCCCATAAAATTTAAGTCTTCGCTTTCTCATGTCACCATGTATGTCTATGTATTCTTTTATTTCCTTCTTACTTCTCAGCCATTAAGTTCCTCCATCAGCAATTTTGGGGCCTAACATTTTCCTAATAATCTTTCTTTCTTTCTTTTCAATTTCTTCAATATCCCCCTTTCTGTTTAAAACTAAACTTTCTGCTCCATAAAGACATTCAGGTTTGATCACAGTGCTGTAATGCCTAAGTTTATGAATTTAGAAAGTGATTTTTATTATAAATATTTTGTGTTAATCTGAATGCAATTGCCATTTTTTGACAGCGAACTTCGTTTGCAGCTTTCTCCATGCCGTTTTCTTGTGTGATTTCCCCCAGGTATTTAAACTGAGAACCTATTTTTATTTTTCAATATTTCGTGTTAAAAGACTTTGGTGCTACTTTGTTGCATGTCATATATTCTGTTTTTTCGAATGATGTTTGTAGTCCTACTTTTTCCGCAACTTCTTTGAGAATTTCAATTTGTTTTTGAGCTGTTATAATATCCCTAGTTATTTATTTTATTTATTCGTGTCAGAAGCATTTACGGTGTATAAAATAATGTACAATATTTACATGGCTGATCAAAAAGTCAGTATAAATTTGAAAACTGAATAAATCACGGAATAATGTAGAAAGAGAGGTAAAAATTGACACACATGCTTGGAATGACATGGAGTTTTATTAGAACCAAAAAATACAAACGTTCAAAAAATGTCCGGCAGATGGCGCTTCATCTGATGAGAATAGCAATAATTAGCATAACAAAGTAAAACAAAGCAAAGATGATGTTCTTTACAGGAAATGCTCAATATGTCCACCATCATTCCTCAACAATAGCTGTAGTCGAGGAATAATGTTGTGAACAGCACTGTAAAGCACGTCCGGAGTTATGGTGAGGCATTGGCGTCGGATGTTGTCTTTCAGCATCCCTAGAGATGTCGGTCGATCACGATACACTTGCGACTTCAGGTAACCCCAAAGCCAATAACCGCACGGACTGAGGTCTGGGGACCTGGGAGGCCAAGCATGACGAAAGTGGCGGCTGAGCACATGATCATCACCAAACGACGCGCGCAAGAGATCTTTCATGGGTCTAGCAATATTTTTTTTTTGTTCTAGTAAAACTCCATGTCATTCCAAGCATGTGTGTCAATTTTTACCTCTCTATCTACATTATTCTGTGGTTTATTAAGTTTTCAAATTTATACTGACTTTTTGATCACCCGGTATTTACAAGACAATTATTTACACTTTTGCCGCCCAGAAGTTAGCGACCTCTATTGCATTTGGCGTTGCATGTAGCAGGTCTTCTGTTGAGCATGTTGCTGGATATTGAGTACACTGGAGAAGGTGGAAGGTAGTCTGCGTTGTTCCACACTCACAGAGTGGGGGCTCCTCTAGGAAAGCCCATTTAGTCACATTGCTCTTACATTTCGTGACACCCGAGCGTAGTCTGTTGAGGGATCTCCGTGTACTCCAATTCTCTGATTAGCCAGGTGGTAGTCTTTCGCTTAGTGTAATCCATCCCACAGTACTGGTAAGCCTTGCACGCCATAGTTCGATTGGGCATTGCTGTGGTGCCCCAACTAGAGCCTCGGTAGATCTGAGGAAGCTCTTTCTGGATTTTAGTCGTGGGTTTGCTGGTTGATAGCCCAGTTAAAACTGCCACATCATCTGCAAAAGTGAGGCAATTTACTCTAATATTACTTCTATCTAACTTGGTTGATTGATCTATATTTTGACTAGATTTTTGCTTTCGCCATTCTGTAATTGCCTTTTAAAACACAGTTAAACAGTATTGGGGACAGTGAACCTCTCTTTCTAACACCAGTCTATATATCAAATGGTTCAGGTATGTATTTATTCTAATCTTCCGTAAGTCCATTTCCTCCTTCACCCTCTCTTTGTCCTCCTTCTCCATCACTTCCTCTCTGTCCACCTCCATCATTCCCTCTCTGTGTTCATGTCTTCCTGCCTCTCTCTCTGTGCATGTTTTCCTTCCCCCTCGCTCTGTCAATTTGATCCTACGCCCTCTCTCTATCTCCTCCTCCCCCTCTAATTCCATCTTCTCCTCCCCTTCTCTTTATCCATCTCCTCTTCCTCCTCCCTCTCTGTCCACTTCCTCCTCATCCATCGCTATCTCTTCCTTGCTCCTCCCTCTGTTCATCTTCTCCTCCCTCCTATCTATGCCCATCTCCTCTTTCCCCTACACTGTCTATCCACCTCCTCCTGCTCCTTCTCTCTCCACGTTATCACGCTCACCCCAGTACTAGGCTGGTAGTTCTCACACACGAAGTATTTCTTTCGAGATTGTAACTAATACATGTACCAAATTTTGTTGAATTCGTTCCAGGAGTTTAGGATGAGCGTTTCATCCGTGGCTTTGCCCGCATTCGCACAAGTATATTTCACATATATTTAACATATTTCCCATGTATTTGTACATATTTCAGATGTATCTCTAGCAAATTCCGTCCTGCTGTTTCATTTTCACGCAGCTCAGTGTTTGTGACGTAGAATGTTCTGAAATACGTACACACACACACACACACACACACACACACACACACACACACACACACACACACACACATAAACCATACATATATCCATTTTTACAAGTATTTGTATGTGATCCACCGCACCATGAGACACACAGGCAGTTCTTGAGAATGTAGCTGCAGGATTTCGTCTGAACATTGAATGTTGCAAGATATCCGAGAAAGTTCTATACAAGTATATCATCGGCGAGAAACTGTGTTCGCAACCGAAGGAAATATTCAGCTAGTTTGACTACCTAACGAGTTCTTTAAGTAGCTGAGATTTGAGAGCATCGCTGCCTTCCAGATCCTAATCGATATTCTCTTAAGCTCTCTCTTGCCTGACTTAACATTCTGTGTCCCCGACAGTTACCTCCAGCGAGGAAAGATTTTTGGGGTATTCTGCCTCTAACTAGAGCGATCACCTTCCAAAACCGCACTCATTTTGTGGTATAATAGCAGACATAAATCCGGTAACGCTTCTTAGAAACTAATACGTTTTATTTCGATTTCATTTCTGAGTTAAATGATTACCTTCAACTTTCGAAACGAGTTTAGAAGAGTTCTGTTTTGGGTTATTTCCGGTACTGGCTGTGCCACTGCAGCACTTCTGTCTTGTGAGCCGTTATTTGATCTTTCAGTAATTCTGATCTTTATATAGAAAATGGAGGTCTACTATCTGTATTTTTCCATTAGGATATTATCGGTGCGAATAACATGTATAAATCCTACTGCACTGGTAAAACCACATTGTTTGGACGTAGTTTTTGATACATTCTTCAATCTGTTTGCAAGCACACTTTTACACACGTTCAGTATCTGTGACATTAGTTTTGTTGCATGATGGTCTCTGCGATATAACTGACTGTCAAATCTATCATAAAAAAACTAACTTCACAACTATTGAAGGTGTGGGAAAGAGTACTTGTAAGCAGATTTATTAAGGTAATGAAACCTACGTCCAACTATATTTTTAGTGTGGTTTGACCAGCTGGGTAGGGACTACAGACCAACTGCGACCTAGCAGTCGGCGTAGACACCACAGCGCTCAGATTGGCTGCACGCTTCCCCCACCGCCGTGCCACGCTTTCTGAGCGGGAGGAGGGGGAAGAGGGGGAAGAGTCCATTAGAATATTTCCTGACGGCAACGAGTGACGTGATAAAATATATAAAAGACCTTTATATTTGTAAATAGCTCCTGTCATTTGTGTTATTTATGCTGGGGATCTGTGTTTAAATGTTGACATGTAGCAGTTTCGTAATCTTTGTATGCCAGTTGTAGAAGTATGAAACCGGAATTTCCCTATGGATGGTGTTAGCCGTCAGCGTAGGACCCTTGAGACCGAGTCTGCAGCACCATCTGCTTCCTGTAACGGCTGACGACGAATGTTAACACACAGTAGCCCTAGCTCCACACATATGTATCTGTTTCAAACCCGTAAACATGTCGAGTTTTGTGCATACGAACTACGATTTGCGGTAGCATTTGTTTTCTGTTATCATTTAAGCAAAATTGCGGCAGAATCGCATCGAATGTTTTGTCGAAGCTTTCGGCGAACATGCTCCTGGGAAAACGCAGTGTTTCGAGTGGTTCAAAAAATTCAAAAGTGGTGGTTTTGACGTGAGAAACGACGAGCGCGGGGAACCACCGAAAAAGTTCGAAGACAACGAATTGCAGGCCTCATTGGATGAAGATGATACTGAAACTCAACAGGAACTCGCGGAACAACTGCCTGTGACACAGAAATCCGTTTCTCTTAGGCTTGAAGCTATGGGAAAGGTGCAGAAAGTGGGAAAATGGGTTCCACACGAACTGAATGAAAGACAGGGAGCAAATCGAAAGACCACTTGTGAAATGCTGCTCGCGAGATACAAAAGAAAGTCGTTTTTCCATCGACTAGTGAAAGGTGATGAAAATGGATGTATTTTGAGGATCCTAAGGGTCGTAAATCATGGGTGAATCCAGGTAAACCATCGACATCCACTGCAAGACCAAATCGCCTTAGAAAGAACACAATGCTCTGTCTTTGGTAGGATCAAAAGGGCGTCATCTATCATGAGCTGCTAAAACCTGGTGTAACCGTTAACACTGATCGCTTCCAACAGAAAATGATCGATTTAAATCGAGCATTACGTGAAAAACGATCGTAATATGGAAAAAGGCAACACTAAGTCACAAACAGCAGAACGGATCAGGGAAACGATCCAGGCGTTCAGTTGGGAAATACTAGGGCATCCGGCTTATTCTCCAAACTTGGCTCCGTCCGATTATCATCTATTTGCGTCACTGGAACACACTTTCTCTGAACAACGCTTCAGTTCGTATGCAAATACACGAAAATGACTCGCTGACTAGTTCACTTCAAAATAAGAACGGTTATTTCTTTTGGCGTGGCATTAAAAAAAAAAATTGTTCAAATGTGTGTGAAAACTTATGGGAATTAACTGCTAAGGTCATCAGTCCCTAAGCTTACACACTGCTTAACCTAAATTAACCTAAGGACAAACACACACACCCATGCCCGAGGGAGAACTCGAACCTCCACCGGGATCAGCCGCACAGTCCATGACTGCAGCGCCTTAGACCGCTCGGGGTGTGGCATTCATAGCCTGCCGGAGAGGTGGGAGAAATGTATAAATAACAATGGACATTATTTTGATTAAAATATTGGTTATCAGTTTCAAACAACAGACGAGTAATTATTGCAACCAAATTTCGGTTTCATAATTCTACACCTGGTATTGCCATAGGATACGTAAAATAAAATCCTCTATCGACTCAGTATCTAAACTGAGACATTTGTGGAGGTTTGGTACAAGTGGGAGATCCTTGCGAGTAGGTCGTGGCGACAGAGACAGAGATAGTACATTTAAAAGTCACGTGGCTGGCACAGAAAGGACTCGAGAACTTTCTCTCTATGAGGTAAGTGACGCAATTCCGAGCAGTATAAGGACGTTGGACCACATCGCATTGGGTCCTCCGAGGCTAAAGTACCCGAAAGCGCAGTGGCGGCCTGCTGTGTGGGCTACCGGCTCATCAGCGGGACGGTTTTTCGCGCCGTGCCCCGCGGGCGGCCGTGACCCCCTGCGGCTGGCTCATTAGTTCCGGCAGCGGCAGATGGGCGCGCTGCCGGCGCTATTAAGCCCGCCACCGCAGGACGGCCGAGGCAAACAGCGCGCGACCCTCCCTGCCGTGCAGTCTGATGGCCGTTCCGCGCTAATTACAGCTCCCCCACCTAATTGCTACGACGCTGCCGGCGCCGCCACAGCCAGACACACGACGTCTAATAGAAAATGTACTGGCAATAGGGCCGATTTTCTTCCACGTAGAAAATAGTGGCAAATTAACGCAACGATGATGGAGACGGATAGCGATCACGAACCTTTCTCTCCAAAGTTTAGCACGCAGGCTCTGCACTGCTCAAAATAATTAGGGGAACACGAAACTGGGCGCCATACTCCACTGAGCAATAAATGAGGACTGCGTACGTTACCAAATTATACCTTTGTCTTTCATAAATTTTCATAATAGAGCATAGGTGTTTCTTCTTTCCACGTCCTGTTCGAGAGTGGAATAATAGAGAATTATTGTGAAGGTGGTTCGATGAACCCTCTGCCAGCCACTTAAATTTGATTTGCAGAGTATTCATGTAGATGTAGATTACATCCTTGAAGTTTACATACAACGAACTGAAATGAGCGACAGGTGTTGACAACAGAGTGGAAACAATGGTGCATTCCGTCATCATGGATGCTTTTTGAGTGGACTTTGAGAGTTTCAGTAACGTTTATTTCCTCCGTGAGCTGTTATCAATGCGTAACACCTAAGTGGCATGCTCCGTATAAGACTACAGATGCCATTCCGCGCTATTCGTTCCCATTCTTCAATGAGAGTCCACTAGAGTTCATGAAGAGGCTGTGGTGGAATAGGACAACCACAGACACGTCTGTCAGTCATGTCCCACATAAACACAAAGGGGTTTAGGTCGGGACCCTCCGCCGGCCATTCCATTACTTCAATGTCCAAGTTTCGCACGACATCCCTGTTGACGTCCGCTACGTGCGCCCTGCCATTAGAATGAATTCAGGGCCATCACCGTATTGCACCAACCACCACGTGATCCAACAGGATGTATCTACTAGAGTTAAGGCGACCACGGAAAGCGAAAAGACCCATATGGGTGTCAACCCTGAAGTCTCCCCACAGCATCACAGAACCTTGGAAATCTTTCGACTTCCTGGACAACATATGGCAGGTGTCGCTCATCATGGGTCCCTCACACGTGAACACTACTCACTTTGCATCAGAGGCCAACTGGATTCTTCTGTGAATAACAGACGTGACTAAGCCGCCAGTTGGCACGGAAATAGCAAAAATGGCGAGCTGCAACACACTGTCGTGTCAACAGGAGTACTCGCACAGCACGTCTGGCCGTAAGGTCCTTTCTCTCAACCTGTTCATTACAGTCGAAGGAACACAGTGTCTCCAGTGGTCGTTCTGAGATCGTCTTGCCGTGCTCTGGCATTATCCATTTAACGACGCAACGCAGAGACGGTCAGATATAGGTCTTCACTGGGGTTGTAAAGCAACCCGTCCACAACGTGTGGATAACACTTGGAGAGACATTGGCATCTGCAGCGACGCGAAGTCCATCTTCTTTTGGATCAGATAGGCGGCCCTAGCAACCTGCACTGCGTTGCTTGTGAGTGGTTAAATACAACGTCTATAAGCGACAAGTGCCATCTGCGCATCTCATTAGTAAACACTGGGACATCGGTACTCACTTCCTTCTGAGAGGTCACGTGATACTGTAATGCTTGATGCATCCAACAGATTCCGCTGAAAGCGAAGATCTCATGCTATGCAATAAGACCATAGGTATCGCCTGTATGGAAAGTGATTTCATATACCGGACCTCGATACATGTGTTCCTCCAGTTCTTTTGAACAGTGTATTTAGCTCCGGTGACTGTGGTGATAAGGGAAAATAAGACAATTTGACCTCGTGCTCACAAAATCAGTCCTGGACGATGCGAGGTGTGTGAACAGGGCCCTGTGGTCTTGGAACACACATGCACTGAGGAATAATCATGACACCGTGGTATGAATCTGATTAGCCAAAATGCTCACATAATCGTTTGTAGTAATTCGAAATTGCATGGTAACCATGCGACATGGCTGTCCAAATCATCACCGAACCCACGCCATATATCACTCTTGATACGTAAATTCTGCAAGAAGTTGGTAACAGTGTGAAACAAGACCCATCGGACCAAATAACATTGTTTCATTACTGCATAGTCCAAGTTTTATGGCTTCAGCAAAACGTTTTCCTGTTCCAAACATTTGCATCACTGATGAGTAATTTTAGACCTATTTCTATGCTAAGGTTATTGAAAAGGCTGCGTATGTAAGGATAATTGATTACTTTTAATCACATAATTTGCTAGCAAAGTAGTTTAGAAGTGTTTAGAAGTCATTTAACAACTGAAAATTCTATATTCTCTTTTCTCTGTGAGGTACTGGATGGAGTTAACAAAAGGTTTCGAACGCTAGGCATCTTTTTTGATTTAACTAAGGCGTTTAATTGTTTTGATCACAAAACATTGCTCCAGAAGTTGGACCATTATGGAATATGGGAGTAGCTCACAGTTGGTTCACCTCTTACTTTAATAATAGACAGCAAAAGGTCATTAACCACATTCTTGAGAATGGCTGTGATGTGGGGTCAGAGTGGGGGCCAATTAAATGAGAGGTGCCCCAGGGATCAGTGTTCGCGCCAGTCATGTTTCTTATTTATATAAACGATATGCCCTCTAATATTACAGGTACTTCTAAAATATTTCTGCTTGCTGATGACACTAGCTTGGTAGTAAAAAATGTTGTGTACAAGATTGGCTCTGTTTCAAATAGTGCACTTCATGACACAAGTTCGTAGCTTGTAGAAAATAAACTAACGCTAATTACAGGAAGAGTCAGTTTTTACAGTTTCTAACACACAATTCAACAGAACCTGACATTTTAATTTCACAGAATAGGCATAAGATTAGTGAAACTGAACAGTTCAAATTTCTCCGTGTGGATCTTGTTCAAGGACTTAATTCTTACATTTTTACTATTCAAACGGTATCTGAAGTAAGTTATCGTTCGACAACGAAAATTACTTTGCTGATTTTCATTCGTTTATGTCGTATTACGTTTTGGGGTATCGCTTCCCATTCTAAAAAGATATTTTTGCCTCAGAAACGGGCAGTTCGAGCAACAAGTAGTGTACGCTCGCGAACCTCGCGAACCCCTGTTCACTAGTCTGGATATTTTGACATTGTGACATATATATATATATATATATATATATATATATATATATATATATATATATATATATATATTCTTTATCTTGCCGGCCGGAGTGGCCGAGCGGTTCTAGGCGCTACAGTCTGGTACCGCGCGACTGCTACGGTCGCAGGTTCGAATCCTGCCTCGGGCATGGATGTGTGTGATGTCCTTAGGTTGGTTAGATTTAAGTAGTTCTAAGTTCTAGGGGACTGATGACCTCAGAAGTTAAGTCCCATAGTGCTCAGAGCCATTTGTCGTTTCTTGTTAACAGTGTCAGCATATTTACAAGAATTAATAGCTTTCACTCAGTTCATACTCGGCAGAAATCCAATTTGCATTTGGATTGCACTTCCTTAACTCCTGTGCAGAAAGGTGTGCAGTATACTGCTGCATCCATTTTCAATAAGCTACCACAAGAATTCAAAACTCTTAGCTGTAATCCACGCGCTTTCAAATCGAAACTGAAGAGTTTCCTCATGGGTCACTCCTCCTACTCTGTTGAGGAGTTCCTTGAAAAATTAAGCTGATTATTATGTTATATTGTTAACTGCGTTTACCTAAACTTATAGCTCGACTTTTTTTGGGTTCATAAACATTTTATTTTATGTGTTATTACTTCTAAGTTGTAATTACATGTCCTGAAACGTTTCATGACCTTGGAGATTTGCTCCTCAGTTTGGTCCTACGGAACTAAACGTGTAAATAAATAAATAAATAATTTTGGAGTCCCAGGTCCTCCTGCAATGCCCTGCTTGAGACCTCCCTTTCTGCTGTTTTTGAGCGACTTTCACTTCTGCCGTCACTTTTGCAGCTGTCTTCCTCCTATTCTTCGTCACAGTCCGCTTCAGTGACGGTGTGTCACTATCCCTTTCGTCCGCGTTGTGACTTAGCGGATGACTTTTTCTGCTTTCTCTGTATACGGTATAAACCTTCGACACGGTGCCTCTTGAAACAGTAAACACTTCAGCTATCTCGGTTACGGAAACACCCACCATACGAGCATCAAAAATCTGGTCATCTTAGAATGCACTGAGCTCTGAGATAACGTAATCACAACTACAGAAAACATTGTCCTGACGGCGATTGACACTTAGTATTGACGACATTGCGCAGACGCCTTTCGTGATCGAATACAAGAGTGCAACATGCATTTATGTTGAAGCATGAGTTTATCGTGGTGTTTCCGTATTACTGTACACCTAATGTAGAGCCCGCATCTCGTGGTCGTGCGGTAGCGTTCTCGCTTCCCACGCCCGGGTTCCCGGGTTCGATTCCCGGCGAGGTCAGGGATTTTCTCTGCCTCGTGATGGCTGGGTGTTGTGTGCTGTCCTTAGGTTAGTTAGGTTTAAGTAGTTCTAAGTTATAGGGGACTGATGACCATAGATGTTAAGTCCCATAGTGCTCAGAGCCATTTTTGAACCTGATGTAGAACCGAATTGCTACAGTGATGCACAGTGAATATCGGGCTTCAAATGTATGCAATGATGCTTGTCTTCTGTCTGCAAAATAATCCCAAGGAAGTGTATTTCATTGGTGAAGGACACTACGTACGAAGCTATCTCCTCATCAACAATCTCTCGTATGCCTCGGACACACTAAACTGGATTACCGAATGGAGCAGAGAAAGCTTAGAGAAGAGTAGAACACTCTTGATATTTCGTTTATAAATCTATTAAGTCTACGTTTTCATAAATTAAACTGACACGATATGTGAAAAAATACACCGTCGGAAAAAATCTGATGCAGAGTAATTAAATTTCGGGAATACTTTTGTCTAGGTGACATGTTTAAGTGATTAGATTGCAAGATCACAGATTAATGTAGGCGCGAGATAAGCCATTGTAAATGTGAATCACTGGTGCAGTAATAACCGGTGTAACCGCCAGATTATAGGATGCAAGTGTGCAAACATGCGTGAATTGTGTTGTACAGGTGCCGGAAGTCAGTTTGTGGGATGAAGTTGCATGCCTGTTGCACTTGGTCGATCACTACAGGGATGATTAATGCCGTTTGTGGGTGATGCTAGAGTTGTCGCCCGATGATGTCCCATATGTGCTTTACTCGAGAAAGACCTGGTGAACGGGCAGGCCAAGGCAACATGTCGACAATGTGTAGAGCATGTTGGGTTACAACAGCGGTATATGGGCGAGTGTTATCCTACTGGAAAACACCCCCTTGAATGCTGTTCGTTAATGGCAGTACAACAGATTGAAACACCTGACTGCGTACAAATTTGCAGTCAGGGTGCGTCGGATATCCGCAGAGTGCACCTGCTGTCATACGATTTCGTATCTCAGACAATACTCCAGGTGTAGTTCCAAGTGTGTCTTGCACACAGACATGTTGGTTGCAGACCCTCAATTGGCCTCCTACTAACCAACACACAGCCATCACTGGCACCGAGGCAGAACCAGCTGTCACCACGAACGAACACTTCCACCCTGCCCTCCAATGAGCTCTCGTTTGGAACCACGGAAGTCGCGAACGGCGGTGGTTTGGGATCAGTGGAATGCACGCAACAGTGCGTCTGGCTCGGAGCTGAGCTTTAAGTAACTGATTTGTAACAGTTCGTTGTGGCACAGTGGTGCCAACTCCAAATAACGATTTGCTTTTTGTCTTTAGGGGCTAAATGGACAGAAACAGGAGTGGATGGAAGAATAATAGTATCCATAAGAGCGTTAGGCGAGCCAAACGGAGTTTTCAAATCGAAAGTTCTAATGTTTTCCAGACGGAAAGAACAGGGTGATCAAAATAAAACTGGCACAAAAAAGTATTTCATACTCCTTAACATAGCCAGTCCAAGTTACAGCATGCACAACTGGGGCGGATAATGTAAGGCGGGTTGTGTATCCGAAGGTGTACGAAATATTTTTTTGTGCCCGTTTTATTTTCCCCAACATTTATGTTATTACCAGTGTATTATTAGAAGTAAGACGAGTGGCATGGGCTTTTCATGCGAAAACCATTGAAAAACTGAAGGCTGCTCGGCTAACAACGGAGAATTGCGTGCTGGCCAATGCCAGGACAGACAGGTAAATAAATAAATGGGAGAGGTGCCAGACTGGGATGTAGGATGGAATTAAAACAATAACGAAAATTAAGTGGAAGTGGATGGATGTGTGTCCAGGTGCATGATTGGCAGACGGGCTAGCGAAGTTCTCTGCTGGATCAGCGAAAAAAAAATTAAACCATTACCTCATGGGAAGTGTATAGGTAGTGTCCTTTGAAGAAGGTAAGGATTGGGAGAGTCCAGCGATAGATATCAAATAGTTGATGATTTTGACGATGAACCGACATAATCGTTTTATAAACACTCCGCGTTTTTCGCCAGTATGTATTCTACCGGGATTGTACGAAAAGAAGTACTAAAGGTAGTAGAAAAGAAATTACGTCCGCAAGGTAGGGCAGTTGTGGCGACCTTAGAGTATGAAGTGGTATCATTGAATAGCTTAGCTTCCACTGAAATAATTACTTCACTGTAAATAAGAAATAACTAACAGAATAACTAAAAATTTGTGACACTGTGTAGTGGAAACAACGTGAGTACTTTGTGTGTGTGTGTGTGTGTGTGTGTGTGTGCGGGCGCGCGTTTTCGGTATTCCGTACTTCGAGTCGTATAACTATGTGGCTACACAACTGAGTTAGTCTGTCTCACGTAGCGTTAATAATGGGGACAGAAAGAAATGTGTCGAGATATTGTCGAAAATTAGTTGCAATGCTTCTTCCCTGCTGAATGTACAACGCGCTATCGGGAAATACACAGGATTGTCAAAAAAATGGCTCTGAGCACTATGCGACTTAACTTCTGAGGTCATCAGTCGCCTAGAACTTAGAACTAATTAAACCTAACTAACCTAAGGACATCACACACATCCATGCCCGAGGCAGGATTCGAACCTGCGACCGTAGCGGTCACGCGGTTCCAGACTGCAGCGCCTAGAACCGCACGGCCACACCGGCCGGCACAGGATTGTCTTAAGATGTCTGACGTTCCTTAAAGAACCAAATGAAACATTCTGGGTGGTCTTAAGATCTGAGGAAATAAAAAAATTATAGAGGCGCAGCATCAATTCTCTGCACGACAAACAAAAGAAGTTGAGGATTCAGTCATACATGATTTGTGATGCTACAAACGGATGATAATACTAATGCTGGCAAGGATACCCTTGAGATCTTACGTTTTTAATTTTCCTAGTAGAACTAGTGGTTTTCCTCAGTGTTAATCTATTACTAACTACAACCTTGACCGTCGCAATGGAGCTCGATGCAAAACCAGCTTCGAAGCTAATAACCCAACTTGGGCGGTGTTAGTAATAACATTTTTTTGTTGCCTACCGCTGCATCAAGAGTAAATGGAAATATGGAGATTTCCTTTTTTTCTAGTTATTTTCAAAACTGATGGAGTGCCTTAACGCAAAGTGTGTTAGCATACTGCTATGATGCAAACATCCTTATTTTGATAGAAAAAAATAAGTATCTTACTTTGACCATATTTCAAAACAACAAAGGTGGATGGGATGGCATAAAAATCTAAGAAACTACATTTTTTGTGTTCTTAATAGAACATCACTGGCTGCTACCCTCTGCTGCTCTTTGTCATCCTGGAGACGGTACCGCGTATTCAGATCTCCTACCCTAACATACGCATACAACAAATCGACGTTGATTGCTGTACCTTTCCTAGGATATCCTTTCCTGTCTTTTTCCATTCTGTGTGTCCACCAGAAATTATCACGTAGAGCTTATTCTTATTACCTTCACTTATTCCTTCAATACTTTTCTTATCATTTTTCAGAGCCTTTTTACACATTACGCGCGTGTACTAACAATAGTTCTACAGAAATCAAAGTTACAAGTTTTTTTAAATATTTTAGTACGTTTACTTCGTGACATGTGTGGACTTCAGTTATTCGCTGACGTAGCGAAGTGACACGGGACACTTTGCGAATAAAATCACGGACACCCATGCAGTGGCTTTCCAGAAATCCTTCTAAGTAAGTCCTTTCGGAATCCATGGCTGCTTGCTTCATTTCTATCATTTGTTAAACTGTTAGTAAGATCAGTCATCTGCACAAAATTTTCTCTCTACCGACCACCACTCGCAACGCTAAGTACTACTTAACAAAAGCGCTAACAACTGCTCCCTTCATGTAATAATGGTTGCCGATGAACTCCTCATTTGCTTTATATCCAGGTACCAGTCTTTTATGAGAACAAAGAGTTGGTGTTGATATCTTTCTGATGTTCGTACTTGTTCCATAATAACGTGAGTTGTCAGCATTATCTATGGATTTTTTTCCTCAGCCGATTAAAATAGTCGTCATTACCCAATAAATAAAATGCCCGGCCTAGAGCAAAGCTACCTTAAAAAAAAACTTAACGAAGAGGAAGGTATTAGTGATCATAAGGCTGTGACAGCATCTATGACGACGGGTCTTACAAGGAATGTTAAGAAAGGTAGGAAGATATATTTGCTCAGCAAGGGTGACAGGGTACAAATTTCAGAATATCTCAGCAGTCAGCATCAAATATTTAGTGATGGGACGAAGATGTGGAGAACAAATGGAAGAAATTCAAAGGCATCGTTCAATGTGCCCAGACAAGTATGTTCCGAGTAAGGTTTTAAGGGACGGGAAAGATCCACCTTGTTTTAATAGCAGTGTTAGAAAAGCGCTACGTAAACAAAGAGCACTTCATCTCCGTTTCAAGACAAGTAAAAACGAAGCTGACAAACAAAAGCTGAACAAAGCGAAAATGAGCGTAAGGAGAGCAATGAGAGAAGCGTCCAGTGATTTTGAAAGTATGACGGTGTCAACGGACCTGAGTAAAAACCCTAAGAGATTTTGGTAGTGTGTAAAATCAGTAAGTGGATCAAAATCATCCATTCATTCTCTCAGCGACCACACCGGCACCGAAACGGAAGATAACAGAGACAAGGCCGAAATACTGAATCCGGTCTTCCGAAAACGTTTCACCGCAGAAGATCCTAACACTGTCCCTCCTTTCAAAGGTCGTGCGAATGTAGAAATGGCAGATACTGAGATAACCGACTGCGGAATTGAAAAGCAGCTATAATCGCTTAGTAGTGGAAAGGCTTCAGGAACAGATTAGATACCTATAAGATTACGCGAAAGAACTTGCTTCCCTTCTAGCAGTAATTTATCGTAGATCGCTTGAGCAACGAAAAGTACCTAACGACTGGAAAAAATCGCAGGTCATTCCTGTTTTTAAGAATGGCCGTAAAACAGGTCTACACAATTATAGACCTATATCGTTGCCGTCAATCTGTTGTAGAATTATGAAACATGTTTTATGCTAAAGAATTATGACGTTCTTGGAAAATGAACATGGATTCCGCAAACAGAGATCCTGTGAAACACAGCTCTCTCTGTTCTTCCATGAGATCCACAGCGCAGTGGACAACGGGTCTCAGGTTGGTGCCGTGTTCCTTGATTTCAGTAAGGCATTTCACACCGTCCCGCATTGCCGTTTAATGAAAAAAATGCGACCTTACGGAGTATCGGAGCAGATCTGCGATTGGATTCAAGACTTTCTTGCAGATAGAACTCAGCACGTCGCTCCTAAAGGAAATAAATCGACAGACGTAAAGGTAATATGCGGAGTACCACAGGGACGTATGACAGGACCGCTGCTATTCACAATATATATAAATGATCTAGTAGAAAGCGTCGGATACTCTTTAAGCCAATTCGCAGATGATGCAGTTGTTATACCAAAGTAGCAACGCCAGAAGATAGTAAGAATTTGCAGAACGACCTGCAGAGAATTGCTGAATGGAGCAGACTCTGGCAGTTGACCCTGAACGTAAATAAATGTAGCATATTGCGCATACATAGGAAAAGAAATCCACTACTGTACAGCTACACTATTGATGACAAATAGCTGGAGACAGCGTCTGCCGTAAAATATCTAGGCGTAACTATCCAGAACGACCTTCTGTAGAATGACCGCCGGCCGGTGTGGCCGTGCGGTTATAGGCGCTTCAGTCTGGAACCGCGTGACCGCTACGGTCGCAGGTTCGAATCCTGCCTCGGGCATGGATGTGTGTGATGTCCTTAGGTTAGTTAGGTTTAAGTAGTTCTAAGTTCTAGGGGACTGATGACCACAGCTCTTAAGTCCCATAGTGCTCAGAGCCATTTGAATTTTTGTAGAATGACCATATAAAAAAGATAGTGGGAAAAGACACCAGACGATTCATCGGACTCCACGAAAGGAGTGGCTTATAAGGCGCTTGTTCGCTAGATTCTTGAGTACTGTTCATCTATCTGGGATCCCTATCAGGTAGGACTGATAGAGAAGATCCAACGAAGAGCGGCGCGTTCGTCATGGGATCGTTTAGCTGGCCAGAGAGCGTTACGGTGATGCTAAACAAAGTGTACTGGCAGATGTCACAAGAGAGACGTTGTGCATTATGGAGAGATTTACTATTGAAACTTGCGGACAGCACTTCTCAGGAGGAGTCAGACAACATATTACTCCGCCCCCCACATACCTCTCGCGTACTAACCAAGAGGAGAAAATTCGAGAAATTAGAGCTAATAGAGAGGCTTACCGACAATCATTAAGTGGTGAAACAGCCAGACACCACATTTGCTAGGTGGTAGCTTTAAATCGGCCGCGGTCCATTAGTACATGTCGGACCCGCGTGTCGCCACTGTCAGTGATCGCAGACTGAGCGCCACCACACGGCAGGTCTCGAGAGACTGACTAGCACTCGCCCCAGTTGTACAGCCGACTTTGCTAGCGATGCTACACTGACAAATACGCTCTCATTTGCCGAGACGATAGTTAGTATAGCCTTCAGCTACGTCATTTGCTACGACCTAGCAAGGCACCACTAGCCTTACATAGCTTGTATCTAAAGAGTCTCACTTCTATCGTCAACAGCGATGTACAACAAGGATGGATTAAAGTTAAGTATTCCAGAAGCTACGTACTTTTATTTATAGCATTCATTACGTATCCTGTTTCAGACCTCTTTAGCCTGCGTGAGCTTAACGCGTGCCTTTCGGCTACTTCCGAGTGGCGTGGCTGTCTTGCTACGCCACAACACATTCTTTCTGTAATCATTGGAAGGATCAGATATTGGTACCTAAGGTAACCTCCGCCACACACCATTACGTGGCTTGTGGAGCATTATGTAGATGTAGAACAGCTTATGCACAATTTGTGCTATTGCATAGATTAAATTTTACTTAAAAACCTATGGCATGTGTAGTATAACAGAAAAGTGATTGCTTTTTTTATTGAATGTAAGTATTCCTCATTAGTAACGAGTATAATAGTGAAGAATATCGTGTTTACTTTTGTTGGATTTGTTTAAGTATATTTGCTAAAAGGGTGGGTATTATGAAAGCCTAATATACCCACGTTTTTTTATTAAGTAGAAGCATTTATGAAATTTGTTAATCCATCTATCTTTAGATTATCATATACACATACAAATACTGCATAGATAACCTTTGGACCCATTCCACTTCATTACGACAGAAAACTTACATATTAACTGTGGAAAGTGCTGATAGCGAACTTACTATTTCTTAGTGCAGGTACAATCTGCTGGTATTACAACTTCCTCTGCTGCGAGATTTGCCTGATTGTGATTCTCATTTCTATCAAATTTTTTTGATTTAGTGCTATTACTGTTCACCTGTAACCCAGATATTTTACTGAGCGGCCGATACAGCTTATTTAATATTCATCACTCTTCCTCATTTTCTTATCAAACGAGAATATCACTTAAAACTGTAACGCGGGTATTTGTTCTACTTGTATCTCCATATCTTTCACCATCTTCTCTCTCACATTTACCAATGTCTGCTTCATATACACGTTTCAAGGCAACGGCGGTGACATTCAACATTAAGTTACCTAATTAAATATTTATCACCAATTTGTTGTAGAGTCGTGGGGCTTCTGGTCTTGTGATTCCTATACCTGCTCGTTTGCTGAATAAAGTATTTCACCTTTGCCAGAACACTTTTTGTGAAGCTTAAGCGCAATCAGTCTAGATGTAGTTGAAAACATAAATATTTTCTGCCAGTAAAAAGAATTTTACGCTATTTACACTAGTGCAACTGAAATACCTATACTTTTATTTTTTAACATCAAATGCCGCAGTATACCATAAATTTCATAATTAGTAATTGCAATTGATCTTAATTACGCTCCCAACGTAAGTCGTAATGATAAAGAGCTCATCACATGAAATAGCGTCAAACATTTGGCTGTCTATATGATCACTATAAATCTTTGGCCTTATTTTCAAATGGAGCGCATAGCTTTTTGAGAGGCTGTAGCAGAGTAGGAACCTCTTATCTTTGAGGTTAGCAAATCCCTTAACAGAAGAGCAGGTAGGATATTATATGTCCCTACCTACATCTGCATCCATACTCTGCAAACCATTGAGAAACGCATGGGAAAGTGCTTTGCATTGCGCCATTTTTTACAGTTTCATCCCAAACCATTTGCGTGTGGAGAGTGGGCGGAATGACTCCTTAAATTATTTTGTGCCCAGGGTAGGTAGTTTCGTACTGTCTTCTCGATCTCTACTGGAGCGATACGCAGCTGGATGTGGTACATTCCCAGACTCATCATTTAATACTGTTTCTTGAAGCTTTGTAAGAAGACTTTTACTGAACAATTGACATCAGTCTTCAAGCAGTTAAGGTTTCCAGAATTTCCTTGACGCCCTTCCGTGGGTCAGACCAACATATGACCATTCGTGCTGTTTTTTTAATTATTGTAGCATAAAAACACTCATGTTACAACACAGTAGTCTAGCTCTCACCATATGGCTGTCTGTGTGAACTCTAAAATGCACTTAAAGGGCACACAAAGTCAAAAAAGAAAGAACAAATAAAGTTATTTTGGCATGAAGTCCTCGTCTTAATTAAGAAAACGACAACACCAGATTCCCTACTCCACCTATCCATGTTACTGAGCATCCACTAACCGTTACTTCCGTACGGCGCTAAAGCGCCAGTCTCATCTGCTGCAAGTTTCATCTTTCGCCTCTTGGTGTACCCGTTGGTTCGGAAAACATGTGACGGCTCCAAAAGATTACAATGAGCTATCAACAATTGCATAAAATTCCAAAGATGTTACAAGGGACATGAAGAAGCAGCATACCAAAAGTTATTTGTATAAAACCGTTCACGTTTAATGGGCTAACGCTAACATTAAAACAATCCACAATAGTATTGAAGGAAACAGTACCTCTCTCGACGGCTTGTACATTAAGTACATTGTCAAACCTAACACGGTGAATTGCTATTTCAGATTCCTAGCGTAGGTCAAGCTTTTTTCTTTCTTATCTAAGTGCATATCTCTTGTATCCCTTTCAGAGGGTGGCCAGTCTAATGTATGTGTGCCGCAATCACTGATCTGCCGTAACTGTCCCGTTTAAAACCGTTTGCGTGCTCCCTTAGTCTCAAAGAAAATTGCCTCATCGCCTGTCCTATATACGAGGGTTGGAAATTTAATATTGGCAACTATTTGTTTACAACTCATAAATAACAGATACGTGCTTCAACATTTTACTGTTCAACATTGTCAACAGCATTGTGTATAATCCGTGGTCAGCGATGCGGAAGTCGTAGGATACTCTTAGCCAAGCCAGTTGTGTTGACAGTTCGAGCGGAGCGGTCTATTTCCGACGAATTTGTAGCAACTCTGAAATGAATGCCGTGAAGTGTTTCCTTCAGTTTAGAAATTGATGGCCAGGTCCCGCAGAAAATGTCATCACTTCTGTCTCTATGCCGTTCAGTTTTGGACCACAATCTACCACCAGCTTAGAGATAGAAGTGATGACACTTTCTGTGGGAACTGAGCATCATTTTGTAGGACAATGCTCAAGCACGTACAGTGCAAGCTGTTACTGATTTGTTTGACTGATGGGGCTGCTAGCCGGCCGCGGTGGTCTAGCGGTTCTAGGCGCTCAGTCCGGAACCGGGCGACTGCTACGGTCGCAGGTTCGAATCCTGCCTCGGACATGGATGTGTGTGATGTCCTTAGGTTATTTAGGTTTAAGTAGTTCTAAGTTCTAGGGGACTGATGACCACAGATGTTAAGTCCCATAGTGCTCAGAGCCATTTGAACCATTTGAACCATTTGGGGCTGCTAAGTGCTATACCACCTACTGCACTCCCCTGACTTAAGCCCTCGTGAGTTCAACTCGATTTCTAAACTGAAGGAAACACTTCACGGCATTCACTTCAGAACTGCTAGAAATTCGTCGGGTAATAGACCGTGCCGCTCGAACTGTCAACACAACTGGCCCTGCTAAGAGCATCCTACGACTTCCACATCGCTGGCAACGGGTTATACACTTCTTTAATGTCCGCATGACGTCGCAAGGCAGAGGATGACACGGCGGCCGGCGGACATCTCTTGGGCCTTCACGGTTTAGTGAGGAGCTAGATTCTAAAGCTATTCCACAAATTCGTAACTGCGTCTAGATGATATCTAGATGTTCGTAAACATGCTCTCCATGCAGTCCGCGACGCACCCAAGCTACGCTAGTAACTTCTATAGTTCCCTGTAGTTCAGATTTTGTCCACTGAAAACATAATTCAACACTTGACTTGAATGCCTCATCCACTCCAACTGCGTTTTATTTTTATTAAGACGACTATATTAGGCCTCTTACATATAAAACAAACAAATTGGAATCTTCGGATATGTTAGAACATAAATCTACAAACCCCTAAAGAATAACTACAATATAGTGACTTATAGAGTGTCGAGTTGACCTTCTTCTCATGATATCATTAGACAAGCAAGATTTTAAATCTACCAGACTAATTCTTTTATCTTTTGGACATTGCTTCTCTGCTGTTAGTTTTATAAACTGTTTGTAAACTTACATATAAAAGCCTTGTTAATACATCTTCAATTCTATACATGTATACATCTATTGTATTTATGGCAGTTTCAGAACCACTTGACAGTGGCTTAACATAAAAGACAAAATGGATAGTGGACTAAATCGATTTCTACAGAGCATTTGGAGCAGCGTTATTATTAACTAAACAAACAGTTGCGGTGCACATGGAGACATTAATAAAGGGAATTAATGTTATGGTGGGATGTGGGGAGGGGGGGGGGGATGCGGAGAAACTGTAAGGTTTGGCGATGACGAATTCTGACAGATACGACAAAGGACGTGCTAGATAAGGAGTGCGTTGGATGTTTCCTGTAAAGAGCGTATAAGGTAAATAAAAAAAAAACAAAAAACAAAAAAAAAACACAGTGATAGAATGCAACCCAGTTAAACAAGGTGATGCTGTGGCTATGAAATCAGGGAATGAGACTCTACAGGTTTTGCTAATTTTGGAGAAAATAACTGTCAATGAAAGATGAAGGAGGGAAATTTTTTAACATGTAACACAAATTTAAACGTTATGAGGCCTTTTCTGAAGGTGTCTTTCTGGAGAGTAGTACGGAAGTGGAACGTGCGAACTGTATTCACAGTTCCAATATAATAAACTTTCTTGAGGTTAAGAAGCTTATGTCTACGAATCAGCATGGTTCTAGAAAGCAACGTTCGTGCGAAACTCAGTTTGCCCTTTTCTCTATGATATACTGAGAAGTATTCCATATTTCTAGATTTCCGGAAAGCATTTGATACGGTGCCCCGTAGCAGACTGTTAACGCAGGTGGGAGCATATAGAATAAGTTCACAGGTATGTAAGTGGCTCAAAGACTTCTTAAGTAATAGATTCCAGTATGTTGTCCTCGACAGCGAGTGTTCATCAGAGATGGGGGTTTCGTCAGGGGTGCCCAGAGAAGTGTGATAGCACCGCTGTTGTTCTCTGTATACATAAATGATTTGGCGGACAGGGTGGGCAGCAATCTACGGTTATTTGCTGATGACGCCATGATGTACGGTAAGGTGTCGAAGTTGAGTGACTGTAGAAAGGTACAAGACGACTTTGGCAAACTTTCCAGTTGCTGTGATGAATGGCAGCTAGCCCTAAATGTGGAAAAATGTAAGTTAATGCGGATAAATAGGAAGATCAAATCTGTAATGTTCGGCTGCAGTATTACTAGTGTCCTGCTTGACAGTGCCAAGTCATTTAAACTCCTGGGCGTAACGTTGCAAAGCCATATGAGGTGGAACGAGCACGAGAGAACTGTAATAGGGAAGGCGAATGGTCGATTTTCGTTTACTGGGAGCATCTTAGGAAAGATGGTTCACCTGTGAAGGAGATAGCATATAGGACACTGGCGCGACTTATTCTTGGGCACTGCTCGAGTTTGTGGGACCTGTTCCAGGTCGGATTGAGGGAAGACGTCGAAGCAATTCAGAGGCGGGCTGCTAGATTTATTACTGGTAGGTTCAAACAACAGATAAGTGTTACGGAGATGCTTCGGGAACTGAAATGGGAATCTCTGGAGGGAAGGCGATGTTCTTTTCGAGAAACGCTCTTGAGGTACTTTAGAGAACTGGAATTTGAAGCTGACTGCAGAACGATTCTACTCTTGCCAACATACATTGCCCGTAAGGACCACGAAGATAAGATACGAGGAATTATGTCTCATACATATAGACAATCGTTTCTCCCTCGCTGAATTTGCGAGTGGAACAGGAAAGAAAATGACAAGTAGTGGTACAGGGTACCCTCCGCCACGCACCGCAGCGTGGCTTGTGGAGTATCTATGTAGATGTAGATAAACGTTACAGACAAGAAGAAAGTACAAGCTTTTCGAATGTAGTGCTACAGAAGAATGCTGTTGATTAGACGGATAGATCGAATAACTAGTGAGAAGGCGCTGGACCGAATTGGGAAAAAAAGAAATTTATGGGACGATCTGACTAAAAGAGCTCGATGTACAGTTTTGTTACAAATGATTGAAGCGATTTCACAGCTCTACAATAACTTTATTATTTGAGATATTTTCACAATGCTTTGCACATATATACAAAACTCAAAAAGTTTTTTTAGGCATTCACAAATGTTCGATATGTGCCCCTTTAGTGATTCGGCAGACATCTAGCCGATAATCAAGTTCCTCCCACACTCGGCGCAGCATGTCCCCATCAATGAGCTCGAAAGCATCGTTGATGCGAGCTCGCAGTTCTGGCACGTTTCTTGGTAGAGGAGGTTTAAACACTGAATCTTTCACATAACGCCACAGAAAGAAATCACGTGGGGTTAAGTCGGGAGAGCGTGGAGGCCATGACATGAATTGCTGATCATGATCTCCACCACGACCGATCCATCGGTTTTCCAATCTCCTGTTTAAGAAATGCCAAACATCATGATGGAAGTGCGGTGGAGCACCATCCTGTTGAAAGATGAAGTCGGCGCTGTCGGTCTCCAGTTGTGGCATGAGCCAATTTTCCAGCATGTCCAGATACACGTGTCCTGTAACGTTTTTTTCGCAGAAGAAAAAGGGGCCGTAAACTTTAAACCGTGAGATTGCACAAAACATGTTAACTTTTGGTGAATTGCGAATTTGCTGCACGAATGCGTGAGGATTCTCTACCGCCCAGATTCGCACATTGTGTCTGTTCACTTCACCATTAAGAAAAAATGCTGCTTCAAGTTTCGCACTGAACGCATCCTCTTCCATGAGCTGTTGCAACCGCGCCGAAAATTTAAAGCGTTTGACTTTGTCATCGGGTGTCAGGGCTTGTAGCAATTGTAAACGGTAAGGCTTCTGCTTAAGCCTTTTCCGTAAGATTTTCCAAACCGTCGGCTGTGGTACGTTCACTTCACCATTAAGAAAAAATGCTGCTTCAAGTTTCGCACTGAACGCATCCTCTTCCATGAGCTGTTGCAACCGCGCCGAAAATTCAAAGCGTTTGACTTTGTCATCGGGTGTCAGGGCTTGTAGCAATTGTAAACGGTAAGGCTTCTGCTTTAGCCTTTTCCGTAAGATTTTCCAAACCGTCGGCTGTGGTACGTTTAGCTCCCTGCTTGCTTTATTCGTCGACTTCCGCGGGCTACGCGTGAAACTTGCCCGCACGCGTTCAACCGTTTCTTCGCTCACTGCAGGCCGACCCGTTGATTTCCCCTTACAGAGGCATCCAGAAGCTTTAAACTGCGCATTCCATCGCCGAATGGAGTTAGCAGTTGGTGGATCTTTGTTGAACTTCGTCCTGAAGTGTCGTTGCATTGTTATGACTGACTGATGTGAGTGCATTTCAAGCACGACATACGCTTTCTCGGCTCCTGTCGCCATTTTGTCTCACTGCGCTCTCGAGCGCTCTGGCGGCAGAAACCTGAAGTGCGGCTTCAGCCGAACAAAACTTATGAGTTTTTCTACGTATCTGTAGTGTGTCGTAACCATATGTCAATGAATGGAGCTACAGTGAATTTATGAAATCGCTTCAATCATTTGTAATAGCCCTGTATTGGGCGCTGAGGCATAAAGGAATTGTCATTTTGGTAACGGTGGGAAGTGGGGGGCGGGGGGTAAAAATTATAGAGTGAGTGAGTGAGTTACTTAGTTACATGCTCCATAGTCATTTGGATGACATTTTTTTAACAAATTTTAATGTTGTAATTAGGTTTAATAAAAACGAAGCACATCGCAACCAACTGTCGGGAGATATTTGGTACAAGAGTGACATGGATTAAACGTTTTGGAAAGTATTTAACAAGGATTAGTCCAGGGTATAACTCTGTTTGCTGTACAGAACGGGATATAGCGTATTTTCTCAAAATTTAGGGAGACCAAGGGCAGAATACAGTAAATGAGATGAAATAGAAGTTGGTTGCAGTAGCTATGTGAAGATGGATAGACTTATACAGAACAAACTACTGTGAAGAGCTGCATCAAATCAGTCTGTAGACCGGAGACCACAACGACGAGTGGTCTGCCATTCCTTGTAGATACGCTGGGCAGCCGGCGTTGATGCACCCACATATCGTGAAACTTTGCTGGCAGGTGATCATGGGTACGTGCAAGTAGAATCCACGCAGTATACCGTGGCCGGTAGATGCTCAGTCGGCAGGGTACTCGTGGGGAGAGCGGTAGTGGTGGGGGCTATGGGCAGGCGCTGTAGGGGAAACGCCGAGCGCTGGAGGGGAAGTGTCGTTCTAAACTGAAGCCTACGCTCACACTTTTTGCAAATATTATGTAAAGCCCCTCCACACCTACACTGGCATGGCGACCATCCAAAAGAATCTATCATCTCTGATGACGTTAGTATCCAGAAAGAATTCCGCTAAGCCTGAAAAGAGAGCAGCAATTTATTTTCGACTTGCTTGTTAACCATTTACAACTTTCAGAAAAGCGTCATGAATGACGAATTTTGGGTAAAACCTACACATTTCTCTTGTTACTACATTGAAATTTGCTACCTTTGCCAGAACACAGCAGAGTTTAAACAGTGTCATCTAACTAACATGTCTGCCCCGATAGCATGACCGATTGCCGTACTATAGGCCCGGATTAGATTCCTGGCTGGTTCGGAGATATTCTCCGCTCAGGAACTGGGTGTTGTGCTGTCTTCATCATCATTTCATCCCCATCCGGCGCGCTGGTCGCCAAATGTGGCGTCGAACGTAATAAGACCTGCACCAAGGTGGCCGGACCTGCCCCACGAGGGGCCTTCCAGCCAATGACACCAAACGCTCATTTCTATTTCCACCTAACTTAACATGTTGCGCAGACGCTAGTGCGAGAGAATGTGGAAACAGTGGTTTATTACACGAAGACCTGAGGAAATGTAGGGTTAGTAGCTCATGAAAAATCACAACCTCGTTACGAAAACTTATGTTGTTCCGAAACCCAGAGATTTATCATTTCACCAGATATCGATGGCCCTCAAAAATTACATTCTTTCATTAAAAAAAAAATCTGTAGTTTGTGGAGTAACACGGTAGATAATAAAGTTTTGCATAACATCCATATGGCAAAATACTCTCCGCTTTCTCTGCTATCGTCCGCAGCTCGTGGCCGTGCGGTAGCGTTCTCGCTTCCCACGCCGAGGTTCCCGGGTTCGATTCCCGGCGGGGTCAGGGATTTTCTCTGCGTCGTGATGACTGGGTGTTGTGTGATGTCCTTAGGTTAGTTAGGTTAAAGTAGTTCTAAGTTCCAGGGGACTGATGACCATAGATGTTAAGTCCCATAGTGCTCAGAGCCATTTGAACCATTTTTGTGAGACACTTAGTAGTAAATAAGTTTTGCTATTTGGAGAGCAAAATAACTGATGATGGTCGAAGTAGAGAGGATATAAAATGTAGACTGGCAATGGCAAGGAAAGCGTTTCTGAAGAAGAGAAATTTGTTAACATTGAGTATAGATTTGTCAGGAAGTCGTTTCTGGAAGTATTTGTATGGAGTGTAGCCATGTATGGAAGTAAACCATGGACGATAAATAGTTGAGACGAGAATAGAAGCTTTCGAAATGTGGTGCTACAGAAGAATGCTGAAGATTAGATGGGTAGATCACATAACCAATGAGGAGGTATTGAATAAAATTGGGGAGAAGAGGAGTTTGTGGCACAACTTGACAAGAAGAAGGGACCGGTTGGCAGGACATATTCTGAGGCATCAAGGGATCACAAATTTAGCATTGGAGGGCAGCGTGGAGGGTAAAAATCGTAGAGGGAGACCAAGAGATGAATACACTAAGCAGATTCAGAAGGATGTAGGTTGCAGTAAGTACTGGGAGATGAAGAAGCTTGCACAGGATAGAGTAGCGTGGAGAGCTGCATCAAACCAGTCTCAGGACTGAAGACCACAACAACAACAACAACATGCATTTCGTGCGAAAAGACCGTGAAAACAAAATTAGAGGGATTCTGGCGCACACAGTCTTGAAATAGTACTTCTTCCTGTGCAGATTTGTAACTGGGAGAGGGAGGAAATGCCAGTGGTATACGAAGTATGGCTCTGAGCACTATGCGACTTAACTTCTGAGGTCATCAGTCGCCTAGAACTTAGAACTAATTAAACCTAAGGACATCACACACACCCATGCCCGAGGCAGGATTCGAACCTGCGACCGTAGCGGTCACGCGGTTCCAGACTGAAGCGCCTTTAACCGCACGGCCACACCGGCCGGCTGGTATACGAAGTATCTTCTGCCATACATCGTAAGTTGGTTTGCGGAGTCTAGACGTAGATGCAGACGTCTGGTGGTATATGCTTTCATTACAAGCGTCCAGCCTTGTGGTTGAAGGAAGGCATCTAAATATGCATGGCGACAGGAAAGGCGGAATGAAAAAAACGGCCATTACTCAATACACTGATCCCTCGGAGTAATGTGCAGGGTGGTCAGGGACAATTAGAAAAGTCTGTGACGGTGTTACAGCTTAATTTGTGCGAAAAAAATTATTAAAAAAAAATTTCGGTAAGTTGTGCCGCTTCCGAGTTAATTTGCGCGATACAATTAGTGTCATTTATTATCATAGCGTAAATGATAAAACACAAAACTGGTCGGCCTTCGGCTCGGGTTCGACTCTAACTGCAGTCCCAGGTCCAACTTTCTATCGCTCTATTGTTTGGTTTTCGGTAACCAAAGGAAGAAAATTTTTCGTGGCACCGTCTCTGGCGGGCCGCTCTAGTTTGCTTGCGGAACGGCCTGACTGGCCAACTTCAATGCTTATTAACTTGGAAACGGCGCAGTATATCGAATTTTTTTCTTGACGATTGTTTCTCGGTACAATATTCCCTGCAACACCCCTACGACCTTTTCAGACCGTTTCTTACCGGGTGCTACTTCCAAACTCATTTTCATTATTTTCTCTTCCCTTTCCGTAGCATTCAGCCACCCACTTACCCGCCCACCCATCCACCCACTCACCCACCCTTCACCCATCCACACACCTACACACATCTTTACCTCACCTACAGTGAAGCACACGAACATAGACAACCATCTTCATATATATATAGTTAAGGCTTACCGGCCATTTGGCCATCTTCTTCTGTGCGGATGAATAAACAGTACCCGAACTCTTACGGGAATCGGCAGTAAAGCCGCGAGTAATGAGTATGATTGCAGGGGCACTGTGAATATAGTGCGGGACAATAAGTTGGGAATGTGGGTCTCACGGGAGGCGTGCCAGAGATAAATCCCTGCAGTCGCCCTATCCTCTGCGTCCTAGGTGGCTCTCCGGCACGGTAGCTCAGTGTGTTCGGTCAGAGAGCCGGTTTGCCTCTGTCATAAAAAAACTGAGTGGAAGGTTCAACAAACGAACTTGAACGGATGTCACGTGACGCCCGCAACGACCAAACACAACGATCAATAACTAACAAACTGAAAAAAAGGTGGCTCAGATGCCATGTAAGCAGGAGACCCCGGGTTCGAGTCCCGGTCGGGGCACATATTTTTACCTGTCCCCGTTGACTTATATCAACGCCTGTATGCAGCTAAGGATATTCATTTAATTGTAAACCCAATTTTGTCGCAATAGGGAACCCTCTGCCTTATGACGAGCTCGTCTGGTAATTGGATGAAAGTAACCGCCACTCTGCAATGGACTGCATCTAATAGTATCCGCTCTATTCCCTAAAGTGGGGAATGAAAGCTGCAAAAGAAATGTCCATAATACTGTTTTCAAGTTCGTTTCTTTTGTGCAACCCTTCAGTTTTCTCTTCTTTGCTTAGTACTGGCTATCAGTCAGCTATTTCTCTTGTCTCCAAAGATTTCTGTAATTTTGCTACAAGCGTCATCTGTCCTTCCCAAAGTTATGTATACTTCTGTAGCTCTGAATCATTGCTCTAGCCATTTCTGGTTTGCCATGTAGCAATCAGGGCACCTGCTGTAGACAACATTCCCTCAGAGTTGTAGGAATATACCATTAGAAAACTATTCAACCTGACATGATCGACGTGACAGCCGAAACACCCGAAGGCTTCAAGAACAGTGTTATGATTCCACTTTAAACCAAGTCAGGTGCTGACTGGTGTGATTATTACAGAAAAATTAATTTAAGAACTCATTGTTTCAAAATGCCGACGCACATTATTTATGGAAAAATGTAAAGAGGGGCAGAATATCAGTTTTGGTTCCGGAGAAATATAGGAACTCACAAGGAAATGCTGACACTATAACGTATCATAAAAATACACTGAATAAAGCTTTTGAAAATACGTTTTGGAATGTTCTCTGTGAAAATCAGAAGGTAGCAGGGATAAAAATACAGAGTGAGAAAGGTTATCTACAACTTGTGTACAAATGAGATTGGAGATGGAAGAGTCAGACATGAAAATGAAGCAATAGCTGAGAAAGGAGTGAGACAATGTTGTAGCATAGCCTCAATGTTATTCACGTTGTACCTCGAGTCATAAATTAGGAATGGTTCATGTCTTTAAAAAAGGCTATAAGATAACATCCACAATCAGGTGATGCTGAGAGCATGACTATAACAAAAACAGAGAGCATCTACAATACAGGATATGGCAGAAGCAAGAAAAGCGTTTCTGAAAGAGACTGATGTTTGAACACTGAATGTGGTTTTAAGTGTTGCGAAGCCTTTTATCATTTTCCTGGAATGTAGCCTTATACGGAAGCGAAACGTGGACGATAAACGGTTCAGACAAGAAGAGAGTAGGCACAGTGAAAGAACAGAGACAGTGCAGCAGATGACCTAGTTCATACCCTGTAGAGTCCAGTCAAAGTCTAGCAGAACACAAAGCAGATCAACCTAGTTTAAGCAGAATATCCATGGAGCTAGAGCCAAGTCTTCGTAATTAATAGCAAAGTCCTCCAGTTTAGTGAGACAGTACGCATCCGCGACCACAGCGAATGCCAGATGCCCTCGACCGGTTCAGGCGAAGACATCAACCGCTTGAAGATACAAAGTGCTCTTGCACGGCCGATGCAGGTATTTATAAAGGGTGCTCTAAAATTCTCCTTACGAACTTCTAGGACTTATCGAAGGGTCTGAGTAGATAATATTTTGAATTGGAATCCATGTCCGGAAACGTACCGTTTCCGTGCTACAACCATTTGGAAACATGTTGGTAATGCGACCACTTTTACAGGTAATTTATTAGGCGTGACTCAGAACATTACTTGTTTTATAATCTCACTCATTAATAAGCAAAGAATCAAAAACAAAAATTATCAGTTTTCACAAACACTGTTGTTTTTCGTTACAGCGTTTGTTGTCCTTTTCTGAGGAGGGTTAGCATTCTGATTCACTACAAGTAAGATTCGATGTGGCGAGCGCCAAGTTCGGTGCACGGATTGTATCTACGAATGTAGTACACGGCTTCTATGGCAGTCATTACAACTCGTGCCACAAGAACTTCTTCTGCAAACGTGCACACAACCATGTGGCTCTAACACTCACAAACGCATGAATGACGCGCGAACCATGTCAGAGACATCAGCCGATACGACGTAAGCACCACGACTACCCTGTTACATGCCTATCAAGCATACATGTTTTGCAATTGCTGTAGCACGGAATCTGTAGTTTCCGGATATTGGTTCTGAATATTGTCTACTCAGTCCCCTCTAGAAGTTCCAGAAGTTGGTAAGGGGAATTTTAGAGCACGCTGTATACTGCACACGCACCGTAGCTAAGGGCACCGCTGGATGTCCTAGTGGCGCCTCCTAGCACTGTCTGTCATTGATCGTGCTGTATCGATAAGTCACCTACTGAGTTGCCAGGATACAGAGAATAGAATTGGAGGCAAAAGAAATTTATAGCACAACTTGACTGAAGAGTTCGGTTGATAGGACACGTCCTAAGTTATCAAGTAACCGTCAATTTGGAAAATCAAGAACGTTTGGGAGGTAAACGTTGTAGAAGAAGTCCAGATCTTGGCTACAGTAAGCAGATTCAACTGGATTTCGACTGCAGTAGTTCTGGAGAAGCCTGTGCGATAGGAGATTACGGTACGGACGCCCGCGTTTTGGTATGACTGGAAAGGTAATTACAGTGTGGAGAGCGAGGTTCTGAGTAGACAGACGCTCCAAGCCTCTCAAAGGACATCTGGGTGACTCCGAAGCGTGAGTGTCAATGCTGTCAGAAGCGGTGAACACTGAATATGAAGCGCTTAAGCCAAGCAATGTTAAGCTGCGAGCTCACAAATGTTTGTGGCAGTTCCTTTAGAAATTTGTAAATGGGACCTAGGTGAGTCCAGTTGAGAAAGCTGAAGCGGGCGCTGTTGTGGTGTACACGGTCTGACATTCAATTCGGCGTGTTTGAAATGCTTAACAGTTGGTGCAGGCATGTGGGCAGATAATGTGTGATGATGGCCCACGAGCGGCTTAGCCAGCAGGATCGGCAACGTGGGACTGTCGCCGAAAGCAACTGAATTAGTATTTCCACCTAATCAGACTTACAAAAAGTTAATGTACACACACCACAGCATGCAGAGTAGAACACGGCATTTTCTAAACTTCAGTACCAGGGCTTAATATTAAAAAATTGCAAATTATTTATGTCTTAGGTTAGAAACAAGATATTTATGTTAACGTATTATTTGATGAGTAGAAATTAATTTGAAATATACAGTATTTGATGTCATTTTGATCAGAATTTGACTGTAATTTATTATGAATTTTTTAAATTAATTTTGGTAAATTCATTCAAAAGTTGTACGGGGGTCACTCCAAAAGAAATGCACACTTTCTTTAAAAATCTATCTTTTATTCTACATGTTTGAAAGTTTGTTTTTTCTTGGGTGAATTTGCTTGAGCCACTCCATTGATTGCCTCTTCATCTCTGGTGAAAAATGATGGAGCCATATTTCATCACGTGTCACAATTCTTCCAAGAAATTCATCTCCACCATTCTTGTACTGTTCCAAAAGTTCGCTGTATACCGTTTTTCTTGTTTCTTTGTGAGCCACTGTCAACATCCTGGGAACCCACATGGCACGAACCTTTTTTAACGCCAACACTTTCAGTATTCTGCAAACACTTCCTTCCCCTATCACAACGTAGCGTGACAATTCGTTCACTGTGATGTGTCTGTCAGCAGCCACCAATTCGTTAAGTCTCTGTACATTGTCTGGAGTGTGTGCAGTACGAGGCCTGCCGCTGCGAGGACAATCCTCAATATTTGCCGTGCCCGCTTTCATCAAGTAGCCTGCTTGCCCACCGACTAACCGTACTGCGATCGACAGCAGCATCGCCATACACCTTTTCCAAACTGTTGTGGATGTTTCCCACTGTCTCGTTTTCACAGCACAGGAGTTCTATGACAGCGCGTTGCTTTTGACGAACATCAAGTGTAGCAGCCACCTTGAAGACATGCTGTGACAGCGCCACTCACGGGAACAGGCTGAACTAAGTTTGAAAACAAGCGGGAAGGATGTATCTACACACTGTACAACTTTCACACATGCAGAATGAAATTGTATTTTTACAAAAATAGTGTGCATTTATTTTAGAGTGACCCTCGTATTTGAAATGTGATGCATGTCACTAGGAAAGGGTTGAAAGCAGCAGGCAATGGGAAGCAAGCTAAAAGTGGTAGTGGGGGCAACACATAGTAAGCTGCGTTTAGATGTCAAGACGAGAGAGGAACTTTGTGTTTGACGTCGAACGCTCTGACACCAAAATGCGAGTTTATAAAGCCTGTGAGATTGATTTTTGGATGACTAGTGGCCGCATAGTGCAACTGTTGGACCTTGGCTTCTCAAGAGATTTCTCTCATCATGACTTAGAAGTTTTCCATGAATGAAGGCACTAGGGACTAAAGTTTTCATAGGCAAGTGTTTTGATATACTTTTTAGAATTAGCAGTTTAATCAATTATTTGTAAATTATGAGAGACAAAAAAAAATGGTTCAAATGGCTCTGAGCACTATGAGACTTAACTTGTAAGGTCATCAGTCCCCTAGAACTTAGAACTACTTAAACCTAACTAACCTAAGGACATCATACACCCATGCCCGAGGCAGAATTCGAACCTGCGATCGCCGCGGTCGTGCGGTTCCAGACAATAGCGCCTAGAACCGTTCGGCCACCCCGGCCGGCTATGAGAGACACTTTGTGAATTTGGCTAGAAAAGACTGAGATGTCTAGTGCTACTACAACAGTTATATTTTAGTTACAAAACTGTTGAATTTCAAGGGTATTCCTTTCATTGCCTAGCTCATTTGATATAATCAACTCCAGCCGCATTCTTTTATTGCAGTTAAAAATTTCGCAAAGAACTTCTAAACTTGGAATCGTTTTAATAGGAACTTCAAATGACTGGCCAAAATTATTTGAGGTACGTCTGATTGTGCATTTACACTTATCACAGCCAAGACGTTATGACCGCTGCCCACCGCGACGTTGGATGTCTCCTAGTGGCATTGCTAGTACATGATGCGGTAACAAAAGCATGTAAGCGGTACAGACACGGACGGGGGAAGACACGGACGGAGTCTTTTCTGCTCTTTCCGGTAGGATAGATGGTGATCTGTGGCGTCTCTGGTGAAAGGTCACAAGTGTTTCGGAGCATACCATTCATGACACGTTGTTGAACATGGAGCTCCGCTGCCGGTCACCCATACGTTTTCACATGTTGACCCAACGACCTCGTTAATCACGATTGCTGTGGGCGCAGGACCTTCAGGATTCGACAGTCGACGAACGGAAATGTGTCCGCTCTTCGGGTGAATCACATTTTTGCTACACTAGGTTCATGGTCGTCTCCACAAACGCCGTCATCGAGGTGAACGGTGGCTCGAAACTTGCAGCGCATCAAGGGCGCAGACTGGTGGTAGCCGTACTAAGCTATGGCAGACATTCACCTGTAGTTGAATGGGACCTGTGGTATATAGTAATCGAAGACACACTGACAGCTGCGAACCGTCCGCACCCCTCTGTGCTTCATGTCTTCCCCGACGGTGACGTCACCTTTCAGCAGTATACCTGTTCGTGTCTGGGAACCGGAACCGTGCTACAGTGATTTGAGGAGCGTTATAGTGAACTCACGTTTACGTCTCAGCGACCAAATTCGCCTGGCGTAAATCTTATGGAACCCATATGAGTAGTTTAGGAACGAAGTTTTTCGCGACGGCACTTATATTTAAAACATTCTCGGTATTCTTGCCGCGTCAGTTCTGGATAAAATCTCGAGCTTTCGACGATTACATCCATCGTCATCGTCAGGAGCTGACTGTCTTCACTACTGCTGTGGTAGCCTTTTTTATAGCCCGTGGACGGCTTCTGATTGGTCGGCTTATGATTGGTCGGCGATTACGTACTGCTGTCGCAGACGGTGTGACTGTGTGCGCCGGTGGCGCCCGCCACCGCTTCCGTTGGAACGTAACATAAAAAACTCCCAGTTGTTCATTGAGAAAATCAAACCAATTAGAGTTGGTCCAAATGACATTTTAGTCAGCCTGGATGTGGTATCGCTGTTCACAAAAGTTCCTGTGGAGGACACTTTGAAAATGCTGGTGGATCTTTTTCCTCCTGAAACTGTAAAGTTGTTCCGGCACGTGATGACGACCATCTACTTCTTGTATGGTAACAAATTTTATAAAATGACGGACGGCATGGCGATGGGCTCTCCGTTCTCTCCGTCAGTGGCTAACTTTTTTTACGGAGAATTTTGAGGAACATTCATTAAATTCGGCTCCCCTCCGTCCATCCTTATTTTATCGTTACGCTGACGATACATTTATCGTCTGGCCACACGGCGCAGAAGCTCTCGAAGAATTCATGGAACACATGAACAGCATACATTCGAACATCCAGTTCACTGTCGAGATGGAGAAAGAAGGGAGACTGCCTTTCTTAGACGTTTTAGTACAACGACAGGCGACGGGAATCTTGGCCTCTCTGTATACCGTTGTTGTGGTCTTCAGTCCTGAGACTGGTTTGATGCAGCTCTCCATGCTACTCTATCCTGTGCAAGCCTCTTCATCTCCCAGTACCTACTGCAACCTACATCCTTCTGAATCTGCTTAGTGTATTCATCTCTTGGTCTCCCTCTACGATTTTTACCCTCCACGCTGCCCTCCAATACTAAATTGGTGATCCCTTGATGCCTCAGAACATGTCCTACCAACCGATCCCTTCTTCTGGTCAAGCTGTGCCACAAACTCCTCTTCTCCCCAATCCTATTCAATACTTCCTCATTAGTTATGTGATCTACCCATCTAATCTTCAGCATTCTTCTGTAGCACCACATTTCGAAAGCTTCTATTCTCTTCTTGTCCAAACTATTTATCGTCCATGTTTCACTTCCATACATGGCTACACTCCATACAAATACTTTCAGAAACGACTTCCTGACGCTTAAATCTATACTCGATGTTAACAAATTTCTCTTCTTCAGAAACGCTTTCCTTGCCATTGACAGTCTACATTTTATATCCTCTCTACTTCGACCATCATCAGTTATTTTGCTCCCCAAATAGCAAAACTCCTTTACTACTTTAAGTGTCTCATTTCCTAATCTAATCCACTCAGCATCACCCGATTTAATTTGACTACATCCCATTATCCTCGTTTTGCTTTTGTTGATGTTCATCTTATATCCTCCTTTCAAGACACTGTCCATTCCATTCAACTTCTCTCCAAGTCCTTTGCTGTCTCTGACAGAATCACAATGTCATCGGCGAACCTCAAAGTTTTTATTTCTTCTCCATGGATTTTAATACCTACTGCGAATTTTTCTTTTGTTTCCTTTACTGCTTGCTCAATATACAGATTGAATAACATCGGGGAGAGGCTACAACCCTGTCTTACTCCCTTCCCAACCACAGCTTCCCTTTCATGTCTATCGGCTCTTATAACTGCCATCTGGTTTCTGTACAAATTGTAAATAGCCTGCCGCTCCCTGTATTTTACCCCTGCCACCTTTAGAGTTTGAAAGAGAGTATTCCAGTCAACATTGTCAAAAGCTTTCTCTAAGTCTACAAATGCTAGAAACGTAGGTTTGCCTTTCCTTAATCTTTCTTCTAAGATAAGTCGTAAGGTCAGTATTGCCTCACGTGTTCCAGGTTTCTACGGAATCCAATCTGATCTTCCCCGAGGTCGGCTTCTTCTAGTTTTTCCATTCGTCTGTAAAGAATTCGTGTTAGTATTTTGCAGCTGTGGCTTATTAAACTGATTGTTCGGTAATTTTCACATCTGTCAACACCTGCTTTCTTTGGGATTGGAATTATTATATTCTTCTTGAAGTCTGAGGGTATTTCGCCTGTTTCATACATCTTGCTCACCAGATGGTAGAGTTTTGTCAGGACTGGCTTTCCCAAGGCCGTCAGTTGTTCAAATGGAATGTTGTCTACTCCTGGGGCCCTGTTTCGACTCATGTCTTTCAGAGCTCTGTCAAACTCTTCACGCAGTATCGTATCTCCCATTTCATCTTCATCTACATTCTCTTCCATTTCCATAATATTGTCCTCAAGTACATCGCCTTTGTATAAACCCTCTATACACTCCTTCCACCTTTCTGCTTTCCCTTCTTTGCTTAGAACTGGGTTTCCATCTGAGCTCTTGATATTCATACAAGTCGTTCTCTTATCTCCAAAGGTCTCTTTAATTTTCCTGTAGGCAGTATCTATCTTACCCCTAGTGAGATAAGCCTCTACATCCTTACATTTGTCCGCTAGCCATCCCTGCTTAGCCATTTTGCACTTCCTGTCGATCTCATTTTTGAGATGTTTGTATTCCTTTTTGCCTGCTTCATTTACCGCATTTTTATATTTTCTCCTTTCATCAATTAAATTCAATATTTCTTTTGTTACCCAAGGATTTCTACTAGTCCTCGTCTTTTTACCTACTTGATCCTCTGCTGCCTTCACTACTTCGTCCCTCAAAGCTACCCATTCTTCTTCTACCGTATTTCTTTCCCCCATTCCTGTCAATTGTTCCCTTATGCTCTCCCTGAAACTCTGTACAACCTCTGGTTCTTTCAGTTTATCCAGGTCCCATCTCCTTAAATTCCCACCTTTTTGCAGTTTCTTCAGTTTTAATCTACAGGTCATAAGCAATAGATTGTGGTCAGAGTCCATATCTGCCCCTGGAAATGTCTTACAATTTAAAACCTGTTTCGTAAATCTCTGTCTTACCATTATATAATCTATCTGATACCTTTTAGTATCTCCAGGGTTCTTCCATGCATACGACCTTCTTTCATGATTCTTAAACCAAGTGTTAGCTATGATTATGTTGTGCTCTGTGCAAAATTCTACCAGGCTGCTTCCTCTTTCATTTCTTAGCCCCAATCCATATTCACCTACTACGTTTCCTTCTCTCCCTTTTCCTACACTCGAATTCCAGTCACCCATGACTATTAAATTTTCGTCTCCCTTCACTATCTGAATAATTTCTTTTATTTCATCATACATTTCTTCAATTTCTTCATCTGCAGCGCTAGTTGGCATATAAACTTGTACTACTGTAGTAGGCATGGGCTTCGTATCTATCTTGGCCACAATAATGCGTTCACTATGCTGTTTGTAGTAGCTAACCCGTACTCCTATTTTTTTATTCATTATTAAACCTACTTCTGCATTACCCCTATTTGATTTTGTATTTATAACCCTGTATTCACCTGACCAAAAGTCTTGTTCCTCCTGCCACCGAACTTCACTAATTCCCACTATATCTAACTTTAACCTATCCATTTCCCTTTTTAAATTTTCTAACCTACCTGCCCGATTAAGGCATCTGACATTCCACGCTCCGATTCGTAGAACGCCAGTTTTCTTTATCCTGATAACGACGTCCTCTTGAGTAGTCCCCGCCCGGAGATCCGAATGGGCGACTATTTTACCTCCGGAATATTTTACCCAAGAGGACGCCATCATCATTTAATCATACAGTAAAGCTGCATGCCCTCGGGAAAAATTACGGCCGCAGTTTCCCCTTGCTTTCAGCCGTTCGCAGTACCAGCACTGTATATCGTAAGCCGACGCATACCGATTTATACCTGAATGCACAGAGTTTCCATCATCCTGCTCAGAAGAGAGCCGTTTTGAACACGTTGGTATATAGAGCAAAAACTGTTTCTGACGAGGACCACTTAAGATCCGAGATTAACCATCTGAAGTACGTCTTCCCCAAGAATGGCTATCGTGCGCGCGATATAAAGGCAGCGTTCTCCAAAAAAAGGGAACGTGAGAATGCTGCACACTCACGGGATGAAACACCGATTGCGGTTCTTCCTTTTTGTGGCGCGATTTCCAGCAAAATAGGAAGAGTCCTGCGTAGACGAGGTGTAAGACCGATTTTTCGTCCTCCTAAGAAAACTAAGGAGATGATGCGCCCTGTTAAGGACAATCTCGGCCCTGTGAGCGTGGAAGCAATTATATAGGTCAGACGATTCATACCGTTTCCGAAAGTTGTGCAGAACACCAACGCCACACTAGAACTAGAGAACTGGAGAAATCGGCAGTGGTGGAGCACAGACTCACGAACAGACATAAAATATTGTTCGATGAAACAAAAATTCTGTCACATGCCTCCACGTAATGGGATTCTGTTATTAAGGAGGCTGTTGAAATAAGAAAGAGCCAAGAGAACTTTAACCGCGATAGCGGATACCATCTGAGCTGTGCATGGGAACGAGCGCTTGATGCAGGGAAGCAGCAGAGACGTTCCTTCGAAGGTTTTCGTTCCAACGGAAGCGGTGGCGCCACCAGCGCACACAGTGACACCATCTGCGACAGCAGTACGTAATCGCCGACCAGTCATAACCCGACCAATCTGAAGCCGTCCACGGTCTATAAATAAGGCTACCACAGCAGCAGTGAACATTCGAGGGTTGGATTCCCTCTCTTCTTCATCCAAGACTTTCACTGCCTGGGCTACTCTCAGGGTGCATCATCGACGTGGAAGATCCCCGCCATTTCCTTGCCGTGTCGTCTGCTCGCCGTCACTACTGCTCGCCGTCCGGTCCTCCTCACCGCCGCCGCCGCCGCCGCCGCCGCCTTGTCGCCGCCTGCCGGTGCTCGCCGCCGCCGCCTGGCCACCGCCGTTCGGTCGCCGCCTGCTGCAGCCGCTTGGTCGCCGCCGCCGCCTGGTCATCGCCGCCGCTGCCGCCGCCGCCGCCGCCGCCTCGTCATCGCCGCCGCCGCCGCCGCCGCCCTTCTCGCGCGCCGCCACCATGTCCCAGCCCACCACCACTATCATTTTCACCTCTCCCTCCGCTGCTCCAACCACCATCACATGGAGCTCATCTTCCACCCCCCTACCCGTCCTTCCTTCTCGCCCTGTCCACCCCAACCCTGCGCCACTTTCGGTTGTAACCACCCCCAACTCCTCCTCCCCTATCACTGTCGCCCCATCGACAGCTACTGACTTTCCGCCGCTCCCTGCACCGCCTCCGGCGGGCTACAAGCCAGCACGGATTTCGGCTCGACGTTCCACAGTCTCTGTGACACCCACGCCCCCTCCGTCTGCGTCATCCGCTGCTCAGGGTGGTCCTGCCCCCCGCCATCTCCCCCTGCAACCCGTCCCCCTGCCCCCTCTACACCCGGTCGTGACCACGAAACCCTCAAAGCGCCCGAATGTTGACCCTTCCCCCGAAATCTCCTCCAAAAAAACCCCCACTCCCCGTGACCCACCCACCCCCATGGACGCGGCTCCGACCCCTACCACGCCTGCCACCCACACCTTTGTCCTCTCCAATCCTGATCCTCAATTCCTTGATGCCCGCTCCCTCACCCTCGCCATCCGGAAATACTACCCCAATGCCCCCATCTCCCTTCTGATTCCTCGCAAGGACTCGGTCCTCATTAAATCCCCCAATGCTTCCTTCCACACCGATCTCCTCTCCCGCATCCCCCGTATCCAATTTGGCCAACGTGCAACCCTCACCCCCTACCACACCCCGTCCTCTCCCCGTCAACCTCAACCTCCCCGACGTCCGCCAACCTTCACCGCTGTGATCACGAAGCTTAGCCCCGTGATCACGGAGGCTGAGGTGTTAGCGGAACTCAACTCCCGGCCCGACATTGAAATCCGCTTGGCCCATCGCATCTTCAATGATGCCGGGCCGACTTTTCTCATGCGGATATTCACCGAATCCTCCTCCTCCATTGACCGCCCCCTCACCGAGGGAGCCCTCATCTACAATCGCCGTCATAAGGTGGACCCCTCCCGTTCCCCCGTCCAATCCTACTGCTGCCAACGCTGTCTCACCTACAACGACCACGTTACCTCTGCCTGCAAGAACCCCCCTACTTGTCCCCACTGCAAAGCTTCACACTTCCTCAAGAATTGCCCCAACCTCACCTCTCCCCCCTC
The DNA here is from genome assembly GCF_023898315.1 of Schistocerca nitens. Taxonomy (NCBI): domain Eukaryota; kingdom Metazoa; phylum Arthropoda; class Insecta; order Orthoptera; family Acrididae; genus Schistocerca; species Schistocerca nitens. Next base: position 84,053,339 of record NC_064621.1, on the reverse strand, counting down.
CTGCAACACTTGCAACGAACCACATCCTACCTACTCCTCAAAGTGTAAAGCGAAACCTCCACCAGTCACCCCTGAGCTCACCGTCCCTGTCCATCCTGTTGATGACCCCATCCACCCCAACAACTCGCTCTGCCCTCCCCCTACTGCATCATCCGTTTCACCACCATTGTGCTCCAAAACATCCACCCCTTCCAGCGCTCACACACTCTTTCCCAAATCGCCCTCGCTGCCCGTTCCATCTTCCATCTTACGACCTATGCCACATACTCCCACAACCAGGCCCACTTCACCTTCACCCCCCTCACTACCCTCGTCTAACTCTCCCCTCCCATGGTACACGAACCCTACCGTCTCCTGTACCACAACATTCGCTCCCTGCCCACCCACAAACTCCTCTTCCTCCACACACTCCATCAGCACCGCTTGGATGCCTTCATCCTAAATGAAACCTTCCTTCAACCACGTATCTCCGTCTCCACAGCTCCTTACACCCTACACCGCACCGATAACCCATACCCTCTGGCGCGTGGCGGAGTTGCTATAGGCCACCTCAAGCACCACCCTGTCTGGCCCCAACCTCTCCTTAACAATCCTGACGAGCATCTCACCCTCAGCCTCTTCTTCCCCACCCTTACCATCACCTGTGCCACCATTTATGTCCGCCCTCGCACCCCCATCCCGTACGATTTCCTGGCCCACATTGACCGCACCTTCTCCACCTATGTGCTTGCTGCCGACCTCAATATCCACAGCCATGATCCTGCTGACCTCCAGCAGTGGCATCAGTTTCTCACCACTCTCCAGGGCGACCTGGTTCCCCTGCCTCAGCACACCTGACCCAAATCCAACACCACTCCTGATGTGGTCCTTGCCTCTCCCAACCTCCTTGGGCGCATCACCACAGATGTCCTTGACCTCATCGGCAGTGACCATGCTCCTGTTCTCCTCACTATCTCTACTGGTCGCCATCCCCGCAACGCTCCTCGCCCTGACGTCCCTCCTAAACTTGTCCATGATTACTCCCGTGCCAACTGGGATGCCTACCGGAACTCCATTCACAACCAGGTTGATGGCCACGACCTTACCCTCCAATCTCCTGATGACATCTCTCGTGCTGCTGCCTTGTCTGACGCCGTCGCCACCCATATCCCCACCAAAGCCATCCACCCTCACCGCCCCGCCCTGCCTCCCCAGGCCGTCCTTCTCCTTTGAGAGTACCGCCGCCTCTACCGCTCTTTTCTTCGCACTCGTGACCGGGATACACTTACCCGCCACCGGCAATTACAACATCACATCCGCAACCTGCTTACTGCGAAGAAACGCCGTGCCTGGCGCCAGACATGTACACAACTCAACACCACGCTCCCCATAAACTCTTCCAAGTATTGGTCTGCTTTCCACCGCCTTACTGGGAACCGCCCCACCCCCCAGTACCGTCTCCTCCTTAATGACCGTCCCTTTCCTGACAACCTCAGTGAGGCCAACCACTTTGCCTCCCATCTCTCTGATGTTTTTTCCATCCCAGATGATCCCCACTTTGATTATTCCCTCTTCCCTGATGTCATGGACCGTACGAATACCTCTGTTCCTCCCCTTGCTCCTAGCTTCCAGTACTTGGGCCACACACCACCATCTGAACTCCCATTACTACCCAGGACATCAGCCTCACACTCCGCACCAAACGCAACACTGCTCCCGGCCACGACTGCGTTACCTACCGCCACCTCAAACACTGCCCTCCCTCATTCCTTTCAATCCTTGCCACCCTCTACAATGTCATCCTTGCCACTGGCTTCTATTCCGACCTGTGGAAAACCTCCCGTATCCTGATGTTCTCCAAACCCAACAAGCTTCCATCTGATGCCTCTTCCTATCGTCCTATCTGTCTCACATCGGTGTTCAGCAAGCTCTTGGAATCCATCCTTTCCCGGCGCATCCATCACCACCTCCGCCAACACCACCTCCTCCCAAACACCCAATGTGGCTTTCGACCTTCCTTCTCTGCTGATGACCAACTCCTCCGCCTCACTCATCTCCTCTCCCTCCAGCTTAACTCCCGTCGCTCCACCATTTTTGTCTCCCTTGACCTTGAAAAGGCCTACGACCGTGTCTGGCATCCCGGTCTCCTGTTTAAACTCCAAACCTACGCCCTTCCTATCAACTACATCCATCTGGTGGCCTCCTTCCTCTCCCACCGCCCCTCTTATGTTACCATCCATAATGCCACTTCCTACACCTTCTACCCCTCTGCAGTTGTGCCCCAGGGCTCTGTCCTCTCCCCACTCCTCTACCTCCTGTACACGGCAGATATGCCCCAACCCCCCCCCCCCTCCAGTACACCTCTTGCAATATGCTGATGATACCGCATTCCTCGCCCTCGCTCCTACCCTCCAACGGTCCCAACGCCTTCTCCAGATCACCTTGACCTTTTTGCTGCATGGTGTAACCAGTGGCTCCTGAAACTCAACCCTTCCAAGACCCAGGCAATCATCGTAGGTCGTACCACTCGCTCCTTCCGGCTCCTGGATTTCTCCCTTACTGTCTGCGCCCGTCCTGTCCACATCACCCCCACCCTCACCTACCTTGGCCTCACCATTGACCGTCACCACACCTGGATCCCTCATCTCCGCTCCATCCAATCCAAAGCCCACAACCGCCTCCGACTTCTCAAACTCCTCTCCGGCCGGACTTGGGGGTTGCACCCCTCTACCATCCTCTACACCTACAAATCCTTAATCCGTCCCATCCTCTGTTATGCCAGTCCTGCCTGGATATCTGCCCCCCCCCCCCAAATTCTATAAGTCCCTCCAGATCCTTGAGCGTCATGCACTCCGCCTCGCCTTCCGTATACGCCTCCCGTCCCCCACACGGATCCTCTATGATCTCATTCCTTTCCCCCATCTGCTCCTATTCCTCGAACATATCCGCATCCTTTACACCTCCCGCCGTCTTGAACCCCCTCACCCCCTGGTTGCTCCTCTCCTCTCCGATCCCCGCCCCCTACCACTTCTTCACCGTTGTGTCCCCCCTACCCTCCATCTCTACACCCTACATCTCCTTTCCCAAGGTGGCTTCCATCAACTCCCCCTCCCGGATGATGCCCTCTCTCCCTCCATTTATCCCTCCTATCAACTCTGATCCTCACTCCCACTCCTTTCCTCTGTCCTTTTCCCGGGCTCCCTCTCCCCCCTTCCATCCTATTTCTTCCCCACCTCCCCTCTCTTTGCCCCCTTCTCTCCCCCGCGTCCTTTTACATTTCCCTCCTCTCATTCCCTCTCCCCCTTCTCCCCCTTTATTAGTCCTCTCCCTCCTTGGTTCCCCCCCCTTTTTGTTTTTTTTTCTCTCCTCTCTCCTTGTTTTTCCCCCTCCTGCAGGTCCCCCCCCTCCCATCTGCCTATGGCTCGGGAGTGTCATCTTTGTGCTGCCACTATCGTGCAGTGTTCTCCAGTGAGTGTTCTACAGTGCGTGTTTTACAGTGAGTGTTCCGTGTTGTGGTTTTTGGGACTTGTTGCGAACGCCCATCATACTGTCGCTGGGTGTGCCTTTTATCTCTTACGAACAGAAACCAGACTGTCGCCGTGTTTTTTAATTGTGTGTCTACTATGTTACTTGTCTGATTCCTGTGTATTTTATCTACATTGCCAACCCCTTTTGCTTTCTGTTTTAACTTTCCGCATTTTTACGCCATTTTACACTATAACTCACCATTTTATCGCCTGTTTTAACTTGTTTCTTTCTTCTTCCTTTATTTAAAAAAAGTCTGTACGCTGTAGAGCAGCGTAGTAAGCTGCTGCCAGCCCGCCCCCTTCGGGGGGAATTGAAAATCAATAAAGAAAAAAAAAAAAAGAAACAGCAGTGAAGACAGTCAGCTCCTCGAAAACTCGAGATTTTATCGAGAACTCACGCTGCAAGAATACCGAGAATGTTTTACACATATGAGTAGTTATCGGACGCCATTACTGCGTTCGCGAATTACGTAACCCGTGCGTAGACGTCTCATGTAACACACCTCCACAAACCTCCCAACGAACTATCGGATCCGTGATACGCAGTGTCAGCGATGTATTTCGTTCTACAGACGGGCAAACAAGCTACTGTGAAGGTGATCATAATGTGTTGGTTTATTCACGTTTGTTGGCTTCCCAAGATAGAATTACTTTTGAATGCATTATGGGAACAGCAGTGATCAATGTCTTATAAATAATTACTATTAAAAACAGTCTTGATCACGATTTATTTAACAAGGTGACCGGTTTCTACCACTACTGTGGTCATCTTCAGACCTACAAGTTGTATACAAAGCTCTAATTAGAGGGCTACATACATTAAAGAAAATACATAAAGTTATAAAGCTATAAAACGTTGAATTACCATTGAGTAGGAACCTCTTTCTGGTGGAGAATCACTACTGGAGAAACCAGTGCACGTCTTACTATATATAATGGAGGCTCCACCCACTTCTGACTGCATGATGTTATTATTAACCAGTGAGTTATAAGTCGAATTACAATTTAAAATTTCTTAGTTAAAAGAACATTGTCAAGAATTAGAAATAAATACACACTAAACTTAGCTTATTAAACAGCTATTGTCAATTAAGAAGCGTTAAAAATATTTAAATATGTAGGAAAATGAACTTCGGTTTGACAGTACATGGTTGCCCTCTCAAGGCCTATCAGTGAACCATTTGGAACCACTGGTTGCTATGGTGAAGTTAGACGCCGTTGCAAAGATGAAGCAGCAGGCTTTTTTCACTGAAGTTGTAAAGTCGATAGTCGAACTAGTGGTTGCCATGGTGAGGACAAACGCCAGTGCAAAGATGTGGCAGCAGGCTTCTTTCCAACGAAGTTGTTGCGAAGTGGAATGGCAAAGACTGTGGCGTCAGATGATGTATTATTGAGCAGCAACTTGTCTTTCTTGAAACGAAAAGAGTAAGCTACAATAATCTGTAGCTGACATGTATACTACATGCTGCACAAATACGATACGAAGTAGTTGTCCGTATATATGAAATATTATCTATGAAGTTGATATGTAGATTACATGTGCCAATTTTCTTTTTAAGGCATTGCTATTTCTCAAGTTATATGCCAGTCATACAAGCAAATAAAAATGAAAGAATTTAAAATTATAAAATTATGAGCCAGTGTCAAAAATAAAACGATGTGAATTAGCAATATGCAGTCTAAAAGCATAAAAGCAAAAATTCTAAAACAGATATAAAATAATGTTTGGTAAAATACAATTACAATGTAAAGATAAAATATTTGCTAAAAGTCTTAATAATTTTAATTTTTTTTAAAAACCGTTTATAACAAAGGACAGAAGAGTGAACATTCTAAAGCAGATCAACGAAAAGCTCAAAGAAATGTTTGTCTTTGAACTGAAGTTGTTCGTTTAAAACAGATAATGGATTACTTTTGTGAAGTGAAAAAATTTCAATTTCTTCTAAGGTATTTAGCAGTGGTCATTTTGGCACAGTATGTAATATTTTCTAATTGCTAGGAATCCAACCCTCAGAATGATTGTATCCATCAAGATGTTGACCAAATATTGATTTGATACGTGCAGTACCAGTAGTATGTTCTTTGAAACGTGTTAAAAAGTTACGGCCAGTTTGGCCAATATAGTGTTTCTCACAGTCATTACATATTATTTTATGAACGCCTGACTTTTGGTATCTATTTCAGTCTCCAATTGTGTGTTTCAGTTTCATCTGTAGGGGGTTACTAGTTTTAAATGCTATTGTCACGCTTGTGTTCTTAAATAATTTGTTTATTTTATCTGAGATAGGTCCCATGTATGTCATTTGTGTAAATCTCTTCTTGGAATTTATAACGGCATCATTTTTTTCTTGTAATTTTTAATATAACAGATCAACCTGATGAGAATTATAATTGTTAGCAACTGCTATCTGTTTTAATGTATCAATTTCCTTTTGGATTGCATCATGTCGGAGAGGTAATTTCAGTATCCTATGTATCATAGTTTTAAAAAATGCCATTTTGTATCTTAATGGATGGCATGATGTAGCATTTATTATTACGTCAGTTGATGTGGGTTTTCTATAAATAGAAATATTATGTTTTCCATTCTGTTTTGTAATTGTGAGGTCAAGGAAATTAATACTATTGTTACTTTCGTGTTCTACTGTAAATACAAGTTTTGGATGTAAATTATTTAAGTTGTTAGCGAAAGCGTCAATTTCTTCCTTAGAGCCGTTATATAATAGCAGTGTGTCGTCAACATATCTTTTGTAGTATATAATTTTATTTGTTATTTCTGGATTATTTTTGAAAAATTGGATTTCAACGTAGTTGACGAAGATATCTGCTATAGTGCTAGCCAGGGAATTCCCCATTGCAAGTCCATCTTCCTGTATGTATATTTTATTATTAAATGAAAAATAATTAAAATCTAGAGTAATTCTTAACATTTCGATGAATTCTACTATTTCTTTGGGGCTCATGATTTTGTGATGCGTTAAGTTATCATTAATAATAGAGATAGTCTCTTGAATAGGTATATTCGTGTAAAGATTTGTGATGTCCAACGATACGAACCTTGCGTTTTTTGGAATATCCACATCATAAATTAACTTAGTTAATTCGAAACTGTTTGTAATACTATAATTTTCTTCATAAACATAGAAGGATTTTAAGATTTGATTGAGCTTTTTGTTCAGGTTATAAGAGGGACTGTTGGTATTGTTAACAATTGGACGAATTGGTAAATTTGGTTTATGTAATTTGATTTGCGATCTCAACTTAGGTAAAGTGGAGTTCATAATTCTAAGTGTTATTTTATCTTTAGGTGAAAGTAAAGAGTCACCATCATCAATCAGCTTTTTAATTTTTGTTTGAAATCGTGAAGTCGGGTCTTTATTAACCTCAGTTACTCCATTAGCGTTAAAAAATTGTAAAGTTTTAGAAACATAATCATCTTCGCTAACAATGACTAGAGTATTCCCTTTATCTGCCTTGATTGCAATAGCTTTATTAGTTATTAACTTCTGGTTGATTTGCTTTACAAGTTTTAATTCATTATTATGTTTATTTTTATCTTTTTCATTAGTAATGACATTCTTAGTTTTACATGCAATGTCACATATTTCAGACCTACTAATTTGTGCATGTTTTGCAGCAATCTTTACATCAGCAAGTTGCTGCTCAATAATACATCATCTGACGCCACAGTCTTTGCCATTCCACTTCGCAACAACTTCGTTGGAAAGAAGCCTGCTGCCACATCTTTGCACTGGCGTTTGTCCTCACCATGGCAACCACTAGTTCGACTATCGACTTTACAACAAATTCAGTGAAGAAAGCCTGCTGCTTCATCTTTGCAACGGCGTCTAACTTCACCATAGCAACCAGTGGTTCCAAATGGTTCACTGACAGGCCTTGAGAGGGCAACCCATGTACTGTCAAACCGAAGTTCATTTTCCTACATATTTAAATATTTTTAACGCTTCTTAATTGACAATAGCTGTTTAATAAGCTTAGTGTGTATTTATTTCTAATTCTTGACAATGTTCTTTTAACTAAGAAATTTTAAATTGTAATTCGACTTATAACTCATTGGTTAATAATAACATCATGCAGTCAGAAGTGGGTGGAGCCTCCATTATATATAGTAAGACGTGCACTGGTTTCTCCAGTAGTGATTCTCCACCAGAAAAGGGTTCCTACTCAATAGTAATTCAACGTTTTATAGCTTTATAACTTTATGTGTTTTCTTTAATGTATGTAGCCCTCTAATTAGAGCTTTGTATACAACTTGTAGGTCTGAAGATGACCACAGTAGTGGTCGAAACCGGTCACCTTGTTAAATAAATCGTGATCAAGACTGTTTTTAATAGTAATTATTCCCAAGATAGGATTATCCAAACAGGGGACTTGCTTACAGCAAGGTAGTCTCGCATGAAGAGCTTCAGCAGACCAGTGTTGGGACTGAAGAGGACAGGAACAACATCATCATCATCAACAACAACAACACTTTGCACGGTATGAGTACCTGTCAGCCCAGCGCTGGGCGGTGCTGGCGAGCTCGTCGTCCCAGTACATCTGGCGCATGTTGGCGGCCTTGGGCTGGGCGTCGTGCGTGCTGTTGGGCGACCAGCCCTGGCCCAGCGCGACGCGGCTGCGCAGCCCGTTGTGCGTGTCGAGCAGCGCCTTCTTCTCGGCGGCGGTGAGCGGCGCGGGCACGTAGCCCGTGCAGGCGGCGGACGGCCCGGCCTCCGGGTACAGGCATAGCGTGTGGCTGCCCGGCGCGCGGCACAGCGCACAGTAGTCGACGGCCAGCAGCGGCAGCGGAGGCAGCAGCAGCAGCAGCTGCACTACCGTCACCATACTCGGCTCTCGCTGCCTGTCGGGCTGCCCACTGCTCGGAAAGAAGACGGCCGCGTTAGCCAGCGGGGTAGCCTGGGCGTGGGAGCAGGGGAGATGCAGTGACCACACACTGCAAATGAACACTCACACCCCAGAAGGCTGCTGATTCTTGCTGGAGGAACTAAATAAAACACATGAGGGATACATTCCACATAACTCTGTTAATGCAGGAAGAAATGGGCATACCCTCGAAAGTCATTTGGACCAGACAAAGGACAAAATTCGCCATTATTCAAAGTGAGCGAAATAAAATCGCTGTGGTAAATATTGCATCACCTTAACATAGGCGACTCAACGTACGTAATCTGCCCCATGTGTATTAGATGTCTGTCTTAAGGTGCATGCAATATTTAACAGACCACGTGTGCTTTCCCCACCCCAACCTTTGTAGATTTCAGAAGCCGGATCGCAGAAACCCACAAAGGAATATGACACACATTAATGGGTGGAGTTTTCCTTCCAGTTTCGATGTACACTAAAAAACTAAACTATCATCCCGAACAGGCCATGAAGGCCCAGCGGTACCGACCGGCTGCCGTTCCATCCTCAGACCATAGCCGTCTCTGGATGCGGATATGGAGAGGCATGCGGTCAGCACACCGCCCTCTCGGCCGTATGTCAGTTTCCCAGACCGGAGCCGCTACTTCTCAATCAAGTAGCTCCTCAGTTTGCCTCACAAGGGCTGAGTGCAGCCCGCTTGCCAACAGCGCTCAGCAGACCGGGTGGTCACCCATCCAAGTGCTAACCCAGCCCGACAGCGCTTAACTGCGGTGGTCTGACGAGAACCGGTGTTACCAGTGCGTCAAGGCCGTTGGCTTCGACATACACTGAAGAGCCAAAAAAAACTGGTACACCTGCCTAATATAGCGTAGGGCCTCCGCGAGCACGCAGAAGTGCCTCAACACGACATGGCATGGAGTCGACTAATGTCTGTGCTGGAGGGAATTGACACCATGAGTCCTACACGGCTGTCCATAATCAGTAAGAGTACCACAGGGTGGAGAACTCTTCTGAAACTGCACGTTGCAGGGCATCCCAGATATGCTCAATAATGTTAATGTCTGGGGAGTTTGGTGGCCAACGGAAGTGTTTAAACTCAGAAGAGCGTTCATGGAGCCACTCTATAACAACTCTGGACATGTGATGTGTCGCATTATCCTGCTGGAATTGCCAAAGTCCGTCGGAATGCACAATAGACATGAATGGATGCAGGTGGTCAGGCAGGGTGCTTACGTACATGCCAACTGTCAGAGTCCTGTCGAGACATATCAGGAGTCCCACATCACTCTAACTGCAAACACCCAACACCGTTATAGAGCTCCACCAGCATGAACAGTTCCCTGCTGACATGCATGGTCTATGGATTTATGAGGTTGCCTCCATACCCGTATACGTCCATCCGCTCAATACAATTGGAAATGAGACTCGTCCGACTAGGCAATATGTTTCCAGTCATCAACAGTCCAATGTCGTTGTTGACGGGCCCAGGCGGGGCGTTAAGCTTTGTGTCGTCCAATAATCAATTGTACACGTATGGGCCTTCGGCTCCGAAATGACGTTTCGTTGAATGGTTCGCACGCTGACACTTGTTGGTGGCCCAGCACTGAAATCTGCAGCAATTTGCGGAAGGGTTGCAGTTCTGCCACGTTGAACGATTGTCTTCAGTCGTCATTGGTCCCGTTTTTGCATGATCTTTTGCCAGCCGCAGCGATATCGAAGATTTGATGTTTTACCGGATTCGTAATATTCACGGTACACTCGTGAAACGGTCGGACGAGAAAATCTCCACTTCATCGCTACCTCGGAGATCGTAAGTCCAATCACTCGTGCACCGACTATAACACCACGTTCAGACTCAGTTAAATCTCGATAACCTGCCATTGTAGCAGCAGTAACCGATCTAACAACTGCGACAGGGACTTGTGGTCTTATATAGCGGTTGCCGACATCAGCGCCGTATTCTGCCTATTTACGTATTTGAATACGCATGCCTATACCAGTTTCTGGCGCTTCAGTGTATAACAGGTGCCGTGATGAAGTTGCAGGCTATACCACTAGGGGCAGCCAAATCGGAACATGTAGACTCAGGATGTCCCAGAACGACAAGCAACAAGCTTCGAGGAGATGTAGAGGGTGTCTTGAGGAACAAATAGAGGACTGGAAACCGTCTCCAGAAATGTTATCTAATCACGCTACAAACCGTCAAACTTACGGGCGCCGGCGCCTGCTTCTGGGCAACTCCTTCGGCAGCAAACGTGACTTGGGATGCTGACGGACCTTAGGCGGAAAGTGTCTCATTGTTTTTTGTTATTCGATAATCGCGACTGATTGCCACGATAGCCAGTGGAGGAGATGGAACTATCTGGAACCTTGCAATGCTCTGTTGCCTTGGTGCATAACTGTTTGTCCGGCCGGTGTGGCCTTGCGGTTCTAGGTGCTCCAGTCTGGAACCGCGTGACCGCTACGGTCGCAGGTTCGAATCCTGCCTCGGGCATGGTTGTGTGTGATGTCCTTAGGTTAGTTAGGTTTAAGTAGTTCTAAGTTCTAGGGGACTGATGACCACAGATGTTAAGTCCCATAGTGCTCAGAGCCATTTGAACCATAACTGTTTCCGACACACGTTTCCATCTGCAGTTTACTTTTCTCCCGGAACGCTTCTAAAATCTCCAATATTTTTCCGTACACAGGAGAAAAATAAATTGCAGAGGGAAACCCGTTTCCGAAACCGTCATCCATCGAGGCCACAGAGCGAGTCATTCATAGGAGACAAAGCCTGTCTACGCAGCAGCTAGCCCCACCTTCTCCAATGCCGATCTCGCCAATCAGTCGCGATTGCTGATTAACAGACAACGTTGCGAGACATTCCGCCTACGGTCCGGCAAAGCACAAACTCACCTTTGTTGCCGAAGGTGCGGCCTAGTGACAGGTGCTGGCGCTTGTAACTTCGACACTCTCCAGCGTTTTTGGATGACATTTCCAGACATGGTTTCCTCTTCTCGTTTGCTTCCTCTAGACATCCTCTACAACGCCTCGAAGTTTGACGCACCATTTCCAGGACACCCTGTATATCATCCACTCTTTATTGTCGCGACAAATTATTTCGCAACTGTATATAGGCAACACAATGAGCAGATTGTCCAAGAGGACTGTTGTCATTCCTGCAGTGATAACAGGTTCAACGACTTGCGTGAATATTTTGACATTTGCTGCGCCACAAACAGTGCCTGGATTGATCCCGAGTAATGTCAACCAAAATCCGGGAGAGATTCTCTTCCACTGCCATTTTCTGTATGCCTCAAAATCCGGAGATACTTATGAATAACCCCGTATATCAGTTGCACTGATAAGAGACGTGTTGTGACTGGGTTCGTGATTTCCTGTTAAAATCCTAGCCCTTCGTAGTGTTTGATGGAAAGTCACCTGATGAAACCGAAGTTCTATCTGGGGTTCTCAAAGGTAATGTTATAGACCTCTGTTGTTCTCAATCCATATAAACGATCTAGGAGACAATCTGAGTAGCCCTCTTAGACTTTGCAGATGATGCTGTCGTTGACCGCCTAGTCACCTACCAGAAGATCGAAACAAGCTACAAAATAATTTAGTTAAGATATCTGAATGTTGCGAAAATTGACGATTGACCCTGAACAATAAAACATTCCTCCCAGTATGTATTGATAAAATTCCGTTAAATTTCTGGTAAACCTACACAATGAATCACATACATTTGAAAACTGTCGAGTCAGCTAAATACCTAGTGATTATAATAGCTACGAACAAATTAAACTAGAACCATCACACAAAAAATATTGTGATGTATGGGAACAAAAGGTGCAACAAATCTACTGCGCTTCTTTACATTTTCCTGGAGTACTGCTGCGCAATGTGAGATCCTTACCATGTAGGATATGCGGATATCATCGACACACTTCACAGAAGGCCAGCTGTTTTGTACTGTCGCGAAATCGGGAAGTGTGTGTCACGGATATGAACCACTAATTGGGGTCACTGTCATTAAAAAGAATGCTGTTTTACGTTGCGGTGAGATCTTTTCACGAAATTTCGATCACAAAATTTCGCCTCCCTGTGCTAAAACGTTTTGTTGATTCCCATCTGCATAGGGAAAAATGACTTAAACACTTACACATGTGAGTTGCCGAAAAGTGATGTAGATCTACAGGGTGTCCCGAAAAAACATCCACAAACTTTAGGGACAGGTTCCTTATACCAATAAAGCAACAAATGTCTAGTAAACAATGGCTCTAAAGCGCATCTCTCTAGAGATATGTGGCCTTGTTCATCTTCGATGCTATGAGACAAGGTGCTCATGCATTTCGCTAAAATTTTCTAACTCTGAGACTTTTCTGTCTATAATAGCGTTATATAGATCTACATCTACATCGAATCTCCGTAATCTACCTTATGGTGCGTGGCGGAGGGTACCCCGTACCACTACTAGTCACTTCCTTTCCTGCTCCACTTGCAAACAGAACGAGGGAAAAGCGAGGATCCCTATGAACCCCTAATTTATCCTATCTTGTGTTCTTGATCCTTACGCCCTATGCGTGTTGGAGGCAACAGAATCGTTCTGCTGTCAGCTTCAGATGCTGGTTCTCTAAATTTTCGCAGTGGCGTTCCTAAAAAAGACCGTCGCCTCCCCTCCAGATATTCCCATTTGGATTCCCGAAGCATCTCCGTAACACTTGCGTGTCGTTCGCACCTACCAGTAACAAATCTAGCAGCCCGCCTCTGAATTGATTCGATGTCCTCTCGCAAAAAAAAAAATGAGGCCAGCCGTACATCAAAAACGAGAATTTTGGCCAGACTTATATATGGCGCCTTACAAAATACAAATGTTACAACATCTTATCGAGTTCGGTCCTGGTCATGGGATCCAGTATGCATAATTTGTGATATACAAGCTGGAGGAAAAGCGTCGTTCCCCCTGTGACATAAAATTTACGGATAAAGCTCATATCTGTGTGAACGGAGCCGGCCGCGGCGGCCGAGTGGTTCTAGGCGCTTCAGTCCGGAACCGCGCGACTGCTACGGTCTCAGGTTCGAATCCTGCCTCGGGCATGGATGTGTGTGATGTCCTTAGGTTAGTTAGCTTTACGTAGTCTAAGTTCTAGGGGACTGATGACCTCAGATGTTAAGTCCCATAGTGCTCAGAGCCATTTGACCCCCCAGGGGATCCACAACTCTTTTGTGGATACGTGCGTAGCGAGCACGGGACCCCGAGCTGATGTGGCCTTCCTTCCTTTCCGGGCTGCATACCTTCCCTTTCCGCATCCTTCCCCATCCCCCATCTTCGCCCCCCCCCCCCTCACCTCTGGCTCTTTCCTTCCTTTTCTCCCCCTCTGGGGGAATGGTTTGTGCCTACGTCCGGAGACGGACGTTTGTAAATGTACCACATTCTTCGCCTTCCTTACTTGTAAGTCTTCGTTCTTCCTTTGTCCTTCTCTTTTCCTTACCTCTTCTCTCTACCCTTTTCTCCGCTGCGGCGTTTGAGACCTCTTTTTTCCTTTCCCTTTCCCTTTCTCTTTCTTCCTCCCTGTGCGTGTCTGAAGGCCGACCCACGCACTTCCATGCGTAGCCGGTGACGGGGTAACGCGTAATTCCCCGCCCCGGGTAGACAGGTAGGACACGTACGTACCCCCTGGTAACGGCCAGGCCCAGGGAGGGGTGATTACCCGAGCTGATACCTTCCGATAGTGCCGATTGGTCCCTCCGTCCGTTTGTCGGGAGGTGTGACCTGAGGTGTGAACAATCACCTAAGGCGGGAGTGCCCTCAGAGAGGGCCCCCACAAGGGAGGAGCGCGCCATCGGAGACGCCGGTAATCATGGGGGATTCTTCCGCAATGGTTTCCTCACCTTCCACTATGTCTGCTCACAAACGTAAGTTCACTGAGTCTCAACCACAGTCAGTTCTTCCATCGTTGCCACAGTTCCTTGTTGTTTCTCGGTCTGACGAAGGTCACGACTTCTCCACAGTCAACCCTTTCATTATTCAGAAAGGTGTCGACGCAATTGCTGGTCCTGTAAAGTCTTGTTCCAGATTACGGAATGGCACCCTGTTGTTAGAAACACACAGTGCCCTCCAGGCACAAAAATTGCTGCGTACCTCACTACTACACACTTTCCCTGTCCGGGTGGAACCGCACCGTACCTTATATTCCTCGCGTGGAGTAGTTTATACACGCTCCCTCGATGGACTGTCTGACGAAGAAATTCAGCACTACCTGTCAGACCAGGGCGTAACGGCTGTTCATAGGGTTATGAAAAGGGTTGACACGAAGATCATTCCAACCCGCACTGTCTTTTTGACATTTGACAAAGTGCAACTCCCATCGAAAATCAAAGCAGGCTATGAGATAATTTCCGTTCGTCCTTACATCCCAAACCCTACGCGTTGCTATCGGTGCCAGCGATTCAATCACACCAGCCAGTCCTGTTCTAATCCGGCCAAATGTGTTACGTGTGGCAGGGATGCCCATGAGGGTGCTTGTCCACCTCCATCCCCTCGCTGCATCAACTGTATGGGTGACCACGCTGCTTCCTCTAGAGATTGCCCAGTTTTTAAGGACGAAAAGCTCATCCAGGAAATAAGAGTGAAGGAAAAGGTGTCGACCTTTGCTGCTCGGAAATTATTCGCCAGTCGACAGCCCACCGTGCCTCAGACAGGCAAATACAGCACTGTCCTTGCTTCTCCTCGGCCAACAAAGGAGGCGGCCACGCAGACTTGCGACCTCACCTTTAGTGCCACGGTCGTCCGATCGGCCAGCGCAAAGATCGCCCGTTCAACTTCACCACTTTCGCCTGCCCACTCTTTGGCTCACCCTTCGTCGGGTTCTGCTAAATCTCGAGCCCAAAAGTCAGACACCAAGTCTTCGAAGAAAGAGCATACTCGTGAAGAGTTTTTACGTACGGCAACTTCACCACCATCGGTTCCTCCTTCCTCTAAACCTCATACTTCCAAGAAGGCTGCAAAGAAACCCAGTTCCTCTCCTTCTCCGCCAAGGCGTGTCCCATCCACAGCGCCACCTGGCGGAAATCGCCCGCGGCCGTCTTCTGTGTCGCCGAGGCGCACTGCTGCTGGCCGGTCAACCGGCCGATCGCTGGTGGCAGGAGCTGCTCCTGACCAACCTATGGATCAGGATCTTCTGCCTTCGGCTGAATGCCATTCCATGCTGTCGGTCGCAAGCTCTGAGCAGTCGTTGAGTTGACAGCACCCTTGGTCACATTCCTCCATTTTCTGTTCACCCTATGTCCATTATCCACTGGAATATCCGCGGCATTCGAGCCAATCGGGATGAATTGTCGATCCTCTTACGATCCTACTCGCCGGTCATCTTCTGTCTTCAGGAAACAAAGCTGCGTCCTAATGACCGCTTTGTCCTCCCTCATTTTCAGTCCGTCCGATATGACCTCCCCTCTGTGGAAGGCACTCCAGCCCATGGAGGACTCATGATTCTTCTCCATGATACTCTCCATTATCATCCACTCCCCTTAGACAGTTCCTTCCAAGCTGTCGCCGTCCGTCTTTCCCTTTCTGGATACACGTTCTCTCTTTGTACTGTATACATTCCATCATCCACACCGATGGCACGAGCTGATCTCCTTCATCTTCTTGGTCAGCTTCCACCCCCCTATTTGCTGGTTGGGGACTTCAATGCCCACCACCCGCTTTGGGGATCTCCACATCCTTGTCCACGTGGCTCCCTATTGCTAGACGTCTTCCACCAAGCGGATCTAGTTTGCCTCAACACTGGGGTCCCCACGTTTTTGTCTGCCTCCACGACAAATTTATCTCATTTGGACCTTGCGATCGGTACTGTTCCGCTTGCTCGGCGCTTCGAATGGTTCGCCCTTGATGATACACACTCGAGTGACCACTTTCCATGTGTCCTTAGGCTGCAGCCTCAACTGCCATATATGCGCCCGCGACGCTGGAAGTTTGCCCAAGCCGATTGGACACTTTTTTCGTCTCTAGCGACATTCGATGACCGTCGCTTTCCCAGCGTCGACGATGAGGTCACACATTTTACCGACGTTATTCTTACAGCTGCGGAACGTTCAATACCACGCACCTCCGAATTGCCCCGGCGCCCCCCAGTTCCTTGGTGGACCGAGGCATGCCGTGACGCAATCCGTGAGCGGCGACGTGCTCTTCGCATTTTCCGTCACCATCCTACTTTGGCAAACTGTATCCGCTATAAGCAACTCCGTGCGCGATGCCGTCGCGTCATCCGCGATAGCAAGAAGGCAAGCTGGCAATTCTTTATTAGCTCCTTTAACACCTTCACTCCCTCCTCGGAAGTTTGGAGTCGGCTTCGACGGTTCTCAGGCGCGCCTAGTTTCTCCCCGGTCTCTGGGCTCACTGTCGCGCATGATACCTTAGTGGACCCCGTCGCAATTTCTAACTCATTGGGTCAGCACTTTGCTGAGATTTCGAGCTCTTCACATTACCCGCCAGCGTTTCTCCCGAAGAAACGTGCAGCGGAAGTGCGACCTCTTGCTTTCTCCTCTCAAAATCGCGAAAGCTACAATACTGTTTTCTCCATGCGGGAACTCCAACATGCCCTCTCTTCTTCTCGCTCCTCCGCCCCTGGATCGGATGGTATCCATGTCCAAATGTTGCTGCATTTATCAACCCATAGTCTGCGTTACCTCCTTCGCCTTTATAATCGAATTTGGACCGACAGTACCTTTCCCAGACGATGGCGGGAAGCTATCGTCGTTCCCATTCCGAAACCTGGAAAGGACAAACATCTCTCCTCTAGCTATCGCCCCATTTCTCTCACGAGTAGTGTCTGTAAGATTTTGGAGCGTATGGTGAATTACCGTTTAGCTTGGTGGCTGGAATCACGCAGTCTTTTAACACCTGCCCAATGCGGATTCCGAAAGCATCGCTCTGCAGTTGACCATCTTGTTGCTCTCTCCACTTATATCATGAACAATTTTCTCCGGAAACGCCAAACGGTAGCAATATTTTTTGGAGAGCATACGATACCTGTTGGAGGACAGGCATCCTCCGCACACTGTTCTCTTGGGGTTTTCGAGGCCGGCTGCCCCTTTTTCTTCGCGAATTTATGGCAGAGCGAACATTTAGGGTGCGGGTGAACACTACTCTCTCCCGTACTTTCTCTCAAGAAAACGGGGTACCCCAGGGCTCCGTGCTGAGTGTTGTACTGTTTGCCATCGCTATAAATCCAATTATGGACTGTCTCCTTCCTGACGTCTCGGGCTCCCTCTTTGTGGACGATTTTGCGATCTACTACAGCTCTCAACGGACCAGCCTTCTTGAACGCCGTCTTCAAGGATGTCTCGATCGCCTCCACTCTTGGAGCCTCGAAACCGGCTTCCGTTTTTCTCCCAGTAAGACCGTTTGTATTAATTTTTGGCGACGTAAGGAGTTTCTTCCGCCCTCCTTACATCTAGGTCCTGTCAACCTTCCGTTTTCAGACGTCACTAAATTCTTGGGTCTTATGTTTGACAGAAAACTGTGCTGGTCCTCCCACGTTTCCTATCTTTCGGCTCGCTGTCTGCGAACGCTCAACACCCTCCGTGTCCTGAATGGTACCTCCTGGGGAGCGGACCGAGTGGTCCTTCTCCGCCTCTATCGCGCCTTAGTGCGCTCGAAATTGGACTATGGAAGCATAGTCTACTCCTCTGCTCGGCCGTCTATTCTTCGGCGTCTCGACTCTATCCACCACCGTGGATTACGTTTAGCGTCTGGAGCTTTTTACACTAGCCCTGTGGAAAGCCTTTATGCTGAGACTGCTGAACCTCCGCTGTCCAATCGGCGAGCGGTCCTTCTGAGCCGTTATGCTAGCCATCTGTCTTCCATGCCTGCTAATCCAGCCCATGACCCTTTTTTCGACGCCTCCTTTGATGTAGGGTATGCAGGCCGCTCCTCCTCCCTACTACCCCCGGGAGTTCGCTTCCGTCAACTGCTCCATTCTCTTTCCTTCCACTTTCCTAAAACCTTCTTGACAACTTGGGGTACAGCACCGCCTTGGCTCCGTCCCCGGATCTGTCTGCTCCGTGATCTTTGTCAATTTCCCAAGGAAGGTACACCTTCACTTGTTTATCGTCGGGCATTTGCTGCTCTATGTGCACAAATGACGGACGCCACCTTTATTTACACCGACGGCTCGTGGGTGTAGGGAGTGCCTATATTGTTGGCGACGCCCCAAATCACTTTCGGCTTCCCGACCAGTGTTCGGTTTATACTGCGGAGCTTTTCGCTGTTCTCCAGGCTGTCCACTACATCCGCCGCCATCAGTGTATACAGTACGTAATCTGCTCGGATTCTCTCAGCTCTCTCCTCAGTCTCCAAGCTCTTTATCCTGTGCACCCTCTGGTCCACCGGATTCAGGACTGTCTGCGCTCGCTCCACCTGGGGGGCGTCTCGGTGGCGTTCCTCTGGCTCCCGGGACACGCTGGTATCTGTGGGAATGAGGCGGCCGATATAGCGGCCAAGGCTGCAGTCTCTCTTCCTCGGCCAGCTATTCAGTCGCTTCCCTTCACCGATCTACAGAGCGGTTTATGTCGCAAAGTTGCTCACTTATGGCTTGAACATTGGTCAACACTTCCCCGAAATAAATTGCGGGAAGTGAAAGCCCTTCCTTGCGCTTGGACCTCTTCCTCCCGAACGCGTCGTCGGGAGGAGGTGATTTTAGCTAGACTCCGGATAGGGCACTGTCTTTTTAGCCATCGCCATCTTTTAAGCGGCGATCCTCCCCCACTCTGTCCCCACTGCTCTCAGCTGTGGACGGTAAGACACCTTTTAATTGAATGCCCCTATTTTAATCCGTTACGCTCCCGTCTCCAGCTATCGCCTGATCTATCGTCGATTTTAGCAGATGACACGCGCTCAGCCGACCGCATTCTCCAGTTTATTAGTGACAGTGAAATGACGTCAGTCATTTGAAGTTTTATCGGGGACCATCAACCCCTCTCTGTAGTGGACTTTTAAGCCTTGTTTCTGCTTTTAGTGTCTCCAATTATTTGAGTTTCGTTCCCATTTTTGCTGTTTTCCATTTTCAGTTTTTATTATTTCCTCAGTCACGGACCGGGCGCTAATGACCATAGCAGTTTTGCGCCCTAAAACCACAAAAACAAAAAACACCAGAGCCATTTGAACCATTTTTTGTGTGAACGGATAGGTAAATAAACAGAATCAAAGGAAGTGGTGAGATGTCAGTCATTACTGGATGAATTCATCGAAGGCATAATCATAGCGTGTAGGCTTTCACGGCCGGCGTCTTCAGTGATTAAAACTTCCGGGCTAAGAGGCCGTGGTCCAATAATAGAAATACTTCTCCCTGACGTTTCGTTTCCAGCTGCGGGAAACATCATCTGAGGTGAGTCTACGACTGGCTGCTAGGCCGTGGAGGTCCTGTTTATATAGAGCGCGTAGAGGGCGCCACCACTCGTCACGTGTTGTCAACAGTAAAACTATCTCTGGCTGGCGTCATTACTCTCGATCGAAGGTAATCGATTGTCACATCTATGGTACAGAGTCGATCGCCATATCTTATCTAGCTTCAAGCCTTCTTCTTTCCTGTTAAAATTATTGTGGTGTTTAAAAATCTCTACAGCCTCTCTATACATACGTGCATAATAATGCGATGTCTTAGCTAGCACGCTCGTCTCACTAAATTTTATTTCATGGTCACCCGTTTCAAAAATATGTTCCGCTACAGCCGATTTGTCCGTGTGTCCCAGTCGACAGTTCCTTTTATGTTCAGTTAGGCGAGTATTGATACTTCTTTTTGTGGTTCCAATATAAACCTTCCCACAACTACACGGAATCTTATAGACACCAGGAGTAGCTAGAGGGTGTCGTGCATCTTTCGCCGATCTTAAGCAATCACTAATCTTCTTGGTGGGTCTGAAGATTGTTTCAACTCTGAACTTGGCCAGCACTTTCCCGATACGGTCCGTAACGTTGTGGATGAATGGAAGAAAAACTTTCCCCACCGATGGTTGTTGTTGTTGTACGTTTTCGGACATTTTTCTTCTGGGATGGAGTGCTCTATCTATCTCCTTGCCAGCGTACCCATTTTTCTGGAAAGCGGTTCGCAAGTGGTTTAGTTCCTCTTGCAAATAAGTTGGCTCACAGATTTTATTAGCCCTGTCCACCAATGTCTTGATAATACCTCTCTTCTGCCTGGGATGATGGTTTGAATGCTTATGTAGATAACGATCGGTATGCGTATCTTTTCTGTAGACTTTGTGACCCAGAGTCCCATCTGCTCGTTTAATTACTGAGACGTCCAAAAAATTTATCTGTCCATTACTTTCTGTCTCCATAGTGAATTGTATTTTTGAATTAATGCCATTCAAATGCTTCAAAAAACGGTTCAGTTCTTCTTCACCGTGATTCCATATGACAAAAGTGTCGTCCACATACCGATACCACTTCAAAGGCCTTTTTCTGGCTGACTGCAGTGCTTGCTGTTCAAAAAATTCCATAAAAATATTAGCAACGGCTGGACTTAGAGGGCTACCCATTGCCACTCCATTAATTTGTTCATAGAACTCATTATTATACTGAAAATAAGTCGTGGAAAGGCAATGTCTAAACAAAGCTACTATATCAGGTGGAAATATGTCAGATATGCAAGCAAGAGCTTCGTTGACAGGAACCATGGTGAACAGAGACACCACATCAAAGCTGACAAGAATATCACTGGGGCTGACGGTAATCTCCTTCAATTTTTCGATGAAGTGCGTAGAGTTTTTAATATGATGATCAGTTTTTCCAACAAACGGTTGTAGCAAGGTGGCAAGATGTCTAGCCAGCTCTTGAGTAGGGGATCCAATAGCACTTACTATCGGTCTAAGTGGTATATTAGGTTTATGCACCTTAGGTAGCCCATATAATCTAGGAGGATAAGCTTCCGTTTTACAAAGATCTTTTTTATCCTCTGAAGGAATAGAAGACTTTTTTATTAATTGATTGGTAACTGTCAACACTTTCGTTGTAGGATCCTTTTTCAACTTTTTATAAGTGGTAAAATCCAAAAGGTCATTGATCTTCTTATGGTAGTCTTCACTCTTCATCACCACGGTAGCATTTCCCTTGTCAGCAGAAAGTACAATAATACTCTTGTCCGCATTAATCTCCCGTAATGCTTTCTTTTCTCCTAGAGACAGATTACTGCTAGGTGGCTTAGCTTTACGCAGTATCCTGGCTGTTTCCATCCTAACTTCATCAGCAGTGTGTGATGGTAACAGCCGAATCCCCGCCTCTATATTAGCTACAATATCCTCCGTTGGAATCTTCAGTGGAGTAATTGCAAAATTACCTCCTTTCGAGAGAACAGAAGTTTCTTCCCTGGATAACTCTTTTCCGGACAAATTTATAACCGTTCGAGAATCGTCTATAACCGGTGTTTCCTGTCTGCTCTTATGTAGATAGTCAAACTTCTTCTTCTGTCTATTAGAAGACACTTCTGCACTATGTTCCATGGATCTAAATGTTAGCCCATCCACCTTATTCCAATCGCAAACCTGCATTGTATTGCTAATAAATAGATGGAGATTTAATAGTTGACTGCATGTTACCGCCAGTCCTCGACGTGTTTGATGGATCCGCTCTCGTAGCATTGCCAGTTCCATACGTGAATAAATACGGCTAGCTTGCGCTGAATGAAACAATCTTCTCACCTTCAAAAACTTCGGAACTGTACCGGTGTCACGACAACGTAGCAAGAAAGTGAGCGAACAAAGCTGCTGGGCCTTCTTCTTGCGTAGGCTCTCCAATCGTCGTACCATAACCGACATATCCTCCCCGTAGAGGCGTCTAATCATAGCGTGTAGGCTTTCACGGCCGGCGTCTTCAGTGATTAAAACTTCCGGGCTAAGAGGCCGTGGTCCAATAATAGAAATACTTCTCCCTGACGTTTCGTTTCCAGCTGCGGGAAACATCATCTGAGGTGAGTCTACGACTGGCTGCTAGGCCGTGGAGGTCCTGTTTATATAGAGCGCGTAGAGGGCGCCACCACTCGTCACGTGTTGTCAACAGTAAAACTATCTCTGGCTGGCGTCATTACTCTCGATCGAAGGTAATCGATTGTCACATCTATGGTACAGAGTCGATCGCCATATCTTATC
The DNA here is from genome assembly GCF_023898315.1 of Schistocerca nitens. Taxonomy (NCBI): domain Eukaryota; kingdom Metazoa; phylum Arthropoda; class Insecta; order Orthoptera; family Acrididae; genus Schistocerca; species Schistocerca nitens. Next base: position 84,030,825 of record NC_064621.1, on the reverse strand, counting down.
TAGCTTCAAGCCTTCTTCTTTCCTGTTAAAATTATTGTGGTGTTTAAAAATCTCTACAGCCTCTCTATACATACGTGCATAATAATGCGATGTCTTAGCTAGCACGCTCGTCTCACTAAATTTTATTTCATGGTCACCCGTTTCAAAAATATGTTCCGCTACAGCCGATTTGTCCGTGTGTCCCAGTCGACAGTTCCTTTTATGTTCAGTTAGGCGAGTATTGATACTTCATCGAAGGCAGTTCGAGCATCGAAAGAGGTGCTTTGGTGTGGAATACGGGGTTCTCGTATTGGTGGCCTTTCTTCGTTCATGGTACTCTAAGAGAAGCCGGTTACCTGCGGTTGTTAGAAGATGATACGCTGCCGTTGTTGCTGTCTGAAGATGGAACAATTACAACTTTTTTCGGCACTATGTTATCTCATTTTATTACGATATAGTTGTCCGGGCATATCGGGAGATGGGTGCGTCTTAGAGGTCCGGTGGAGTGGTAGAAACTTTACGCAGATTTAGGTCCATTAGATTTCTACCACTGGGGACGTGTAAAGACCACACTTCAGGGAGCTCTTTCTGAATGTCTGAGCTCCCATTCCGGTACAGGTGTTGGCGGAGGAATGGGTGCAGCGGATAACAAGAAGATTACAACCTGCTGGACACCACATCCTGTACCCCCTGTACGCTATCACCATCGTTCGCCTTGTTCTACATCTGCACCCATACTCTGGAAACCACTGTGAAGTGTGATTCTTCAAGCTTTCCCTGCGGATGTGTTGTAAATAGTCTTCACGGGTTTGCCGCCGGATCACGTTCTGCAAATTCCACAATATTTCCTCGGAGGAACAGTCCGATCTCTTCAGGTGGTTCAACCTTGCTTGTGGCTAGGTACGACTGACGGTATCCGCACACCGACGCCCCGTTTTTAGAACACGCGCGCGAAGAATGCGCAGCCGCGGAATTCGCACATGTTCAGTGATTTGCCATATTCAAACTCCCGCTGCCGAAAATCGCAGAGCGGCTCTCTCGCGCTAACGCTGTACACTGCGTTTGTCAACAGTGCGGCCAGACGTTACTCACCGACGGCCGTACTATGCCAGTGTTATGACGGGCCTGTTAGCGAAGAATCTTCATTTTCGCGTCGTGATTTAATAGCAGTCAATGCAAGTTTCCAGGCTGTGTTCAGTTGAAATCCCGTATCCTTGATGATGAGATTATCGGTTGTACGGATATTGCTCCCTTAATGACGCAGTCCCGGAAAGATGATGCTGGGGATAAAACTTCCGTCTCTTCATAAATCATACGATGTCCTGTATTCAGGCAGTGTTCCGCAATTGCCGACTTTTCCGGTTGACGAAGGCGTGTGTGACGCTGCTGCTCATCGCAGCGTTCTTGTACTGTGCGGCCTGTCTGGCCTACATACGCTGCCCCACACTGACAAGGAATGATTGTGCGTTCTGTAATCACGTCTTCGCGATCCTTAGTGGAGTGATACGTAGGCGGTTGGAGTACATTCATAGATTCATCTCCTGAAGCTAGTTCTTAAAACTTTGTAAGCTTTCACGAGATGGTCTACAGTATCTTCAAGCGTCTGCCTCACCACTTTTTTCAGTACGTCCGTGACTCTCCCACGGGTGAAGCTAACCTTTCATTGTGACCTTCTTTGCATAGGATCAGTATCCCCTGTTACTCCTATTTTGTATGGCCACTGTCACTTGAGATACATTGCAGTGTCTGTGTCGCAGAAATGTTTCATGAGCAGTCTCCTTCTTGCATTGTTTGCATGTTCCTAATTCTCTACCAATTAACCGATGTCCATACTTACTTTCACTAGGACTCAGCCTACGTAATCGTTGCATTTCGTACCCCTACAAACTGTTGCACGTGAGTATTTGTGTAAGTCGACCGATTCCAGTCCTGATATTCTAGGTATAAAATACTCCGTTTCTTTTTCCTTTTTTTAAGTTCATAGTTTTATGTTTCTGACCGTTTAAGACGAGTTGCCAATCTTCGTACTACTTTGAATATTTGCATAACTTCTTCCAAACCTTACAAGTACTTCATCATAGATAACTGCATCATATGCGACAAGCCTTTGGCTGCTACAAATATATCTCTGGTGAGTCGTTAATATACAAAACAAAGAGCAAGGGCCCCAGCACACTTCCCTTAGGCACACCTAAAGGTCTTGTAAATATGTTAATGACTCTTCGCATATGCCACAGCGTCCTCTCTACCAAGATATCCTCAATCCAGTCATACGTTTTGCTTAATACCCCGTACGACCGTGCTATCGATGGTAAGCGTAAGTATGGTAGTGAGTCTAATGATTTTGAGAAATCAAGGAATACTGCATCTGTCTACAGCTTTTAGGATGTCATATGAGAAAACGTGAGCTGGATTGCACATGATCGGTGTTTTCTGTATCCATGCTTCTTGTCATGGAGAACTCACTCTTATAGAGATATCTCTTTACGTTTAAGCTCAGATTTTGTTACAATAAAAGATAGAGACATCAATGAGATTGGACCGAAGTTCTGTACAAAGTGCTACATAACTACTAACGTCGCCAGTTCTCCCGTTTTTTCCGGATTCTTACGTATTTTGACTATTTTTTTAGTCCCTCGCCTCACGCAGTTAAGAATATTTATTCCATATTTCGTTCTAATGTAATGTTGCGTAGTTCAGCTGCAATATTTTTTCGATTTTCTTAACTATTCAATCTCGATTAGTGTCACTCCCAACATTAATTAGTTTTACATGCATATACTCAAAGACGCATGTATGTATGTTTACGCCGGCCGCTGTGGACGAGCGATTCTAGGCGCGTCAGTCCGGAACCGCGCGACCGCTACGGTCGCGGGTTAGAATCCTGCCTCGGGCATGGATGTGTGTGATGCCCTTAGGTCAGTTAGGTTTAAGTAGTTCTAAGTCTAGGGGACTGATGACCTCAGATTTTAAGTCCCATAGTGCTCAGAGCCATTTGAACCATTTTTTGTAAGTTTACGTTGGCATTAGATCCTAGAACTGCCGCATGGAACAAATTATTGTGTTGGTAAGGCTAGAGACCGGAAGTTGAAGATCTGGAAATGGTAATATCCCTCGAACTTGCTTCAAACCTTATTTTGCTTTTGTGTTTTTGTAGCTGCTGTGTGGCTCGGTATTTGTCTCTTGCATCTCATACGGTTACGTTACGTCTGTCCTAGTGTGACAGTATGGGTGGCGAAAGTGATGAGAAGTGCCGTGAAACACCACCGGAGAATAAACGTCGTTTCATGTGTGTTCATATTTCAAAATTTTCACTGCCCCAATAAAACACCAATTATTGGATAGAAGATAGACCTTTTACTCAAAACACTGTTTTTTTTCCTATACAAGTAGATGTTTCTGTGGTGTCACCGCCAGACACCACACTTGCTAGGTGGTAGCTTTAAATCGGCCGCGGTCCATTAGTACATGTCGGACCCGCGTGTCGCCACTGTCAGTGATCGCAGACCGAGCGCCACCACACGGCAGGTCTCTAGAGACTTACTAGCACTCGCCCCAGTTGTACGGACGACGTAGCTAGCGATGCACACTGACGAAGCCTCGCTCATTTGCAGAGCAGATAGAATAGCCTTCAGCTAAGTCAATGGCTACGACCTAGCAAGGCGCCATTAGCCTTACATAGCTTGTATCTAAAGAGTCTCACTTGTATCGTCAAGAGCGATGTACCACAAGGATGGATTAAAGTTAAGTATTCCAGGAGCTACGTACTTTTCTTTATAGCATTCATTACGTATCCTGTTTCAGACCTATCTCTAGCCTGCGTGAGTTAGCGCGTGCCTTTCGGCTACTTCCGAGTGGCGTGGCTGTCTTGTTACGCCACAACAGTTTCAGCATCTTTGTACCACAGTTCGTGGATTTTCTTTAGCGTAGTTCCGGGGGAGGCGTGGCATACGTTGCAGTTGCTCAGTGGACCCCAGGCCATAATAAAAGTGCTTACGTTTCGATAGAGTAAAGATATCCCTTCAAAACATTTTCAGCGCCATGATTAGTTCTTATTTATGCTAAGAACTACCGTCTACATGCCAAAATAAAATCCGTTACATACGCCGCACAGTTTTTGGTTAGGGATACTTATCGCACAAATCAAATAACGGTTTAAATAAATGAAAACATTTCTGTTTCGTTCGTATTTCCTAGAAGATGAGTCAGGATGCATTTTTAACGTATTCACACAGTCTCATGAAGATCAATGCACAGTATTATTCAATATTCCCAGGTATGTACAATATATTAGCTAATTACTTAAAATTTATTCACCGGATACTGACAAAATAAGTGTATTCAATTTGCAAATAAAATTATATTTTTAATATTTAAAGAAAACATCTAATCAAATTAATAATTGCATGTGGTCCATTTTAGGCCACCTGTTACAAATGAAAACCATGGGCCAAATCTCGTGGTCTTTGGGACCTAGAAAGATTTAACGAGGCTATTGTCAGAATGCGGACTGGGGATTTATCCTTTCGGGGCGCCGAAAGATACTTTGTGGTATCAGCGAGGACAATAAAACATAGGAAGGATACAGGAAAAATAGACGCACCAGGCGATGTTCTACAAGTGAGTCTTTTAATAACGTTTTATGTTAACTTAGGCTTCTGCTTTGAAATTACATTAAACCTTACATAACTTATGATGATTTTACAAAACTAAGTACAGTATCTCTATGCTTATTTTCGTAGTTCCCTGGTGCACACTGGTGTGATAAAACCACCGAGCACTAAACTTTTTTGGGTTTCAGTTAGCCTTGGACCTGAAAATGAGGAGGGGGTTATGAGAAGCATCAAGAAACCAGGAGATGCTGTATTTTACCTCGACCAAACCGTTGTGAGAAAAATGGCATATGAATTTGCTGTTGCCTTAAACACAGATCATAGGTTTAATAACGAGGAGGAAATGCCAGGCTATGATTGGCTTTGGAGCTTTCTACGTCGCCACCCTGAATGGTCAGAGCAAAAGGGCTCACTAGAGAAGTTGCATACAAATTCTATGATCTGCTTGAGAATGAGATTAAGAAGCGCAAACTGCAGGTTAAGCCTCAAAGCGTTTTCAATGACGATGAAAAAAGTTGGGAAGGTTGTGGCAAAAAAGGGAGCAAAGGCAGTAAATAAAATTACTAAAGGAGAAAATGGTGGAACACTAAGCTTGGTGATATGCTGTGGAGCGGGAGGGAGGTCTCTTCCTCCAGCATCGATTTACAAAGACCTGAAGCTCTTCTTGACCTTGCTGAAGCTCAAGATGTTTCTTTACTTTGTCTGCCTCCACACACAACGCATGCCTTACGATTACCTGACGACTCTTTCTTCGGCCCTGTTTGAAAACTTATTTCAAAACCGCTAATAACACGTAGGTTGATCAGAATATTGGCCGAAAGTGAACAAGGTACCTTGTAGATGCCTTAATCTTTGAAGCTTAGCAGAAAGCAGCTTCGTAGGAAATGGCAGTAGTGGCTTCAAATCGAAGAGCATTTTCCCTCTGAACAAAAATATTCTCCTAGACCAATTATTCTCAATCTCGGATAACATGGTGCCTAATCCTGAAAGTAAAGCCACACAACCTTAGTTAAAATCCTCAGCTCGCGTTTCGAAATCCTCTGATACTGAACCACAGCCTGGTTGTAGCAAAGACAGTATTGGGCCTGAATCCGAGGGGACACCTTCAAAGTTTCTTGCTGATATTTCGCCTACAACAAAACTCAATGACGGGAAATCAACGGAAGGAAAAAAGAAAAGAGTAGTTTTACTGAACTCTAAAGAAAATCGATGACAACTAAAGAAGAGGTTGGCTGAAAAGGCTGAAAGAGAACTGGAAAAGACAATATTACGAAAAGGATAGATTGCCCCAGCAGCTAGAGAAAGTGGTCAGGTTGCCTTTGCGTGAGTGTATGTGTCTGTTTGAGTGTATTTGTGTATGTTTGTGTTTGTTTGTGTGACTGTGTGTGTGTGTGTGTATGTGTGTGTGTGTGTGTGTAAGGCATCTAATTCAGAAGAAGGCGTTTTGGTCGAAAGCTTACTTATTTAGCAGTCTTTTCTTGTGGGTGGCTGCGACTCAGCGTCTCCACTACATTGTGAACAGCAGTCTATCCTTTCCATAATATGAATTAGAAAGTTGTCAGATTTGAAGCTCAGATTGGCAAAAGGAAATTAGATTTTGACAAGAACGTTTCAGATCCCGACGACCTGGATGAAGACATAAAAGAATCAAAAAAGTATCCACAGATATGTGTGTGTTGGGCGAATTATACCTGAAAACCACAACAAATGTGATTGGTTATGTTGCACAGGCTATACGTTCTGGTTACACGAACACTGCACAATTGTTGATATTATTTTGTGTAGATTGTGGCCGAGAAATAGAAAGAAAAGCAAATGAACTAAGTTTACAAATTTTTCTTCTGTTTTTTATTTAATATTTCACTGGGATATGTTTTGACTTGAAAAACAGGGTAATTTTGCGTATTTTGTGATGCGGCATATCATCCACAGCATAAGGGATAGAAGCTGCTTGTAAAGATCTTTTCACGGTGAAATGTCATGTTTAAATGTTACATTGAAATTTCAAAGAAATTGTTTGTTATAGACAATTGATCTATTTAGGTTTACAATTTCTTTTTTACTAAAAGTGCACCATCGGACTTCACATATGCGATTTTGAAAATGTATGCCATTCCTCCTGGATTTTCCCTATTTAAAGCTGTGACGTTTGAACACGTTTGAAGTGATAATTAAGCTACGAAAACAGTTTTTGTTTGTTGTTGTCGTTATATTAATTTACACTGGCGGATTATCTAGGACCCGCTTTGTATTTTTGTTTACTGGTAGCTTGTCATCTCATGTCACATTACCGAGTTCAAATGTACTCATAATAACTGGCTTTATTCCGTTTTATGCCACAAACGGGACTGCAAAAATCGTAGTCAATACGGCATCTGTATTCTCCTTGTTGCTGCAGTCCTATGTTAGTCAAATGACAAACTTATTTACATTGAGCTACCGAAGTGCCATTAAACGTTTGGACTGATTGGATACTGGAACAACTCTCTCAGACTCTTGATACTAATTTGTATACACGTAGAGAAATCTTTTTTTTGGCATCCCTTTTCAGATTACACAATAAATGATACCTATCTGTTCATTTGTTTAAACGTAATAGAAATACGTTCATTCCATAGCCGACATCAGGATCTTCACAATGGTATGTCACTTATATACATTTCGTGTTTGTATAATTTGTTATGGATTTTATACACTATTCTTAATGCCCATTACTTAATCCAGGAATTCTTTCATACTCATTGGTAATTAGCACATATGTTTACAATGTAGAACTCGACTATAGTACGCCTCTTGACATTCATAGTAAGGTGTTCCGTATTCACCACCTTAACGTATGCCAAGGCTTAACCTGACACTTTATAATTTTTGCGTCATTGTTGTAGACTTTAGTAACCTGAATCTCTGTACCATGTTATGTACGCTCACGATATTCGCACTTCAAATATTTTCTCACGTACACTATACAAACAATTGCACAATACTGATCTTTCTTTATGTAAAATCCGGATACTGAAGTGAGGTCGCTACGGCGTACGTTATTCCTCGTTACATACTGTTCAAAAGTTGCTGTTACTTCTGGATACACTAACCCCGCCCCCCTCCCACCACCACCACCACCACCACAGGAAAGGAACCACACACTCACGCGCCCCTGATGATGTTGATGAATAGAGACTAACATGTATTTCGTTCATTTTGTTTCACGATAACACATTTTATCGCATATGTATTGTAACTTGGTGTATTATTTTACTTATTGGTGCAGAAAAACATCTTATAACTGACGTCATATATATATATATATATATATATATATATATATATATATATATATATTCTAACTACTGTGTAACTGTTATATTTCGATATGTCTTTTATTTTGATTTAGGTTTTATTTATGCTGTTGTTATATATCGATGCTCATTTTATTGTCATTTAACTTTTTACGCAGTGACAGCATTTAAAATATCTACAATATCTTCATAAAAATTCTTACGTCGTTTGAAGAGAAACTGTCTTAGTATATTTACTTGTCGATGTAAATTGTCTTCGGGTGATGCATACGTCCTCTGTCGGTGTAGTTTATTCACTTTGACAGTTTAATACGGTACAGTCAGTTTGACACTTGCTTTCATTGAATTGGCACTGTACCATCGTTTGCAGTGTTTATGAAATGAGAACTGTATTGGTGCAGACATTCCGTGGCTTCAGTCTGTCGAGCCGAAAATTAGATCTACATGTAAATACTGATATAACTGCACATACAGCGTTTGTCGCGACCATGCATTATAGTGGCATATGTTGCTTATTTTCCATAATTTATGTACGTTGTCTGACTGCTTATGTGTGACGATAACTGTTCGATACACGTAGCATTTAATAAATAACTGTGCTATCCACAATTTTCCACAGTTGCAATTTGTGTCAAATTTTTAATGTTAATGTTAATAACTTTGTTAATAATAATTTTGTACACATGGTAGTAATTTTAGTGAGATCGTCTCTCAAAGGCGATTTCGACACTGTCTTTAAACATTTTGTAGTATATTCGTAAGCAGTTTTAGCGTTTTCAGTGAACATCTTAGGTCTCAGCGTATTCCGATCCTGGGCCATTTTGCCTCGTTTCCTCCAGCACGCGCTTCCCCTAGCACTTCGGGATTTGCAAGTGGCAGAGCCGCTGTGACTTGCCGAGAGGAGCTGTCCCCTCGTCGGCTCGCAGACTGGGTGCTCCCCCAGCGCCGGGTCTGGCTTAACCTGGCCCGCCCACATCCCGGCAACTTGCCAGCCACACACCGGTGAATTAAATGTTATGCATTTACACCGAAGTCTTAACGAACATATCGCTCGTAATGACAATCTTTTCATCTGGAAAGTACGAGTGTTATGCAAGATGATGGCTTCAAATATGACCACTATGGTGGTAATATAGTCTCACAAGTTTTCCGTCACTCCCATTTCACATCACTTGACTTAAAATTTCTGTTTATCCACTTGATGTTGTTTCTCGAGGATGGTTCCGTAGCTATGATCTACCCTATAGTTTAGAACCGGTATGTAGTCTAAGACTGAGGGTTATTCAATTACTGTGTGTTTTGTGTGGCATGCTGTAGTGGTTACGTATCACACACTTATCGACTGTTGTGTAGGTGTCTTCACATAAACAGAAGTAAGTGGGGAAATTACATTATTAATCTCCATCCAGTTGCCGAAGACCATAGGATCCTTATATACAGGGTGGTCCATTGATAATGACCGGGCCAAATATCTCACGAAATAAGCATCAAACGAAACTCGTCTAGCTTGAAGGGGTAACCAGATGGCGGTATGGTTGGCCCGCTAGATGGCGCTGCCATAGGACAAACGGATATCAACTGCGTTTTTTAAAATAGGGACCCCCATTTTTTATTACATATTCAAGTAGTACGTAAAGAAATATGAATGTTTTAGTTGGACCACTTTTTTCGCTTTGTGATAGATGGCGCTGTAATAGTCACAAACATATGGCTCACAAATTTAGACGAACAGTTGGTAACAGGTAAGTTTTTTAAATTGAAATACAGAACGTAGGTACGTTTGAACGTTTTATTTCGGTTGTTCGAATGGGATACATGAACCTTTGTGAACTTATCATTTCTGAGAACGCATGCTGTCACAGAGTGATTACCTGTAAATACCACATTAATGCAATAAATGCTCAAAATGAAGTCAGTCAACCTCAATGCATTTGGCAATACGTGTAACGACATTCCTCTCAACAGCGAGTAGTTCGCCTTCCGTAATGTTCGCACATGCATTGACAATGTGCTGACGCATGTTGTCAGGCGTTGTCGGTGGATCACGATAGCAAATATCCTTCGACTTTCCCCGCAGAAAGAAATCCAGTGACGTCAGATCCGATGAACGTGCGGGCCATGGTATGGTGCTTCGACGACCAATCCACCTGTCATGAAATATGCTATTCAATACCGCTTCAACCGCACGCGAGCTATGTGCCGGACATCCATCATGTTGGAAGTACATCGCCATTCTGCCATACAGTGAAACATCTTGTAGTAACATCGGTAGAACATTACGTAGGAAATCAGCATACATTCCTCCATTTAGACTGCCATCGATAAAAAGGGGGCCAATTATCCTTCCTCCCATAATGCCGCACCATACATTAACCCGCCAAGGTCGCTGATGTTCCACTTGTGGAAGCCATCGTGGATTTTCCGTTGTCCAATAGTGCATATTACGCCAGTTTACGTTACCACTGTTGGTGAATGACGCTTCGTCGCTAAATAGAACGCGTGCAAAAAATCTGTCATCGGCCAGTAATTTCTCTTGTTCCCAGTGGCAGAACTGTACACTACGTTCAAAGTCGTCGCCATACAATTCCTGGTGCATAGAAATATGGTACGGGTGCAATCGACGTTGATGTAGCATTCTCAACACCGACGTTTTCGAGATTCCCGATTCTCGCGCAATTAGTCTGCTACTGATGTGCGGATTAGCCGCTACAGCAGCTAAAACACCTACTTGGGCATCATCATTTGTTGCAGGTCGTGGTTGACGTTTCACATGTGGCTGAACACTTCCTGTTTCCTTAAATAACGTAACTATCCGGCGAACGGTCCGGACACTTGGATGATGTCGTCCAGGGTACCGAGCAGCATACATAGCACATTCACGTTGGGCATTTTGATCACAATGGCCAAACATCAACACGATATCGACCTTTTCCGCAATTGGTAAACGGTCCATTTTAACACGGGTAATGTATCACGAAGCAAATACCGTCCGCACTGGCGGAATGTTACGTGATGCCACGTACCTATACGTTAGTGACTATTACAGCGCCATCTGTCACAAGGCGAAAAAAGTGGTCCAACTAAACCATTCATATTTCTTTACGTACTACACAAATATGTAATAAAAATGGGCGTTCCTACTTAAAAAAACGCAATTGATATCCGTTTGACCTATGGCAGCGCCATCTAGCGGGCCAACCATACCGCCATCTGGTTTCCCCTTCAAGCTAGACGAGTTTCGTTCTTTGTAGTTGTTTTCGTTTGATGCTTATTTCGTGAGATATTTGCCCCGGTCACTATCAATGGACCACCCTGTATACATGATGAGTCACTAACTATTGCCATGAAGAATAACTCCGAAAGTATGATAGGAACTGAAAAATTTGTGGGACAAAAGTTGTATGGACAACGGGGGCTATAATATGACATTGGTTTTTTGTTGCTAGGTGGGGTCGCTTCAGAGGTATGATGGTTAACTTTGTTTTTATAAATGGGACGCTATAGTTTGATACTTTTTTCTGATAGCGCCTATCGAGACAAATCAAATGATGTGTAACAGTAAGGTCTTTGAAGATCAACGAATGTCACAAAGGCGGCACGAACGTCCATTTACAGAAGGTGTTCGAAGTGACGACCATTGGTAGCAGTGCAGTGCTACAATCTTCTAATGATGTATTGAGTGATATTCCTTATCACATCGGCACTTATCGAAGCACATGCTCTGGCAATTCTCTCTCGCATACCTTCAGGTGTAGTTGGAACGTCTTTATAAACAATGTCTTTTACGAATCCCCACAATAAAAAATCCAGGGGTGTCAAATCTGGCGAACGAGCCGGCCTCCGCGTCCAATCCAATGATTTGGGAATTGTATCTGCAACTCATTTCTAGCCATCAGCGAAAAATGTACCGGACACCCATCGTGTTGATACCACAATCTGTCCCTTTTTCCAAAAGGTATATCCTCCAATAACAGACCTAATGTTTCTTGCAGGAATGCGGTGTACTTCCTACCATTAAGATTTCCTTCGATGAAATAGGGGCCTATAATTCTGTCCCCCGGAGTCCCACACAATACGTTCACCGACCACGGTTTTTCGTGTGCATCTTGCCGCAGCCATCATGGATTTTCAGTTGCCCAATAATGCATGTTATACAAATTGACATTTGCGTGGTTCGTGAATGTAGCCTCGTCAGTAAATAAAATCAAATTAATAAATGTGTCACCCCCGTGAATCTGAAGTTGAGCCCATCGGCAGAATTCAGTGCGACGCATAGAACCCATACCAGTTAATTATTGGTGGAGACTGATATGATAAGGATGATATTTATGACTATGCAGAACACGAACAACACTACTCTGACTAATGCCAGATTCCCTTGCGATTTGACGCGAACTGACACAAGGATCTCTTACCACAGTAACAAGAGTACCAATTTCCATTTCCTCGTTAGTAACTTTCCATTGCCGGATTTGTTTCCCATGCGTTAAAGATCCAGTTGTTCTCAATTTATCATACACATATTTAAATATACGACGTGTAGGGTGAGTACGTTGAGGATACCTTTCAGCGAATAAGTCTCTAACAATCACTGAATTTCGTTGGCATTCTCCGTAAATGAGAAGCATATCGACTTGTTCTTGGAAGGAATACATCATTCACATTCGCTTGATTGGACGATACTAGTCATAACGTTCCTATCGGTGTTGTATTGCGAAACCGTCGAATGGTGTTCACATGTCAATGGCACGTTAGATGGATACTCCGTATTCGGCGAATATTTACTATTTGCACGATATACGAGAGAGAATTGTCAGATCATGTGCTTCGATAAGTGCCGAAATGATTAGGAATACCACTTAACCCATGATAAGAAGATTGCAGCACTGCATTGATCCCAACGGTCATCACATCGAACACCTTCTGTAAATGGACGTTCATGCCACCTTTGTGACCTTCGTTGATCTTGAAAGACCTTCCTGTTACACGTCATTGGATTTGTCTCGATAGGCGCTATCAGAAAATAAGTGTCAACCTATAGCATCCTATTTATAAAAACATATCTCTGAAGTGACGCCGGCCGAAGTGGCCGTGCGGTTAAAGGCGCTGCAGTCTGGAACCGCAAGACCGCTACGGTCGCAAGTTCGAATCCTCCCTCGGGCATGGATGTTTGTGATGTCCTTAGGTTAGTTAGGTTTAACTAGTTCTAAGTTCTAGGGGACTAATGACCTCAGCAGTTAAGTCCCATAGTGCTCAGAGCCATTTGAGCCATTTGAAGTGACCCCACCTAGCAACAAAAAACCAATGTCATATTATGGCCCCCGTTGTCCCATACAACTTTTGTCGCACAAACTTTTCAGTTCCTATCATACTTTCGGAGTTATTCTTGGTGGCAATAGTTAGTGACAAGCCAAACTTGCACTGGAAAAACTACACGAAATCTCATAGAATACTGGGCTACAAATCCCCTACGAGAAAACACAGTACACGAAAAACAAACCTGTAGATAATCTCCCCATTACTACTCAGTACGGGAAAGTAGCACAAGTTGTCCACTTCAGATATCTGGGACAGATAATCCAACCATCAGGACTGAACTCAATAGCCAATAAAGACAGAATCTCCAGATTACAAAAAGCATATAAGCTCACTTGGAATAACTGTAATAAGAAATCTATTTCTGTCAATACGAAACTAAGACATTACAACAGAGTAGTCCTACCCGAAGCACTTTATGCTGCAGAAACTACAGTGATCCATGGACATACGAAGATCAGAGAGATAGAAAAGCAGGAAAGAATAATTATGAGGAAAATATATGGACCAGTGTTTCGGGAAGGAATTTGGATGAAGAGGCCAACTAGAGAGATTTACAAAGACATAGAAACAATAACAGACACCATTAGAAAGAGAAGGATGAAATTTTATGGACATATCAGCAGGATGAATAAAAGCAGGCTCACAAGACAAATCTTTGAGATAGTAAACAAGAGCAAAAACAAAACAAAATAGATCACTGAAGCAGAAGAAGACATTAAAGAACTGGGGATCACACAAGACAACATAAACAATAGAGAACAGTTTAGAAACATCATAAACAACACACGTTTAAACAAGACCACACGGTGAACAGAACGGGAAAAAGATGGTCGGAAGAACGCAAGAGAGATCACAGTGAACATTTGAGGACAATTTGGGAAGAACGAAGAAAGAAAAAAAAACATGACTTCTCAAGTTCAATCGCACTCTTAAAAGGGAATAATCGGGTGATGATTCACGTAGATACGCAGATATTTTAATATGCTATTCTACAAGTAAACCTGAAGAAAAAAGTCTATATAAACATAGGTTCACAAATGTTTGGTTACGGAGTTACGGCTAATAAAAGATTTTGCCTGAAATTTAGCAACTTCGCTAATATGAAGCCTTCGCAAAACTGTACAAGTTTAAAGCACGATTATCATTTATTTTGTTATTATTAGTCTGGTGAATCTAATAAAACATGTCCCAGACGTGTATCTGCAGTAGTTGTCCAGAACATCCAGAGAAGCGAAGAAGTGATTTCGTAAGATTTTAAATTTATTAACTGCTTGGGCGAATTTGTTTTTTAAATTCCAGAAAATTGCACCAATTTTTCAACAGAAGTTGTGGAGAATTTAATTTTGGAAAAATGATGTTAATAACCCAAACAATAGGAATGTGTCAGATAATTTGCTTTCATTAATACCACAGCACACGTGAATTCGCGTTAAACCGGAAAAGGCAAAGCCCAATGTTAAGGAAGTTGTACAGTGTACATACAATTTCACAATACGTTCACAATAAATGTTCATTAATGTCCCCACCGAGTTCAATGCATTTAGCTGTTCGGGTATGAACAGATTTTGTTGCCCGTTTCAGTTTCACAGAGATGTTCTTAATTTCGCCTATTGCACTCGTGATGCGAGCATGTAATGCCTCACGTGTATTGACTTTGTCCTCATAAACTGTCTTTCATGCATCCCCATACACAAAAACATAAGAAAATGAATGGAAGTCGTGCTTTACTTTAACCTCGTGAAGTTTTGCGATGGCTTCACATTAGCGAAGTTGCAAAATTGCAGGCAATATCTTTTATTAGCCGTAACTCCGTAAGTAAACCTTTGCGGATCTATGTTTATATGAACTTTTCTATAGTTTTACTTGCGAAATAACATATTAAAATATTTGCATATATTCTTGAATCACCCTGTATATTTATATACAGGGTGTTACAAAAAGGTACGGCCAAACTTTCAGGAAACATTCCTCACACGCAAATAAAGAAAAGATGTTATGTGGACATGTGTCCAGAAACGCTTAATTTCCATGTTAGAGCTCAATTTGGTTTCGCCAGTATGTACGGTACTTCCTCGATTCACCGCCACGATTTCATACGGGATACTCTACTTGTGCTGCTAGAACATGTGCCTTTACAAGTACGACACAACATGTGATTCATGCACGATGGAGCTCCTGCACATTTCAGTCGAAATGTTCGTACGCTTTTCAACAACAGATTCGGTGACCGATGGATTGGTAGAGGCGGACCAATTCCATGGCCTCCACGCTCTCCTGACCTCAACCCTCTCGACTTTCATTTATGCGGGCATTTGAAAGCTCTTGTCTACGCAACCCCGGTACCAAATGTAGAGACTCTTCGTGCTCGTATTGTGGGTGGCTGTGATACAATACGCCATTCTCCAGGGCTGCATCAGCGCATCAGGGATTCCATGCGACGGAGGGTGGATGCATGTATCCTCGCTAACGGAGGACATTTTGAAATTTTCTGTAACAAAGTGTTTGAAGTCACGCTGGTACGTTCTGTTGCTGTGTGTTTCCATTCCATGATTAATGTGATTTGAAGTGAAGTAATAAAATGAGCTCTAACATGGAAAGTAAGCGTTTCCGGGCACATGTCCACTAACATATTTTCTTTCTTTGTGTGTGAGGAATGTTTCCCGAAAGTTTGGCCTTACCTTTTTGTAACACCCTGTATATAGGAGATAGCCATGAGTGACCTGCAAAATTTTATCGGTGGAATCCATTTTCACCTCGTATGTTTATGCGAAATCGGGAAAGGGAAATAAAGAATGGTAAGTTAGCATTAATGAGGATGAAAAGTAAGATTGTATCTTGCCGCCATTGTTATTTATTTTGTATGTCATTGCCAAAAAAATTAGTAAGTAATACTGTGGTGTCACTGCCAGACACCACACTTGCTAGGTGGTAGCTTAAATCGGCCGCGGTCCATTAGTACATGTCGGACCCGCGTGTCGCCACTGTGTGATCGCAGACCGAGCGCCACCACACGGCAGGTCTCGAGAGACGTACGAGAACTCGCCCCAGTTGTACGACGACGTTGCTAGCGACTATACGGTCGAAGCCTTTGCTCTCATTTGCCGAGAGACAGTAGAATAGCCTTCAGCTATGTCTACGACCTAGCAAGGCGCCATTAGCCTTAGATAGCTTGTATCTAAAGAGTCTCACTTGTATCGCCACAATCTCCAGATGTCTCATCAAGAACGTTGTATACAAAGGATGGATTAAAAGATAAGTACCAAAGAAGCTACGTACTTTTCTTTATAGCATTCATTAAGTCTCCTGTTTCAGACGTCACTCCATCCTTCGTGAGTTAGCGCGTGCATCTTGGCCGCCTCTTTCAATTAGTGTGCGTAGTGTTGGCAAGTCTGCCGACACAACAAATACAAAATTTCAGAACAACATTATGAATTTAAGGGTGATAGATATTAATGGTAAAGTGAGTTTTGTATCCCGCCTGGAAGGCGGCGCGTGGGTCTGCTCCTGAAAACTGAAGGGTAGGCCGAATGTAGGAAGCTAGGAGGAGTAGGTGAGGCAGAACTCTCGGCACTGCAGTGTGAACTAAAATCACCTTTACTTAACTTTGCGTACAGATGAGCACGTAGGTGCGAAGCCGTACATCAAGTTCCTAAGTTACAAGTAGTGGTTAGCCCACTGAGAAGCAATGTTGCTAGGTCGTCTCCTCGGAATCAAATGGGCAGAATCTGCAGCGGCGCTCGTAGAGCTGAACAGCGCCGGCTAGAGGGCGCTGTCGTCGGTGTCGTTGTGCCAACCTACGAACTTGCACCTACGCCGTGGCATCGTAGCTATCAATACCACAGTGAGCACACGGGATTATTCGGTCGGCTGCAAAAAGAAATACGTAGTGGACAATGTACGTAACCCAAAATTGGGCGTAAGGATAAAGAACGGAGAAACGAGGACGGTGAGCGGCAGCAGGGTGCGGAGTAAAGTGCCAAAAGCGATGGCATAAATCATAGAGTAAATATCTCTGGAGTGAGCATTGCGTTCTGCGCATGTTGTCAACTTTAAACCAGGATTGTCACGTGATCTCGGGACTTCGCTGTGCCTGTGTGCTTTCTGCAGCGTTTGAAGTTTATAATACCAAGTGTTTTTGTTGTGTTTCACCGTTTGTTGATAGTGTAATAGCGATGGTGAATTACGTTGTTGCTACGGATGGAAAGAAAAATATGTGAAAGGAGGGATAGTAACTTTTCATGGGTACATTCCATATAGCTGTAATTATAGTTTTCATTTTAGTAAGAGACACTGTATACGTATAAAAATTTCGAGACGCATTATAATTAAGACTTGATTTTGTAGACCTATTTTTCTACGATTTTATGACTATATAATAGATATTACGGCTCGTACAAAAGTTTACAAACAATCGCTTCCTCTCGTAAATTTGCTAGTGGAACAGGAAAGGAAAAGGTTAGTTGTTTCAGTAAATACTATCCTCCATGCATTTATCAGTGACTTGTCAATTATGTATATAGATTACTCCGTCTACTACTTATTTAATGAACTGGGAGCAAGTACTTAAAATGCGTTAAATAAATACATCAAAGTGCCACCAGTAAGAAAAATTGTGCTTTAGGTCGCAAATACGAGAAAATAAATACGCAGAAATACAAGAAAAAAGGACGAATTAGCAGGGATATAATCGCTAATGTGTGGTAAATTCGGTGTTTTTCGGACACTTGCGAAAGTACTAACGTACTGTCAAGTCGTTTTGCAGGACTATCACTGCAAAAATGTACTTCAGGCTCTGTAATACTATAAAGTGCGGTATCATACCAAAAACTACCAAAAATCGAGTGCATCTGAACTATGACACCTATCGCAAAGAAGCTGAATGTAATATCACTTGCCCTTAAAAGTTACGTAGCTGGTTTATTCCCGGTATCAAATGGATACTGTTAAAATGTCTTCGCAACATATATAAATAATCCACGACACGTACGAAAAGAATCCGTCTGTACTAGGGATGTAGTGACATTCTAAATATACAGGGCGCTATACGAACAAACACACGACGTCACGAGATCACGTGACCAGGCCGGCAATGTATGTTGACAACACAAAATCTAGAATGAGATTTTCACTCTGCAGCGGAGTGTGCGCTGATATGAAACTTCCTGGCAGGAGAGCTTCTGTAAAGTTTGGAAGGTAGGAGACGAGATACTGGCAGAAGTAAAGCTGTGAGTACTGAGCGTGAGTCGTGCTTCGGTAGCTCAGTTGGTAGAGCACTTGCCCGCTAAAGGCAAAGGTCCCGAGTTCGAGTCTCGGTCGGGCACACAGTTTTAATCTGCCAGGAAGTTTCAACACAAAATCTGTTCTGCGCATGTGAGTGCTCACTCCAGAGATATTTACTCTATGGTATAAATACTGAAAGAATACTGTTCCGGCGTAAAAGTGAAGCGCCGGCACGACGGGCTGGAACGGTAGACCAGAGAGTGCTGTGACCAGGCCGGCAATGTATGTTGACAACACAAAATCTAGAATGAGGTTTTCACTCTGCAGCGGAGTGTGCGCTGATATGAAACTTCCTGGCAGGAGAGCTTCTGTAAAGTTTGGAAGGTAGGAGACGAGATACTGGCAGAAGTAAAGCTGTGAGTACTGGGCGTGAGTCGTGCTTCGGTAGCTCAGTTGGTAGAGCACTTGCCCGCGAAAGGCAAAGGTCCCGAGTTCGAGTCTCGGTCGGGCACACAGTTTTAATCTGCCAGGAAGTTTCAACACAAAATCTGTTCTGCGCATGTGAGTGCTCACTCCAGAGAAACTGTATTGTTTCACTTGTGTTAGGAGTTATGCACACTGAAGAGATTTTCTTATTTTGTCTGTTGCCCATTGCTTGCAGCACACCATTGTAAATTCTCAAAGTTCAGTATTGTAATTTATGTTACTGTAATAAAAATTCATTAATGCGGTTTGCTTGAATTGTCGTCTGTCGATCCGAGAAAGCAGGTTTCCTAGGCACCCCATATTCGAGGAGTAGGCAGGACACAACAAACTCTATCACCTAGGAAGCAAGGCTGCTCAGGGTAAGACAGGTGAATGAAGTTCTTTTCAGCAAAACTGCCTTAGTGGTAAGAAAAAGACGAAGAAATTTCTGAAAATGTATGTCTTGCTTAAAGCATTGTTTGGAACAGTGTTGTGCGTGTGCTTGCAAATGGGAAAAGGAGCTGGAAGTGGCTGAAACATTCGGAAAGACTTGTAAAGTTGGATATAAGAAGTAATGGAAGAATAAGCAAGGAAAATAAGTAAGTGAAAAACCGTTGGCTAAACAATGCAGTTGTACACGAGTAGGTGTTAAACTGCTGAAGAGCAGTAGTAGATGGAAACCACAGGGCCAGTCAGAGATACACTACTGCCATTAAAATTGCTACACCACGAAGATGACATGCTACAAACGCGAAATTTAACCGAAAAGAAGAAGATGCTGCGATATGCAAATGATTAACTTTTCAGAGCATTCACACAAGGTTGGCGCCGGTGGCGACACCTACAACTTGCTGACATGAGGAAAGTTTCCAACCGATTTCTCATACACAAATAGCAGTTGACCGACGTTGCCTGGTGAAACGTTGTGACACCTCGTGTAAGGAGGAGAAATGCGTACCATCACGTTTCCGACGTTGATAGAGGTCGGATTGTAGCCTATCGCGATTCCAGTTTATTGTGTCGTGACATTGCTGTTCGCGTTGGTCGATATCCAATAACTGTTAGCAGAATATGGAATCTGTGGGTGCAGGATGGTAATATGGAACGCCGTGCTGGATCCCAACGGCCTCGTATCACTAGCAGTAGAGATCACAGGCATCTTATCCGAATGGCTGTAACGGATCGTGCAGCCACGTCTCGATCCCCGAGTCAACAGATGGGGTCGTTTGCAAGACAACAACCATCTGCACGAACAGTTCGACGACGTTTGCAGCAGCATGGACTATCAGCTCGGAGACCATGGCTGCGGTTACCCTTGACGCTGCACCACAGACAGGAGCGCCTGCGATGGTGTACTCAACGACGAACCCGGGTGCACGAATGGCAAAACGTCATTTTTTCGGATGAATCCAGCATCATGATGGTCGCATCCGTGTTTGGCAACATCGCGGTGAACGGAAACTGGAAGCGTGTATTCGTCATCGCCATACTGGTGTATCACCGGCGTGATGGTATGGGGTGCCATTGGTTACACGTCTCGGTCACCTCTTGTTCGCATTGACGGCACTTTGAACAGTGGACGTTACATTTCAGATGTGTTACGACCCGTCGATCCCTGCGAAACCCTACATTTCATCAGGATGATGCACGACCGCATGTTGCAGGTCCTGTACGGGCCTTTCTGGATACAGAAAATGTTCGCCTGCAGCCCTGTCCAGCACAATCTCCAGATCTCTCACCAATTGAAAACGTCTGGTCAATGGTAGCCGAGAAACTGGCTCGTCACAATACGCCAGTATTGATGAACCGTTGTATCGTGTTGAAGCTGCATGGGGAGCTGTACCTGTACACACCACCCAATCTCTGTTTGACTCGATGCCCAGGCGTATCAAGGCCGTTATTACGGCCAGAGGTGGTTGTTCTGCGTACTGATTTATCAGGATCTATGCACCCAAATTACGTGAAAATATAATCACTTGTCTGTTCTAGTATAATATGTTTGTCCAATTAATACCCGTTTATCATCAGTGTAGCAATTTTAATGGCCAGTAGTGCATCAGTGAGCGAAATGGGTTGTTGAGGCTACTGTATAAAGAGCGTTTTGAAAATCAGTACGAAACAGGAACCGATGGTTGACTGTGGGAAGTCCTGCGCAGAGGACTACGTTGCTCACTTGCGATAAATAATAGACCTGTGAAGCCAAATCAGAAAATGATTTAGAATTTAGAAAAACGATGTCTCGCAAGTATAAGCGGCCCACAATCTTTAACCAACGCTGATTCGCTCAGGCTTCAAGTCGTCGCGTGTGAGCCAGTGTTCCACCAAAACGGCGGGCGGCGGGCGGCGGGCGGCGGGCGGCGGCGGGCGGCGGTCACATGACCGAATATCGTGCTGAGAACAAAGTTAGAGCCGCAGACTTCCGAACTGTTGCGTCTAAAAGCGGCCACTGCGATATTCTGCTGTGTTGGTTTTGTGGACAGGACACGCACTTCCGTTACGTTGCCGGGAGAATGACTCGTGAGGTCTATTTCAGCTTAGTGACGTGGGCTGTGGAGATATATTTTTTGTACACATAGCCGTATTTCTCAAATCGTGAGGTTCCTTTGAGCTTAATGGAGTGGTATATGGATAACAAATTAACCCGCATCAAATATATTGCTGGATATGTAACTCATTTCGCCTTCCGATGTTATTATTTCTCACAAGCTGCTACATTGTCGCGAATAAAACAGTGACCCGTATAAAGAATAACTTTCCTTTCATTTACGTCTATGGTCACAAACTTTTTGTTCACAGATTACCGGTTTCCGTCTATAATGACCATCTTCAGATCTATGTTTTATAAAAACCATGTCCTTATATAAAACACAGATATGAAGATGGTCATTATAGACCGAAACCGGTAGTCTGTGAACAAAACGTTTGTGACCATAGACGTATATTAAAGGAAAGTTATTATTTTTGCTTAAAATGACATAGTTTAAAAAATAAAAAGATGAATAAGCTACTGAAAACTAAGGAACAAGACTCCACCTCTCATGAATTTCTCCATTGATACTGCTAGTGCAAGACGTGGAACCTCCCGACCTCTACTAACAGTCTCAGCTCATCTAGTTCTTCATACAATGTTCGAGACGAGCGTAGGTAGCGTACAAACTTATGCGGCACGTCTTAGTGTCTGTATTGGCTCTGTCAACAGAGAATACTCGATTTCATACTCCGGGTACTTTAACACCGTGAGCGACTATTTTTCGTACAGGCTCCTCTGCCTCAGTAGATATTTACCCCTATCGCTGGCTGGCGCATTCGCACCGCAAGCTTTACCAACTCATTAAAATATAGTATCTGTGTTGATTTTCGTTTATGATCAAGAACGAAAATGGTTTAGGATCGAATATGAAAGAAAGAAGCAACGACGCGCCACGAAGGTATTATCCGAATGGGACGGAAATTGGTAGGTGTGATGCACATGTGCACGTAAACGAATGATATCAGATTCAGCATAACTGGTTTATTCATTCACGAGGAAGAGCTTCACGAATTGAGGAAGTCAATAACGCGTTGGCCCACGTTTGGTAATTATGCAGGCAATTATTCAGCTTGGCACTGATTGATGGAGTTGTTAGAAGTCCTAATGAGGGATTGAATACAAAATTATGTCCAATTGGCGCATTGGGTCGTCAAAATCCCAAACTGGTAGGAGGGGCCTGCTCACAGTGATCCAAACGTTCTCAGTTGGGGAGAGATCCGGCGACCTTGCTGGACAAGGTAGGGTCTGACAGGCACGAAGACTAGCAGCAGAGACTCTCGCCATGTACCTTGCTGAAGTGTAACAACAGCACCGAAGCACGGTGTAGAATGTCGTCGACGTACCGCTGTGCTGTAAGTATGCGGCGAATGACAATCAAAGGGCTCCTGCTATGAAAAGAAATGTCACCCCAGAACATCACCTCTGGTTGTCGGACCGTATGATGGGCGACAGTCAAGTTGGTATCCCACCGATGTCCGGGGCATCTCCAGACATGTCTCCAGCCTGGAATCTCATATGTAGTAGTAATGTCCTCAGTGATGAGTGCCGCCTCGAACTGAGCCACAATGACTAACGAAGGCGTGTCTGGAGACGTTCCGGAAAGCGTAAGCGACGGTCTAGATTGTCATTTCTTTTCGTAGCAAGACAGCATTGGTTGTCATCAGCGGCATCCTTAAAGAGCAGCTGTACGCCGACGATATTCTACGTCCTGTCTTGTTGCCCTTCGTGGCAAGCCATCCTGGGAATACATTTCGCAACGTCGGCGTCGATAGCTGAGTGGTAGCCGGCGCGGTAGCTCAGCGTGTTCGGTCAGAGGGTTGGCTGGCCTCTGTAATAAAAAAAAAAACTGAGTTAATCGATCAACAACGAACTTAAACGGATGTCTTATGGCGTCCGCTCAGAGCAGATGCAACGAACAAAAGCGAAGAAAATGAGATTAAAAAAAAAAAGTGGTCAGCGCTACAGAATGCCATGCAAAGGGACCTGGGTTCGATTCCAGGCTGGGTCGGGCATTTTATCTACTCAGGGACTGGGTGTTGTGTTCTCTTCATCATGATCACATCATTTCCATCGCCGAAGTGGCGTCCACTGAAAAGACTTGCACGAGGCGACCGGTGTCACCGACGGGAGGCCCTAGCCACACGACATTTCATTTCAGCAAGATAATGCCCGCCCACACACGGCGAGAATTTCTACTTCGTATCTTCATGATTACCGAACCTCACCTTGGCCAGAAAGTTTGCCTGATCTCTCCCTAATTGAGATCGTTTGGAGCATTATGGGCAGAGCCGTCCAACCAAATCGGGCTTTTGACGAGTCAGCGCGTCAATTGGACAGAATTTTCCACGCTATGCCTCAGGACGACCTATGTCCGTCCCATTCGGATATTTCTTCGTGGTGCATCGTTTTTTTAATTACAGTGTAATTACATACTAAAATGTAAACTTTCACGGCCGGAAATATCATGTCCATTATAATTATCCGGGCTGTTATGCCGTGGTCGGTTGATGAATTCTGAGGTGATTCCCAACGTTTCGTCTCCGACTGCGGGAGACATCTTCAAGGGGGTCCATAGCTTGATGGGCCAACACACACACTGGCTCGCTACTGACTGCCGCTAAATTCCGTGTCCGCGCGCCCCCGCGCCGCGGCGTGACGTCACGTCTTTTGAAAACGTCAGTGCAATTGGCCGCTGTCCGTCGCCGTCGATCGCCGTTGCCATCACCCAGTAGTGGACGAGTGGTACACATCTTCTTTAACACCGGCATCCATATCCCATTTAATTTGACGCCCTCCTCCTTTCGGTTGAAATTATTTGGGTGTTCAGCGATTTCGATTGCCTCCCTGTAGAGCCTTTCGTAGTATCCGCTCGTGGCCGCTAGTACTTGCGTCTCCTCGAAACGAATATTGTGGTTCCCTGGCTGGAAAGCAGGCTCCGCAACAGCTGATCGTTCCGTTTCTCCTCTTCTACAATTTCCCTTGTGTTCTTCCAAACGTTTAGAAACAGTTCTTTTGGTGGTACCCACATAAACATCACCACAGCTGCATGGGATCCTATACACTCCAGATTTTTCCAGTGGTTTGCGAGCGTCCTTGGCAGGCCTAAGGTATTCCTGTATCTTCCTGGTGGGCTTGTAAATTACGGTAATATTCCGCTTCGTCAAGATCCTCCCTATTCTTTCCGTTACATTTTTAACAAGCGGCAGGAAAACCTTAGATTTTGCAGTAGCCTGTACGTCAGTATGATTTCTGCGTGGCTGCCTCAACGCACGTTTTATTTCGGCGGACGAATATCCGTTATTCGTTAGTGCATTGTGGAGATGTTCCATCTCAGCGTCGAGCAACTCAGGTTCACAAATATTTCTAGCTCTGTCTGGACCATCAAGCTACGGACCCCCTTGAAGATGTCTCCCGCAGTCGGAGACGAAACGTTGGGAATCACCTCAGAATTCATCAACCGACCACGGCATAACAGCCCGGATAATTATAATGGACAGTGTAATTACAGGTTGTTTTCTGTGAAAAATATTTTGAAATAGGGTACTGCAATGAGAGGATTTTCACAAAGTGCTCACTAATAATATGTCTCTTTTGGAAGGCCTCTTCTCGTGGATGCTCCACAACTCCTTGTTGCTCGTTTCTTCATTGGTATTTGGCAAAAATTCCAGAAAATGCGTATCTGTAAGTAAGGTCTCCTTTTGGTGTCCCCAGTTCGAGCCCGCCTGGAGGGCTAACGACAGGGCCAGCGTGCCGGCCAGCATGGACGTGTTTTTCAGGCTATTTTCTCCATCCATCGAAGTAACTGCCGGGCTGGCTGCCAAGTCCTGCTTCAGTTGCATGATTCGCAAACACTCTGAAAAATGTTATCACATTTGCGCACGCGCTGCACGCTAGAAGCTGACAAAAGGACTGACGACCCCTATGCTACTCTATCTCCTTTTTTCGTCGTCAGGTTTATTTTATAGGATGTATTCCCTGAAACATTCGACGTCAAATAAACAGTGAAAATGTTCTGATAGTAGTTTTCAGTGTTCTTCTGGCCATTTGGTACCTGTAGCTTTGCAACTGTCTGAAATGTATCGTCGTGGAACGTACTGACCATCATGACGTCTCTTTTGTCCTTCTTTTTCGTCGTATTTGTTTGTTTCCGTACGACATTACATATTCGATCTTATTCAGTTTTCAATTTTCGTGAAGTCGTGGAAGTCGTTGATGTCTTAACGCATTGTACCGACAACATTAGTGTTTTTAGTCGTTAGTTTGTAAATAATTCTGGACTAGACTACCAATCGTCAAGGTAAATACAATAATCCTTTCTGAGGTCCAATTGAGGATGCTCCAAACTATACTGTAAGAAAAAAAAAAACCGACCGAACTGGAAGGAATTGTAACCGACAAAACATGAAGCAATTATCCGAATGAGACGAAAATCAGTAGATGTGATGTATGTATACAGATGCACCAACGCTTACAGTTTCAGAAAAATTGCATAATTTATTGAAGAGAAAGAGCCCGCATCTCGTGGTCGTGCGGTAGCGTTCTCGCTTCCCACGCCCGGGTTCCCGGGTTCGATTCCCGGCGGGGTCAGGGATTTTCTCTGCCTCGTGATGGCTGGGTGTTGTGTGATGTCCTTAGGTTAGTTAGGTTTAAGTAGTTCTAAGTTCTAGGGGACTGATGACCATAGATGTTAAGTCCCATAGTGCTCAGAGCCATTTGAACCATTTTGAAGAGAAAGATCTGCACAAATTCTGCAAATAAATAGCGTGTTATCCACCTCCGGTCCTTATCCAAGCAGTTATTCAATTTGGCAGGGATTACAGAGTTGTTGGCCTGTTCTCCTGAAGGATATCGTGCCAAATTCTTTCCAATGGGCACATCTGATCTTCAAAATTCCGATTTAGTTGGAGGGAAACAACAACTCTATCGATCAATGAAACACCGAACAACTGCTTATACAAGGGCCAGAGGTAGAACAACGCGTTATTGACTTGCTCAATTTGCGAAGATCTTTCTCTTGAATAAATCATCCAATTTTTTTCTGTAATTGTAATCATTTGTTTGACTGTACATGTACATCATATCTACCGATTTCCGTCCCATTCGGATAATACATTCTTGTTGCGCCTTAACAGTTCAATAAGTGGTTTTCTCTTGAGGATAATTTGTGTCCCTACAAGTATAAACAATGAAAAAAGATCATAAAAAGTCTATAATACACTGAAGTGCCAAAAAACTGGAATAGGCTTGCTTATTCAAATACGGCGCTGCGGTCGGCAATGTCTAATCTAAGACAACAAGTGTCTGGCGCATTTGTTACATCGGTTACTGCTGCTACAATGACGGGTTATAAAGATTTAAGTGAGTTTGAACGTGGTGTTATACGAGGGCTATTCCGAAAGTAAGGTCCGATCGGTCACGAAATGGAAACGACTATGAAATTCCGATAAAGCTTTGCACAGATGTGTTGGGTATGTCTCTAGTATAACCCCAGTTAGCATCACGTCGCTCTTCTCATTTCTGAGCTCGCAGTGAGTGCGTAAAGATGTCTAGAAAATAGTGTCTGCCGCCAAGTACGGGGGGCTTGGTGAGAAATTTCCCCTGAAGCTATGCAGCTAACATTACATAACTGTCGTGCTGTTTCGTCTTCAAGACAATTCTCAGCCGCATTCTGCAGGGGCAATGAAGATGCTCCTGCATCGTTTTCAAATGGAAATGTGAGAGTACCCACAATACAGCCCATAATTGTCTCCCTCTGAGTTTCAGCTCTGGTCACATGAACCGCTGGTTATGAAGACAACATTTCGGCACAAGACAACGAGCCGTAGGCCAGCGTAGAGAATTGGCGGAGAGCACTGGCGGCTGCCTTCTATAGCGAGGGTATGGGAAAGTTGGTACAACGCTACGATACACGTCTAAGTCGGGTCGGCGACTATGGAGATAAGTAGCTGCAAGGTGTATCTAACTGTTGCAAATAAAACATTTTTGATTTTTACCGTGGTTTCCATTTCGCGACCTATCGGACCTTACTTTCGGAATAGCCCTCGTAGTTGGCGCACGAGCGATGGGACACAGAATCTCCGAGATAGCGATGAAGTGGGGATTTTGCCGTACGGCCATTTCACGAGTGTACTGTGAATGATCAGGAATCAGTCAAAACATTAAATCTCCGACATCGCTGTAGCCAGAAAAGCGTCCTGCAAGAACGAGACCAACAACGAAGGACGAGAATCGTTCAACGTGACAGAAGTGCAACCCTCCCGTAAATTGCTACAGATTTAAATGCTGGGCCATCAACAAGTGTCACCGTGCGAACCATTCAACGAAACATCATCGATATGGGCTTTCGGAGCCGAAGGCCCACTCTTGTACCCTTGATGACTGTACGACACAAAGCTTTACGCCTCGCCAGGTCCAGTCAACACCGACATTGGTTGCTTGGAAACATGTTACCTGGTCGGACGAGTCTCGTTTCAAATTGTATCGAGCGGGTGGACGTGTATGGTACGGGTATGGAGAAAACCTCATGAATCCATGGATCCTGCATGTCAGCAGGGGACTGTTCAAGGTGATAGTGGGTCTGTAATGATGTGAGGCGTGTGTAGTTGGAGTGATATGGGACCCCTGATACTTCAAGACACGACTCTGACAGATGACACGTACGTGAGCATCCTGTCTGATCATCTGCATCCATTCATGTCCACTCTGCATTCCAACGGACTTGGGCAATTCCGGCAGGACAACGCGACGGCACAAACGTCCTGAATTGCTCCAGAGTGGCCCAGGAACGCTCTTCTCAGTTAAAACACTTCCGGTAGCCGACCAAACTCTCAAGACATGAACAATATTGAGCATATCTGGGATGCCTTGCAACGTGCTGTTCAGAAGAGATTTCTACCTCCTCATACTCTTATGGATTTCTGGACAGCCCTGCAGGATTGATGATTTCAATTCCCTCCAGCACTACTTCAGACATTAGTCAAGTCCATGCCACGTCGTGTTGCGGCACTTCTGTGTACTCGCGGGGACCGTACGAGGTGTTAGTCAGGTGTATCATATTGTTTGGCTATTCAGTGTATATTATCTTGACTGGCTAGAGGGTATCGTCAAGTAGAGGAAGGATTAACTATTAGCATTATAACGCTTACCGGCCTGAAACTCGTCATTCCCATTAGCTGGAAGTCACAGAATTCAGCGGACAGATATACCCATCAAACCACTCAGAACTAGCAGACCGTGTGTATATGCTACTAGTTTTACTACATTGCTAGGAAAAAAGAGATTAGGTTTTGACGTGCCGTTGTCATTAGATGCGTAGTACAAGCTCGGACTGAGCAAGGGTTATCTATGAAATCAGTCCTGCTGTTTCCACGATGTCACGGAAAACCTAAATGAAGTTGACCAGATGCCGGAGTTGAGTCCCTGATGCCTGGAATGTGACCTGCGTCTTAAACAATCAGACACCTCACTCGGTTTCAAGAGACATGTCCCGGTGCAGGCTCGTTTGTCATGTGTTTTGTCCGTTTCTTATGCAGTGGTAACAGCTGTCATGGTCTGCGTCGTATCTACTAGGAGGCTTGAGAAAATAAATTATACGCGTCGTCCCACGCTAAGCCTATCGCGCAACAAGAATGATGGCACATTGTCAGAAGAGATTACATGTTCTGGATTCCCTGCAACACAGTTCTTCCGTGTTACGGATAACAACTGCATCATTGCGAGTGAAATGGCGTTGCAACTCGAAGCGTACCCCTATACTTGTTGGCAACACGTCTAAATTGCACACAGATTAATCGTTAAATTCTGGTGGTATATCGATCAAAGCACTGGAAGACCTGTCGAAACAAGGCCCCGGGAGTAGACAATATTCCATTAGAACTACTGACAGCCTTGGGAAAGCCAGTCCTGACAAAACTCTACCATCTGGTGAGCAAAATGTATGAGACAGGCGAAACACCCTTAGACTTCAAGAAGAATATAATAATTCCAATCCCAAAGAAAGCAGGCGTTGACAGATGTGAAATTACACAATGATCAGTTTAATAAGTCACGGCTGCAAAATACTAACGCGAATTCTGTACAGACGAATGGAAAAACTGCTAGAAGCAGACCTCGGGGAAGATCAGTTTGGATGCCGTAGAAATATGGGAACACGTGAGGCAATACTGACCCTACGACTTACCTTAGAAGCTAGATTAAGAAAAGGCAAACCTACGTTTCTAGCATTTGTAGACTTAGAGAAAGCTTTTGACAATGTTGACTGGAATAATCTCTTTCAAATTCTGAAGGTGGCAGGGGTAAAATACAGGGAGCGAAAGGCTATTTACAATTTGTACAGAAACCAGATGGCAGTTATAAGAGTCGAGGGGCATGAAAGGGAAGCAGTGGTTGGGAAGGGAGTGAGACAGGGTTGTAGCCTATCCCCAATGTTATTCAATCTGTAAATTGAGCAAGCAGTAAAGGAAACAAAAGAAAAATTCGGAGTAGGTATTAAAATCCATGGAGAAGAAATAAAAAGTTTGAGGTTCGCCGATGACATTGTAATTCTGTCAGAGACAGCAAAGGACTTGGAAGAGCAGTTGAACGGAATAGACAGTGTCTTGAAGGGAGGATATAGCAAAACGAGGATAAAGGAATGTAGTCGAATTAAGTCGGGCGATGCTGAGGGAATTAGATTAGGAAATGAGACACTTAAAGTAGTAAAGGAGTTTTGCTATTTGGGGAGGCAATAGCAAGGAAAACGTTTCTAAAGAAGAAAATTTGTTAACATCGAGTATAGATTTAAATGTCAGGAAGTCGTTTCTGAAAGTATTTGTATGGAGTGTAGCCATGTATGGAAGTGAAACATGGACGATAAATAGTTGGGACAAGAAGGGAATAGAAGCCTTTGAAATGTGATGCTACAGAAGAATGCTGAAGATGAGATGGGTAGATCACTTAACTAATGAGGAAGTATTGAATAGGATTGGGGAGAAGAGGAGTTTGTGGCACAACTTGACAAGAAGAAGGGATCGGTTGGTAGGACGTGTTCTGAGGCGTCAAGGGATCACCAATTTAGTATTGGAGGGCAGCGTGGAGGGTAAAAATTTTAAAGGGAGACCAAGAGATGAATACACTAAACAGATTCAGAAGGATGTAAGCTGCAGTACGTATTGGGAGATGAAGAAGCTTGCACAGGATAGAGTAGCATGGAGAGCTGCATCAAACCAGTCTCAGGACTGAAGACCAGAACAACAACAACATCGATCAAATGCGGTGACACGTCTAGCCGTAGTGAACTGGCGCCAACAACTTGACAAAGGCCACACAGACGTGGCTGTCGCTGATCGGGAAGGAGGACCATCGACATCGACCACAGGCGACGGTGTTCAGGACATCGAAGAACCGCCTCGCAGCAGCAATGTGGACGTCCACACACCGCTTCTCGAATGGATCCGTGACCAAGGAGCGGGTTCCTATCGTCGAGAAATCGAATGGTCGGTAGAACGTTTCGACCACTGTTTACAGAAACTTGGTGACTACATTGAAAAATAGTATCATGTATCATCCTCGCTCTGATGCCTAGTGCTTCAACAATAAAATTCACTTGGCTTACCATACCAATGTGTAACTTACTTTTTGAAGTCCCCTCGCAGATTAATGTGGAAACATTGCTGCTCGCGTCTCCAGCGGGTGGTTTTCTCACTGTAGAGTGGTCTCATCACGGAGCTATCGTCTTCGTGTTATGCAACAGTTACTTACTCCTGTAATTCTGTTTGAGGTTGATAGACTTCTTTTTGTTGCAAAGTTCTCGTTGTCTGTGTTAGTCTGCTTTCTGTGACCGCCTTGATGATGCGTTATTTTGCTTACAAGGTGACAGTAATCCTACACTTCGTCTACTACTTGGAGCAAAGTTTTCATTTTTTGCTAATTCCAGTATTGCTACCCACCAGTACTTTCGTCTTCCTTTGGTTTACGCTCGATTCATGTTCTGCACTCCAAAGATTTTTCATACCATTCATCATGTCTTGCAATTCTCCACAGTTTTCCAGACGACAGTGATGTCATCAGTCCGAAACACTAGTAAGCTTTTTCCCAGAACTTTAACCCCACTTCTGAATCTTTCATTTAATCCTTCAATGCTTCGTACATGTATAGGTTGTACAGTCGTGGACAAAACGAGCGAGACCCCTCGCCTTTTCGTTATGCTGATCCGCACGGCTTTAAAGTCTGCTACACAGCATAACAGGCAAGGCGACGAAGTGCTACCAACATACTATGCGCAGGCGTGAAATTGACAAACTATCTGAACTTTTTTAGACTGTATTCCATAATTTGTAAGACTATATTAATGCTGATTAGTGTGTTAAATACAACACGTAAACATAAGACAGAACTGAAAGAAGAAACGCTAATTTGTATGAAACGGACGAATAAAAATGAATTTCAGCTTATCCAGATAACAGACAAAGAACCCCAGACCGTTACGAATTAGCAAAATATTATCCGCATTCGCCCGCGAAACGGTCTGTGTCAACGTTCAGACCAGTCATACTGGATTACCATTGCTGACCTACCATGAAAGTGTGCAAATTTAGCAATGCGTGAAGATTCATAACGAAATTCACTTAAACATCATTCAGTGCCACACTTAAGTCAATTCCATTATTGACAGAAGCGGAAAAAGGAGGCAGTATCATGTATGAAATTCTACAAGAGTGTCATATTGACATCCACAGAGCGCCAGTACAGAATAAAGGTAGCGATAAATCGTATTGGGTGCGCGAGAATTTCTTAAAATTGCTTTACTGATATTCTACCTGCCTCCATAGAGATTAGAACCGAAAACAAACCAGACCTTCCTTTCACTATGCTAGCAGACAACCTAGGCAAACAGCCCTCTATTATTACCCCAGACATGAACAAGCCGGCAATTTCGCAATAAAAATCTGCAGTTTCTGTTGCATAGAGCTTTCTGGACTCAAAAACATGAATTTTCTTCCTTTATGTCACCACTTATGCGACAATCATTCGGGATGATTATCGAAATAACAAATTACTGTTATTAGAGAGTAAATTTTGTAGGATAATTCTGCACCACCCCAGGAAATAAACGGCTACATAGCTGCCAAACGTATTCTGCATTGTTTCGAATTCTCCACTAGACTCGCCACAGCCAGAAAACGTTCATTAGCAGAAGTGTTTCTTAAGCTAGCTAGCAATGAGAATGTTCGTACTTCTAAAACGCGGTGGCATTAATACTGGGATGTGAATTACCACGTGTATAGGCAAATACATTCTATTTGCATTCCTGTAAACGTGATTTGGATCGAAAACGTAGCTACGACTAATATGCTTATGTATCGACAGCAACTAGAACATTTCGAATAAAGAGTAGCGGGTGTTATTTATGCGGCCCTCATCTTCAGTGTTTTCGTTGTTAGGATTTCGTCACCTAAACCGGTAAAAACGGAACCCTACTAGTCTCACTTTCTTGACCGTCTATCGGTCTACCCAACCCTTAAAACCCGTTTACCTCCAGAACGGGTGGACATAATAAGCGGAAATGTATCGCACTTCTTGCTGTAACCGGTCCCTTGCTGGTGTAAAAAAGTGAGCTTCTATGTCAACGCAATCAAAAGATACGACGGTTTATGTAAAGAAAATTTACGCGAAAGGTCAAAAAATGGCTTCAAGAACTATGCGACCTAACTGCTTAGGTCATCAGCCCCTAGACCTAGAACTACTTAAACCTAGCTAGCCTAAGGGCATCACAGACATCTATGCCCGAGGTAGAATTCCAACCTGCGACTGAAGCAGCCGTGCGGTTCGTCACTGAAGCGCCTGGAACCGCTCGGCCACCGCAACGCGGCGAAACCCTACTCACCTCATGTATAATGATAATATATACTGTCTAGTGAGGATAAACTGTATTCTCCAGCAACTCAGATCGTTTGATCACGGAACTTTTACGAAGCTACATTCAAACTTTGTCGAAGTCGTCTGCAATATCCATTACAAACACCCTAGGAACTTCGTATGCGATATCCACTTCTGAATACGCTGGCAGATAATGCAGTACTATAACAAGTAGGTGGGAACTTATTGTTATTGGTCCATGCATGACACTTTATTTCAATATCACTTTAACGCGCCTAGGTGTTCGTATATGGCTGAAATTAATGAACAAAAAGTAAATAAACAGTAAACAACTTCGATGTTCAGATCAAGTGAAAGTCACATGTCGTAATTACAACATAATTTCGTTGTTACATCTACATGACTACATCAACAGGATTTCTTTGCAATCCGGACTTACGTGCCTGGCAGAAGGTTCGGATTATTTCTCTACCGTCCCACTCATTAACAGTGTGCGGGAAAAGGGACTACTTAAATCTTTTCTTGCGAGCCTTGAATTACATTATTACTATGGTTTCTTCTTGTGTAAGTACCCTAGGAAATAATGTTTTGGCATTCAGAACATATGGTGGTGATTGAAATTTCGTGAAAAGATCTCGTGGTAACGAAAAACGCATATGTTTTCATGAATGTTACCCCAACTCGATTATCAAATCTGGGATCCTCTCTCCCCTATTTCGTGACATTACAAAGCGTGCTACCGTTCCTTGGACGTTTTTGCGTGCACAGTCAATCACGTCTGTCAAGGATATTATAGCAGTGGACGGACAAACGTAGTGTAGGCAGTGTTTTCAGTTGGCCTGTTGCGTATTCTTAGTGTGCGGCCAATAAAACGCAGTCATTCGTTTGCCTTCCCCACAAAAGTATGTTTTCGATCTTTCCAGTTTAAGTTTTACTGGGTACTGAGATGAACTGACAGTGCTTCGACTTGTGTTTTGTCATGTAACCGAAAGTTAATTATTGTTATTGGACGCAGCTTTCGTGTTTAATGTATTCCTCAGTCAACAACAGTAGACTCCTCGTACACCACACATAACTGTTTCAAAGTATTAAATTGTTACTGATCTTACCATGTTGCAGTGGTCATCTTAACTTGCCGTTTTGAAAAAAAGGAAAATATTTTAGCGAAATGTAGCAACTAAGAAGCGGAGTATCCAAACAAACAAACGTTTCCGGTTTAAGTAGTTGCAGTAGGTCTACTACACAGTAACGTAAATTAGGAGCAAAGTCCATAAGTAGATCCTCATCAGGAAAACCAGCCCTCATAATGCAAAGTGCAACTACAACAAAGAAAGTTTCCAAACATGTCAATGAGTAGTCGAGGAAAGTGGACGCATTCTGTCTACTGAATCCCAACGCACGCAATTTACGAGGGGGCACGCCAAGTGTCAGACCCCGATCTTAGCGGTTTCTTCTAACTGTCGATTTTCTCGACAACGGCTGAGAAGTGCATCTTGGTGCTTTGCCACATTACACCTCTGGCCATGAGCTTTTATTATGCGCAGTATGAATCGAATCTGAATTTCACAATTGGCGGCCTCCCCTTGTCAGTGAAGGAGAGGACAAAATAAGCGAACTTGTGTTTCGGCTTATCTACAGACACTCGACCGTTTCCGAGAAAACGACGGCCAAAGTTATCAACGCGCTGTTGCTCTAGTGTAGATACATTCTGCAGCCGAGAACGCAATTGAAGCGGTGGCTCAGTGGCTGCCGTCGTTCCTTCTTAGCATTGATTCCCGTGTTCGAGACCATATTGGGTTTTTTAATTATTTTATTTTCCTGCCTCTCTATCAGAATTATCTTCGAATGTTTTTTTTCTAATTTATGTTGAAATAATGTTGTCATTACTCGACAATTAACTTTATGTGTAATTAATGAATTAAAAAAATAATAAACGAATGAGACAAGCTGATATAAAATCATCTCGTCTGCCTCATGTATCGTTATATCCAAATGGTTTATCAATGTTAATCTACATTTAGATCCGATAATGGCACCTTTAGTGTGTTGAAACCGGTTATCCAGTAGACAGTATTTAAGCGATCTTGGCTTCTGAATTATTTCTACAACAGAGTGATCGCCCCACTACGCACTGTGTGTTCCCTTTTTAACTTATTTCTTTACACAGTAAATTAACTGACGAATAACGACAACAGTGTTTCATCATAAATTGGAATAAACATTCGTAGATAATTCAGAGAGTGAGGGGGGAAAAAAGGAAAAACCGGGTTTCGAACTCGCAGCGCAAAGTTCCGAAGTCGCTATGGTAGCCGCAGAGCCACCGCTTCAGTTGAATCCTTAACCGCTAAGCGGTATCTACACTATAGCAACAACGCATTGAACACTTTGACCGTCGTTTTCTCAGAAGCGGTAGAGTTTAAGCTTATTTTGTCCCCTCTTTCAATGAGCGTAGTTAAAAGCAAGATCGGGGTCTGACACTTGGCGTGCCCCCTCGTAAATTGCGTGCGTTGGGATTCAGTAGACAGAATGCGTCCACTTTCCTCGACTACTCATTGACATGTTTGGAAACTTTCTTTGTTGTAGTTGCACTTTGCATTATGAGGGCTGGTTTTCCTGATGAGGATCTACTTATGGACTTTGCTCCTAATTTACGTTACTGTGTAGTAGACCTACTGCAACTACTTAAACCGGAAACGTTTGTTTGTTTGGATACTCCGCTTCTTAGTTGCTACATTTCGCTAAAATATTTTCCTTTTTTTCAAAACGGCAAGTTAAGATGACCACTGCAACATGGTAAGATCAGTAACAATTTAATACTTTGAAACAGTTATGTGTGGTGTACGAGGAGTCTACTGTTGTTGACTGAGGAATACATTAAACACGAAAGCTGCGTCCAATAACAATAATTAACTTTCGGTTACATGACAAAACACAAGTCGAAGCACTGTCAGTTCATCTCAGTACCCAGTAAAACTTAAACTGGAAAGATCGAAAACATACTTTTGTGGGGAAGGCAAACGAATGACTGCGTTTTATTGGCCGCACACTAAGAATACGCAACAGGCCAACTGAAAACACTGCCTACACTACGTTTGTCCGTCCACTGCTATAATATCCTTGACAGACGTGATTGACTGTGCACGCAAAAACGTCCAAGGAACGGTAGCACGCTTTGTAATGTCACGAAATAGGGGAGAGAGGATCCCAGATTTGATAATCGAGTTGGGGTAACATTCATGAAAACATATGCGTTTTTCGTTACCACGAGATCTTTTCACGAAATTTCAATCACCACCATATGTTCTGAATGCCAAAACATTATTTCCTAGGGTACTTACACAAGAAGAAACCATAGTAATAATGTAATTCAAGGCTCGCAAGAAAAGATTTAAGTAGTCCCTTTTCCCGCACACTGTTAATGAGTGGGACGGTAGAGAAATAATCCGAACCTTCTGCCAGGCACGTAAGTCCGGATTGCAAAGAAATCCTGTTGATGTAGTCATGTAGATGTAACAACGAAATTATGTTGTAATTACGACATGTGACTTTCACTTGATCTGAACATCGAAGTTGTTTACTGTTTATTTACTTTTTGTTCATTAATTTCAGCCATATACGAACACCTAGGCGCGTTAAAGTGATATTGAAATAAAGTGTCATGCATGGACCAATAACAATAAGTTCCCACCTACTTGTTATAGTACTGCATTATCTGCCAGCGTATTCAGAAGTGGATATCGCATACGAAGTTCCTAGGGTGTTTGTAATGGATATTGCAGACGACTTCGACAAAGTTTGAATGTAGCTTCGTAAAAGTTCCGTGATCAAACGATCTGAGTTGCTGGAGAATACAGTTTATCCTCACTAGACAGTATATATTATCATTATACATGAGGTGAGTAGGGTTTCGCCGCGTTGCGGTGGCCGAGCGGTTCCAGGCGCTTCAGTGACGAACCGCACGGCTGCTTCAGTCGCAGGTTGGAATTCTACCTCGGGCATAGATGTCTGTGATGCCCTTAGGCTAGCTAGGTTTAAGTAGTTCTAGGTCTAGGGGCTGATGACCTAAGCAGTTAGGTCGCATAGTTCTTGAAGCCATTTTTTGACCTTTCGCGTAAATTTTCTTTACATAAACCGTCGTATCTTTTGATTGCGTTGACATAGAAGCTCACTTTTTTACACCAGCAAGGGACCGGTTACAGCAAGAAGTGCGATACATTTCCGCTTATTATGTCCACCCGTTCTGGAGGTAAACGGGTTTTAAGGGTTGGGTAGACCGATAGACGGTCAAGAAAGTGAGACTAGTAGGGTTCCGTTTTTACCGGTTTAGGTGACGAAATCCTAACAACGAAAACACTGAAGATGAGGGCCGCATAAATAACACCCGCTACTCTTTATTCGAAATGTTCTAGTTGCTGTCGATACATAAGCATATTAGTCGTAGCTACGTTTTCGATCCAAATCACGTTTACAGGAATGCAAATAGAATGTATTTGCCTATACACGTGGTAATTCACATCCCAGTATTAATGCCACCGCGTTTTAGAAGTACGAACATTCTCATTGCTAGCTAGCTTAAGAAACACTTCTGCTAATGAACGTTTTCTGGCTGTGGCGAGTCTAGTGGAGAATTCGAAACAATGCAGAATACGTTTGGCAGCTATGTAGCCGTTTATTTCCTGGGGTGGTGCAGAATTATCCTACAAAATTTACTCTCTAATAACAGTAATTTGTTATTTCGATAATCATCCCGAATGATTGTCGCATAAGTGGTGACATAAAGGAAGAAAATTCATGTTTTTGAGTCCAGAAAGCTCTATGCAACAGAAACTGCAGATTTTTATTGCGAAATTGCCGGCTTGTTCATGTCTGGGGTAATAATAGAGGGCTGTTTGCCTAGGTTGTCTGCTAGCATAGTGAAAGGAAGGTCTGGTTTGTTTTCGGTTCTAATCTCTATGGAGGCAGGTAGAATATCAGTAAAGCAATTTTAAGAAATTCTCGCGCACCCAATACGATTTATCGCTACCTTTATTCTGTACTGGCGCTCTGTGGATGTCAATATGACACTCTTGTAGAATTTCATACATGATACTGCCTCCTTTTTCCACTTCTGTCAATAATGGAATTGACTTAAGTGTGGCACTGAATGATGTTTAAGTGAATTTCGTTATGAATCTTCACGCATTGCTAAATTTGCACACTTTCATGGTAGGTCAGCAATGGTAATCCAGTATGACTGGTCTGAACGTTGACACAGACCGTTTCGCGGGCGAATGCGGATAATATTTTGCTAATTCGTAACGGTCTGGGGTTCTTTGTCTGTTATCTGGATAAGCTGAAATTCATTTTTATTCGTCCGTTTCATACAAATTAGCGTTTCTTCTTTCAGTTCTGTCTTATGTTTACGTGTTGTATTTAACACACTAATCAGCATTAATATAGTCTTACAAATTATGGAATACAGTCTAAAAAAGTTCAGATAGTTTGTCAATTTCACGCCTGCGCATAGTATGTTGGTAGCACTTCGTCGCCTTGCCTGTTATGCTGTGTAGCAGACTTTAAAGCCGTGCGGATCAGCATAACGAAAAGGCGAGGGGTCTCGCTCGTTTTGTCCACGACTGTACAGTAGAAGAGAAAGAACGCATCCCTGCCTCACTCTTTTTTTTTTAAATGTGAACATTCCCCTCTTGTCTTCATATCTTATTCTTCCCTCTTGATTCCTCTACATGTTGCTTATTAACGACCTTGCTCTTTAACGTATACATATTTTTCTGCGAACGTCAGACATGCTGCAAGACGCCACATTGTCGAACCCTTATTCTACTAGTTCTAGTAGGCTCAGCAAATCATCGGAGAACGTATTGTTTGTTCTTAATTTCTATTTTCACCATCAAGCACCAAGTCTGGGGTGTCACTTTGTTACCTGAACCGTTCTTAAAGCCTAACTGATCCTCACATGAAATATCCTCAATTTTCTTTTACAGTCTTCTGTATATTACCCCTGTCAGCAACTCGGATGCATGAGCTGTCAAGGTCTTTGGTGCGATGCTTATCGCATTGCTGCTCTTCTTATTGCCGGCAATGCGTAAACGACTTTATTCCGAAAGTATGACGGTATGTTTCCAGGCTCACAGCCTGCATCTATTCGTTCTACTTTGTTTCTTTACAAGCCCTTCAAAACTTTGACTGACACTGGATCCCCCATTACCTCAAAATTGACACGCATTTCTTCTTCTGTCAGATTATCGGATAGTTTGTTGCCTGCGCAGATGCCCTGAAAGTACTCTTTCCAACTGTCCACTCTCTCTCCTGTGTATTTAACGAAGGCATTCCTTCATCACTCTTAATACTTTCACCTTTATTTTTAAATTCTTCGAAGTTATTATGCCCTTACTATAAAGTAAATATCTTCTTCCGCTGACAGTTCCCTTTACTATTTGTTTGCATGTTTACTACTTCTATTTCGTTTTAGCTACCGTCTACTTCAATTGATTTCATTCCTACATGACATCTGATGCAATATTTCAGTATTACACTTAAAAAATTTTATTTCCTTCTTTATCTATCCATTATATTTCTGCTGTTATCCACAATTTCCTTGCAGTTATCTATCATATATATTTATCGGTGTGTCCAGCTTACGTGATTACAGTTTTCAGAGATGCCCATTAGTCATTAACTGGACAATCTATCGCGGTACAGTTATCGCAACGTCTACATCTTCTGAGGATTTCAGCCGCACATCGCCATTCCTCAGGACTTCAGTATCCCACCTCCGTGTACGTTAATTCTTCCTGACGATTCTTTTGAACATCTAGGCTTCTTCATTACTGAATTGTGATCCGACTCACTATCTGCTCCTGAGTATGCCTTACAACCCGATAGCTGATTTCAGTATCTCTGTATCACCTTGTTGTGATCTAGCTGGTATCTTCCTGTGTCTCTTGGTCTTCTACAAGTAAACCTCATTGTCATTTTATGTTTAAACAGTACTACTTTGTTCTTATTAGAAACTAACTAAAACAATGCTCTAAGTGAAATGGTTCTGAATTCCACGACATAAATTTTTAAGAAAGTGTACATATTTTCATTTACAACTTAAACGAAATGTATAACATACGTAACTTTATTCATACTATATTTCATTCCTTCATGGCCGGCGTGTTCGCTATGGGATACAGGACTTTTCCACTGGTCAAATCTAGGTAATGAACTACAATTGATGCGCTCCATTCCTGATTATCAGAACACCCTTCATACGGAGTGCCTGGTACCTAACTGGGCGCTCCACGATTTGTCAGATTTCGTTAAGACACAATATTTGAATAGACTGCTTTATTATCCGTTTAATAGAGAGAAGAATCGCTGATACTCGTGGGTGTGAGAAACGTTAGAGAAACAAAATAAAAAAAATATTTTAGACAAGAACGGAGTTCTTACATTTAAGTCCCATTCTGCATATCATAAGGGGAAATGGCTCTCAAGAAAATGGTGACAAATCTAAAACTTCGACCCCGGCTTCGATTTTGATTTCTGGAAACGTACAGAGAATGTGTGTCCCTGAATAAAAGAAATATTCTTCGATAAAAAATCTTCATGTAGCTTTCTCATCTTCCTAGCATTTTGAATTCGTTAATAGGCTTATATAGATATAATGAGAGACGTAACTATTTTCTGTGGACACTAATGGAAAAATATTCAAAATACAAACTAGTTGTAAATATAAGAAAAACTAATTATTTAGAAATTAATGGAATTAGAAAACTCTATTGTTGGACGACACAGGAAATATGAGTGCCTTATAAGCTGCATATCAGAAAACGGAACATCAGGAGAGACCTAAACGTACCTTACCATATTGGAGGGACTGTGCAAATATTTAATTCCTAGATTTTGGTCAGCACACCTTACTTATGGAGAAGCATGTTAATGCCAGAACAATGCTGAAAAAAATCTCGACGTAGTAAGGAGAATTACAGATTCCAGTAATAGACAAAAATGAGTGCGTAAATCATATGACATGTTTAAAAGTAAGATCATCAACCAGACAGCTGGTATGAGCACCACACTCCTTTAGTTGGTCCGTTTGGAGACGGTATGTCCTTGCCTTTGTCCGATCATTGAACTGACCTTTCTAGTCAGTTACAGCGGAACCTATAGTTTGACATGGCGCCTGAACCTCGAACCATTATTCGCATTAATAAATCACAAGCAGAGGTGAAAGAAGCATGAACGTGAAAACTAGTTCGACTTGGCAAATTATTCTACATTGTAATGGGGTGTAAGCAGATTATGAGAGATTCAAATGGTTCAAATGGCTCTATGAGACTTAACATCTGAGGTCATCAGTCCCCTAGACTTAGCACTACTTAAACCTAACTAACCTAAGGACATCACACAAATCCATGCCCGAGGCAGGATTCGAAACTGCGCCGTAGCAGCCTCTTGATTTCGGACTGAAGCTCCTACAACAGCTCGACCACAGAGGCCGGCATTATGAGAGAGTATTTAACATTTTTTTTGTCGGTTATGCCTGACAACATCTACATTCGTTGTATGAAAGGCTTTATAGTATGTTCCTTCTAACAAATTTTTTATCGATTTGTAATTTAACAGTATCGGTTATAAGAAAATCTCCATATTTTATACATATCTTTTGCGGAACTTTCACACTGCTCATGAACTGTATACAATGGATTTTTTTTCCGGAGTTGATAGATAACCAATTGATTGCATGCCACTTACAAACGTCCATCACAGTTTCAATAAGATGGATACGATTTTCCGTTTGTCGCTGCTGCAAATAAAATAAACCTAGTTTCGTCAAAGTTACAAATGAAAGATTATTAATATCTATAAGAATAAATCAGTGATTCTAACATGGAGCCTTGGGGGTCACCACGCACAATTACATGTTACCTTTGCAACTTGTAACCAATCACCGCACTAAAGAATATATTCGCTTCGATTTCTTCCAGTTTGTTTCATAATTGGTAGCATAATACGCAGTATGATTTGAAGATGCTTTGAATGAAGGACAACAGGCAAATTCCATATTTCTAGATTTCCAGAAAGCATCTGACACGGTGCAGGCTGCAGACTGTTAACGAGGATACGAGCATATGGAATGAGTTCGCAGACATGCGAGTCGCTCGAAGATTTCTTAAGTAACAGAACCCAGTATGTTGTCCTCGACGGCGAGTCTTCATCAGAGACAAGGGTATCGTCAGGAGTGGCCAGGGAAGTGTGATAGGACCGCTGTTGTTCACTATATACATAAATGATTTGAAGGACGGGGTGGACAGCTATCTGCGGCTGTCTGCTGATGATGTCGTGGTGTACGGTAAAGTGTCGAAGTTGAGTGACTGTAGGAAGATACAAGACCTCTTAGACAAAATTTCCAGATGGTATGATGAATGGCAACTAGCCGTAAATGTGGAAAAACGTAAGTTAATGCGGATGAGTAGGAAGATCGAACCTGTAATGTTCGGATACAGCATTACTAGAGTCCTGTTGGACAGAGTCAAGTCATTTAAATATCTGGGCATAACACTGCAAAACGATATGAGGTGGAAAGAGGACGCCGGAACTGTGGTAGGAAAGGCGAATGGTCGAATTCGGTTTATTGGGAGAAATGAAATGTCGTGTGGCTAGGGCCTCCCGTCGGATAGACCGTTCGCCTGGTGCAAGTCTTTCGATCTGACGCCACTTCGGCGACTTGCGCGTCGATGGGGATGAAATGATGATGATTAGGACAACACAACACACAGCCGGGAATCGAACCCGGGCCCTTAGGATTGACAATCCGTCGCGCTGACCACTCAGCTGACGGGGGCGGACTATTGGGAGAATTTTAGGGAAGTGTGGTTCATGAGTAAAGGAGACAGCACATGAGACCCTGGTACTGCTGGAGTGTTTTGGAACCATTCCGCGTCGGATTGAAGGAAGACAGCGAAGCAATTCAGAGGCTGTTAGATTTGTTACCAGTAGGTTCGACGACACGTTAAGTGTTACGAAGATACTTCGGGAACTCAAATGGGAATCCCTGGAGGGAAAGCGACGTTTTTTTTCGAGAAACACTACTGAGAAAGTTTAGAGAACCGGCATTTGAAGCCAACATACATTGCACGTAAGGATCACGAAGATAAGATACGAGCAGTTAGGGCTCATACGGAGGCATGCAGACAGTCGTTTTTTCCTCGCTCTATTTGCGAGTGGAACAGGTAAGGAAATGACAAGTAGTTGTACAGAGTACCCTCCGCCACGCACCATACGGTGTCTTGCAGAGTATAGATGTAGATGTAGATATGAAGAGGGATGTTCATTTCATGCGAGTGATTTTTTGAAAGAACTGTTTCATCTCTAACAGTCTTCCAAACAGTCAGGAAATGTTATTAATGAATAATTAAGCCGAATATTAAAGACTTATTATGAATACCGTACAGACGAATGTGCCTCTGTGAATTTAGTTGGAGGTAGGGGCAGTCTTCAAAATTACGGTTTTGCGCATTTGAAGTTAGGCGTAAAGCGAACGCACAGTGGAAGAAAAACAAGTTGCGACGATGTTCGACTGTTTGGGCGGTCAGCCGCGCGATTCACGATCCGCAGCGGCAGTGCGAGAGGATCTACAGGCGGCGTGCGAGAATCTACGGCAAAGTAGATCAATGGAAATTAGGCTCATCTGTCTCGGCGCCTCAGATTGCGCAACGAGCAAACGAGTGCAGCGATAGCGGCACTGTTTACGAGGCCGCCTTATCTTCGCCGCGCGCCGCTGTTATGCGTGGCGAAGCAAGCAGCGCTGACCTAGTGAGCTTTGTGCTGCTCGTCCGGACTTTCGCGGGAGGGCTTCGCCGTTAATGATTTGCCGCAGGCTGTCGCTAATTTAATGCGACAGCGGAGGCGATCAGACGTTTCTGCCCTCTGATTCTGTAGTACCACGCCTACCACTCAAGTGATTTTATTCGTTAAAATGTGTAGTAGTACTGAAGTCATTCCGCCGTCGGCGATCTCTGCTTCTAGGGTAGGTAGTAAAAGGAAATTTTCTCTTTATTTGACAC
This sequence comes from Schistocerca nitens, assembly GCF_023898315.1. NCBI lineage: Eukaryota > Metazoa > Arthropoda > Insecta > Orthoptera > Acrididae > Schistocerca > Schistocerca nitens. The sequence continues at coordinate 83,986,493 of NC_064621.1, read as the reverse complement.
TTTAGAGGGGGCGGGGGAGGGGGGGGGGCACTCTGGAATCATAAATGTAAGTGGGTTGAACAATGAACTGTACCAACGTTGAATGTCTCTGAACGCCTCGGTGAACACACTGAAGGGCAGATTCTTGTACTAACGGTCCGTTAGTTGTCGGGGGACACTGTATCTGTGCCACGGACGTGGTTCGATGGTGCCTACGTATTCATTTCCGGACAGTATGTAGCAAGTCAAATCTAGGTCCAAATCCCTGAGTGGCACAAATTTTTACTTGTTTCCATTGAGGCATTTCAGTAGCCAAATGCTGCCACCGTCATTAAATCCTTCTTTGAACGATGAGTTATACGGCCACTGGATGGAACAAGGTGTCTTTTCTTTCGAAAATGTCTGAAAGAACAGAGACCACACACGCACTGCAGATATTGCAGAAATGGCAAGTGCTGTTGATGTACGGTTTTCACAGAATGGTTTGGTAGTCGGGGCCTCGTGCTGTTACCCAATCAACAAATTGTAATAATACTTAGAAAATGTGTTTTTTTGTGAAAAGTATACACTTTATAATTTGAACAATGCCTATTGACATTAACAAACAAAAAAAAGGGTAACTTAGTGGCTTTCGTTGCAGGATTCTAGTGCGAATTCCTTACGAGATGTCGTATTTTGAAAAGTACCCAAACCGACACTTGTACGAGACCTGTGGTAGCACACACTAAAGAACAATATAAGTACATACACAAGTTATGAGGATTTTGACCGATACGTAGACAGTTGACTATCACAGGTTGTGTTCAAAATGACAACCGGCAGTGGCGATGCACGCTTGCTGTCTGTTATGGAACGACTGCTGCACATGTGCTAGCATTTCAGCGTAGATGTCCGAGCAGGCTGCAGTAATACGTCGTTGTATATCGTCTGGTGTAGTTGGTATGTCCTTGTAGACAGCGTCTTTCAACTTTTCGCACAGAAAAAGGGCTGCACGAGTTAAATCCGGAGAACAGGCCAGCAAAGGTGCTGGTCCTCTGCGTCCAATCCAACGATATGGAAACAATATTCCTAAAGACATGCTGTAGTACTTTGTGCACTATGAGCTGGACAGCCATTATGTTGTATCACAGGTTTCTCGTAGTCTGCAGAGGAACGTCTTCTAGCATCCGTTAGCAGTCTGTCAAGAGCATGCAGTATCTGTGCGCGTCCAGTTTTCCGTCTATGAAAAACAGAACTATGAGCTGATGGTTGACTATCCCACACCACACTCTGACGAAGCCAACGAGGATTTTCAACAGATCAATAGTGCATGTTTCGGCCGATTACCTGGCTATGATCGGTAAATGTGGTTTCATCACTAAACAAGATACATGATACATCTGAAGTGCTCTGTCTTAATGCCCATGTACAGGAGTTAACATGTTTCCCTGCCACTCTTGATGGAGAGAGATATGACGGGAGGAACGTACGGCGATTGAGAGTGCGTAGGATACTTGCCTGACTCATGCCACTTCCTCGTGCGATGGCGCGGGAGCTAATGTGCGGATCAATTTCCTACTCATCTGTCGACACTTGTTTTCTTCTGTTACGTTGTCTAGGAGTTACACTATTACTTTCGCACAACACGTTGAAGAGGTTGATAAATAATTGCCGAGATGGTTGACGTCTGTTGGGATATCTTTCCGCACATACCGTACAAGAACGAACGGCATTCTTTTACACTCTCCGTACACCATGAGCAAATCGGCTTTTCTGCATTGGTAAATCTCAGCGTCCACTCACGACTCTCACACACTGACTACCAAGGCGCAGTGCACTCGAGGAACTCACAGGCTCACTGTAAGCAAACATAACTACATCGTACCTACCAACTGCGCAGGTTGAATGGCACAACAAAGGGTCGGTTTAAAAACTTTTCAAAATACGATATCTCGCAAACGATTCGCACTAGATTCCTACAAAAAACACCACTCATTTTCTAAATTATCCTATCTTTAGTTTATTAATGGCAAGAGGCATTTTCCCGTTAATAAATTTATGTTTGCACAAAGAATATATTTTCTAAGTATTATAACAGACTGTTTATTGGCTGACAATATGACCCCTTGACTACCAATCCATTATGTGAAAAAGGCACATCAGTTGCGCTTTCCACTTTCAACAACTATCGCACGAGACTATTCTGGGGCATCTCTCTCGAATGGGCACGTAATATTCCGCTTTAGAATGCATTTTGTTTGTAACGGGAAGCAAACCGTAGCTTTCCGTCTACATTGGTCTTCGCATGGACGATGTGACGAGCACTAGAGCACTATTTGTTTGAGCTTACTCCAGCTACACAATGTAAAACAGAACTGCTGTAGGCTGAAGCGCCTCTCTTAGGAGGGACACACACACACACACACACACACACACACACACACACACACACACACACACACATATATATATATATATATATATATATATATATATATATATATGTGTGTGTGTGTGTGTGTGTGTGTGAACAATATCGAAGCACGCATCAATAGCCATCCTCCCAGCTTAATTTCTGCCAAACTTCGAAGACACTGTTCTGCGTATATAGCGGACGTAGAACTCCTGGAAGAGTGGAACCGCCCAGAGACCAGCAGAGTGTGCGCTCTTGGTCTCTTGTGTTGCTAAAGAGCATTGCTTACCAGCGAGACACCGTAATCACACCAAGCGTGCAATCACTAAATCAGAACACAAATAATGTATGGCTGAGTAACGGGTGTAAGAGGCAAAAGGTTTTGTGCCAAAGCGATGAAAGAAAACGAGCTTGTATATGAGAGGGACCACTGAGGCAGTGCAGTGGTTAGGATGCTGGACTCCTAATCGGGTGGACAATGTGGACTGCTATTCAAATCCCCCCCCAGATGATACAGATTTTTATTTCCTGAAATCAGTTAAGGCAAGTGGCTGGGTTTGACTCTGCCATTCTCCATGCTTTCCCCCAACCAATGTCGTGCTTCCTCTCTAATGACCACGTCTTCGACTGGACGTTATATGTATTCAGGGCAAAAAAATATTTCATGGATCCTAACATAGGCAACCTGGCTTATTTGTGGTCCTGTTCGTCTTCTCCGACAAATGGTGTGCGATGACGCAGAATTTCGCTGGGGGTTTATTAGTTGCTCTCGGGTGGCAGGAGCAGATGTGACGGGGCTATGACGTGCTTGGTGAACAATCGCCGATCCTCTCTTGTGGTAGTCAACAGACTATTGACGCTGAGTGTTCCTGCCCTCACGTTCCCAACCACTCCAATATCAGGCAATTATCACAACCGAATGCCCTACAAATCTGAGCATCGACGATTCGACCAGCCAGCCAAATGTGGACCCACAATGAGGCCCTTTTCAAAGACTGTCAGCTGCTGATGACGCTGTCCCACATGAGTATGTGGGATCTCCGTGTTCTTAATAGTGATCACTCACCATCTGTCGCTGTTCATACCTCTTACATAACCTATCAAGTCTGGAAACAACACAAAACACGAACAACATTACTGTAACTTCCTGGCAGATTAAAACTGTGTGCCCGACCGAGACTCGAACTCGGGACCTTTGCCTTTCGCGGGAAAGTGCTCTACCAGCCGAGCTACCGAAGCACGACTCACGCCCGGTACTCACAGCTTCACTTCTGCCAGTACCTCGCCTCCTACCTTCCAAACTTTACAGAAGCTCTCCTGCGAACCTTGCAGAACTAGCACTCCTGAAAGAAAGGATATAGCGGAGACATGGCGTAGCCACAGCCTGGGGGATGTTTCCAGAATGAGATTTTCACTCTGCAGCGGAGTGTGCGCTGACATGAAACTTCCTGGCAGATTAAAACTGTGTGCCCGACCGAGACTCGAACTCGGGACCTTTGCCTTTCGCGGGCAAGTGCTCTACATTACTGTACTCTAGCGGGCATTCTACATGTCACAGAGAATTGCAACTGTAATCATTTACATGCCCGCAGATGTTGTGCACGAACTCGATAACCCTCGCAGACCAAGACCACTCCAGAAGGACTCATAATGGTATTCCTTCGCCTCTTTCTGATATAACATAAGACAAAGATCGTTTTGGCTTTTGTAATGCGGAGCGATTATCAGTACGGCTTACGGCTCCCCAATTAAAGCTACCACAAGAGAATCTATTATGTCCATAGTCGTTGTGTTAACCCGTCAGCCGGTCACACACCAGAAACAATTATCTTCCACCAAACTATCAATTATTCGTTAGATGACGATGTACTTTGTATAGCTCCACAGACTATGCTAACAAACATACTATAAATGATTCCATCACCTTTCGGGAGCGAATCTGGGACAGCACAATTTCTTCTTCCGATATTTCGGCTCCTAACCGAACAGCCATCTTCAAGGAGAATCTCTCTATAGTTTCAGGCTGTGGCCAATATCTTGAACATGATTATTGTGAGATGATCCTTCGATGAATAAAGAAATAAATAAAAATAATAAATAAATAAATCTGGTTCTATTAAATGCGGACGTTTACAAAATTTCTTGTTAGTGTGGTAAATGTTTCGTAGGATACACAACACGCACTTTACGGGAACTGTGCAACGAACGCAAGCGACTCGCCAGATTTCTAGAGCCCGATAAATAGACAGCGATTGAACAATATAATTCCACCGGCCATTCCATCGAATACGGGAAAGCCACACTACACCGAAGAGCAAAAGAAACTGGTGCACCTGCCTAATATCGTGTAGGACCCGTAAGCACGCAGAAGTGCCGCAACGCGACTGACACAATGAATCCTGCAGGGCTGTCCGTAAATCAGTAAGAGTACGATGGATGGCGGTCTTTTCTGAACAGCGCGTTGCAAGACAACCCAGATATGATCAATAATGTTAATGTCTGGGAAGTCTGGTGGCCAGCGGAAGTGTTTAAGCTCAGAGGAGTGTTCCTGGAGCCAGTCTGTAACAATTTTGGATGCGGGGGGGGGGGGGGGGTCGCATTATCCTGCTGGAATTGCCCGTCGGAATGCACAATGGACATGAAAGGATGCAGGTGATCAGACAGGGCCGGCCGGTGTGGCCGACGGTTCTAGGCGCTTCAGTCTGGAACCACGCGACCGCTATGGTCGCAGGTTCAAATCCTGCCTCAGGCGTGGATGTGTGTGATGTCCTTAGGTTAGTTAGGTTTAAGTAGTTCTAAGTTCTAGGGGACTGATGACCTCAGAAGTTAAGTCGCATAGTACTCAGAGCCACTTGAGCCACTAGCTTGAACACTCTCCTGCTGATATGTAGGGTCCATGGATTCATGAGGTCGTCTCCATATCCATACACGTTCATCCGCTCAATACAATTTGAAACGAGACTACTCCGATCAGGCAACATGTTTTCAATCATCAACAGTCCATATCGGTGTTGAGGAGCCCAGGCGAGGCGTAAAGCTTTGTGTCGTGCAGTCATCGTGGGTACACGTGTGCGCCTTCGGTTCAGAAAGCCCATATGGATGATGTTTCGTTGAATGGTTCGCACGCTGACAGTTGTTAATGGCCCATCATTGAAATCTACAGCAATTTGCGGAAGGGTTGCACTTCTGTCGCGTTAAACGATTCTCTTCAGTCGTCGTTGGTCTCGTTTTTGCTGTATCTTTCTCCGGCCACAGCGATGTCGGAGATTTGATGTTTTACCGGATTCCTGATACTCACGGTACGCTAGTCAAGTGGTCGTACCGGCAAATCCCCACTTGGTCGCTACCTGTGTCCGACCTACTATAACACGACGTTTAAACTCACTTAAATATTGATAACCTGCCATCATAGCAGCAATAACCCGTCTGCGCCAGGCACTTGTTGTCTCATATAGGCGTTGTCGACAGCAGCGCCGTATTCTGCCTTTTTACACATCTCTGTATTTGAATACGTATGCATATATTCAGTGTAATAATATTTAGTAGCCAAGGAAGGTGTGGAAACATAACTGTCAGACAACGTGCTCAACCGAGACTAGAATATCCATATCAACAATTAGTACAAACCACTCGTTTCACACCTGCTTCTTCAGAGGAATTATTGACTGTGCCTTCGCTGACTTTAATTCCAAGATATGCCGTCCATTTTAATAATCAAGCACATAGTTTGTAATCACTGTGGATCTGTTGACTCGGTATTTGGTATATTATATTCTTAGACACGTTTTATCTATGACTGACGCTGTTGAGGTGACGGTGTTATCTGAGACGCATGCGCGTTTTCGTCCACAGTATGTCATTGTGTCGAATGGTTTTAATTTAGCCACCGACTCGCTATGAAGATGACTGTACGATTAACAGCTGAAATATCTGACGCAGAAGTACTGCTGTCTCGGAGGCACACCCGAAAAATGATGGAATATTCTATCCTGCAGGAAACGTTCGAGAACCACAGAATTGTAAATTGATTGCACTCTGTTTTTCTTTATTCTTGTAAGTTGTTCAATTTGAAAAGCTATTCCTTTCCTTTCGCACTTCAATATACTAATATTTAGTAGTCCACACAATTATTGAAAGTATTACAACATATGGCGCAGAGTTATAGGATCTAACTCAGAGGCAGAAAGATCGCCTGCTGGCTATCGAGATGGATTTCTGGAGATGGAGTTGTGGATATTCCAGTCTTGATCATATTAGAAATGATAGGATCAAAGAGGTTATGAATGTCGAAAGCACAATCCTAGACTACATAGAAAGGAAGCACATACTTTGGTATGGCCACTTACAGCGTATGCCAGACACAAGATGGCCTAAATGTGTGTGGCAATGGACTCCACATCAAAGAAGAAAGCGCGGCAGACCTGCGAGATGCTGGAAAGACGAAGCAATGGCGGCGAGTGGTCCTAATGAAGGAGACTGGAATGACCGATACGAGAGGGGCGGCAGCCGTAGAAACCTCGCTCATATATGTATATATTTCTTTCCCTGTTACTTACTGGCTGAGACCAACGAGACATTCTTCGTCGAAAAGAAGGAGGTTTCAATGCCTTACAATGAAATTTTAACCGACAATTGTTTTGTTTATTTATTAAATGTGAATTAGAAAATAATGCAGAACATGACAGTATTTCACATTAGGAGACGAATAATTTAAAGGTTGTTGGCGAGCAATGAAAGAATTCTGAGCTAAAAGTCCTGCTGACCTGTGTACACTAAAGTAGAGCTTCGGTTGTGACACTCCTATAAACAACATTCCCGGCGGTGAACACGTGCCAGTGACAAGAACATAAGTCTGAAAGTAAAGGTAATCGGCGTTATAGAGTGGAGTGCTGATATTTTATTAAATTTTGAAGTCTCGCGTGTAACCTTTTCTCATTTCCAGTCGCTCTGTTTGCAGTATCCCACTTTAAACGCTGCGGTTACATTAATATCTCCGTGTTCCGTCATATCACTTTGCGTGACCGTGGAAAGATATTTAGTTAGCGTGACCGATTCAGTTGCCGTGTCGCTGGTAATGAAAACAAATACTATCGCTTCACTTTCGTTGCTACTGTGCCTTATATCGCCTTTCGTCACGTTCCACGAATGGAAATTTTATTGAATATCAGTCACAAATACTTAGTTGAAAAGAATTTTGTTTCTTAAACGTACGCCGATGCTGCTGGCAGGGAAGTTTGCATGACATATACGTTTCGTTTACCATCCTCTGGGCAGCAGCTATTGGGTAACACTATCTCCCCTCCGCATCTGTATTGATTGCTCTGAAAAGCACCAGACAAAAGACGGTGCCATTGTCGTGTGCTATATTTCACTTCCGTTCTGCAGCTTCTAAAGAGCTATGAAATTTTGATTGTGAAAATATGTGCCATTGGTCACTTATAAGAAGTCTTAGTAGTATTTGAAACCTGCAGTTATTCTGTTTAGCAAGCCACAAAGAGCGATTCAGTAGCCTATGATCAAAATGTGGTTTCTTTTATAGCTGAAGAGCAACAAAATTACTTTATACTTTTTAAAATATTATTGATATCTACTGATTGTTTTTATAAAAATATGCTCATTATATTAATGTTGCGGATAACAAGTCTCTTAAAGATCTAGAATTTTATCAAGAGCTACAATGGAGATGCCATCTGTCCGAGAGCTTGAATGTTCCAGATGCTCATGAGGAAAAGCAGTTTTAGGCACTTGATAATACCTGATTTCTTTCGAAAAATACGTGTCGGTTTCCTGTGTCTCCACCAGGAAACCACTCTGTTTATTCATCTTGATGGAAACACGAGTTTTTAAGCAACCATTCCTGCCCATGGCACATAACCAGGTAAAACTGAGGTAAGGCCGCATTTGCTCTACATCATGTTGATAGTATTAAGTAGGATACTTATCGATTCAGATAGTGAATCTTTGATAAAATTTGAAGAGTTTTTCTCACATTCAATGTGAGACAAGAATTTAGGCTCATGTTTTGTGTCTGTGTTATAATATATTCTGTGTCTGCAAGGAATGTCCTTTCTACTGTACTCCTCTCATTCGAGGTTTGTAGGCAATAAAAAGGCAGTTGTTGTTGCACTGGTTTTCAGTTGGAAGACTCACTTGCTGCAGTTCTCAGCGCTAGTCTATTCTACACAACCCTCTTCATCTTCGACTAAATGCTACGACCAACATTCGTCTGACCCTGTTTACTGTTCTCTACCCTTCGTCTCCCTGTACTGTTTTTGCCCTCCGTATTTTCCTCCGTTACAAAACTGATAATTCCTTGATGGCTCAATAAGTGTCCTATCACTTGATCCCTTCTTTTAGGCAAGTTGTGCCACAAATTTCTTTTTTGCTCTGTTACAGTACGTCTTGATCAGTTACTCAACCTGTCTATCTAATCTTCAGCACCACATTTCAAAAGCTTCTATTTTCTTCTTACCTGGAATATTTATCGTCCACATTTTACTTCTCTGCGTGGCTGCACTCCATGCAAGCCGGCCGGGGTGGCCGAGCGGTTCTAGGCGCTACAGTTTGGAACCTCGCGACCACTACGGTCGCAGATTGGAATCCTGCCTCGGGCATGGCTGCGTGATGTCCTTAGCTTAGTTAGGTTAAAGTAGTTCTAAGTTCTAGGGGACTGATGACCACAGAAGTTAAGTCCCATAGTGCTCAGAGCCATTTGAACCATTTGAACTCCATGCAAATGTACGGTGCAGTCATTTAACGAGACTACCACCTACATTCGATGTCAACGCGCAGTAACTACAGACACCAGGTGGAAGCACTAGCAGTGGAGGATATGTAAAGATTGTCGGGGAGACACGGGAAATACTCCTAGTGCAGTCGTTGTCATAATGAGGAAACGGAGCGATTTATTTGAAATCCGGAAGGGCATGACCATTGGCTTTCTGGCCAAAGGTGGGTATAATTTAGAATGGCCTAAGTTTGTAAACTGTTCGCGGGCAGTCGTGATTAAAAGTATACCGTGCATGGCAAAATGGCGCTATCTGAAATCGGTCGCGAGTCAGCTGTGATGCTCCATGGGCCATAGATGACAGAGGTGAAAGATGGCTGTGGAAATCTATAAGGGGGAGAATAGACATGCAACTGTTCAGCAACTGACCGCCCGGATAATAAAAGAAGCTGTCAATAGTGTCTTCCCGACAGCCGATTAGCTCACGTTGCTGCGTATGGGCCTTTGCTGGTGCTTAGTTCATGTACTCACGCTGCCTGCTGCTCATCAACAACGAGGGCTGTCAATTGGACGCCAATACCGCAGCGGGACAGGTGGTCTTTTCGGATGAATCACGTTTTATGTTCTTCGGGGCAGATGCTCGTCGGCCTGTGTGGCCCTAGAACAGTCGTCAGAAGGATTCAGGCTGCAGGAGGGAGCGTTACGGTCTGGGGAGTGTTTTTGTGGCATTCACTGGGTGGTCTCGTCATTCTGGAATGCACAGTGGATCAACACAAGGATGCATCTATCCTTGGGGACCACGTCTACCCCTACATGCAGTTTGTCGTCCCTCGGCACGATGGCAACTACCAGCAAGACAACGCAACATGTCACACAGCTTGGAGTGTACAGCTTGGAGTGTACCGGTATGAATTTGTCGCACTGCCCTTGTCACCAAACTCCTAGGATTTAAGCCCAGTCAAGAATAAGTGGGACCTCATCGATCGGGCTGTTCTCGTCATAGATCCTCAACCGAGAAACTGGCAATATCTTCTAGAACCTCATTGACTCCCTTCCTGCACGTCCTCACTGCAAATGGCGATCATTCATGCTTTTGACAGGTGGTCACATTAATGTGACTGGACCGTGTACATTCAGAAAAGACTTTCTGACAAATTTGTACTACACATCAAAAAATTTCTCTGTGTTCAGAAATCCTTTTCTGCTATTGCGAGTCTGCGTTTTATATCTTCTCTATTTCCGCCATCGAAAGTTATTTCGCTGCTCGAATAGCGAAACTAATCATCTACTTTTTGTGTCTTGTTTCATAATTTGATACCATTAGCATCAACTCTTTTTAAAAGTACAAGTACGCCAACAAAGAAAGTTTTTTTCACTTTTAGTATCACTGAACTTTCATGTCTTGTTTGTATGATGTTCCGATCTCAGTTATAATCTAAAGCTGATTTGTAAGTACAATATGGAATCTATATTCCATGAGATTGTGAGACGTTTACTCCGATTTTCATTTTCTTTCTTTCCACCGTGGGAGTTACAACCACTGAAATTAGCCGTCATTTAGTTTCAGTTTACTGTGGAACTACTCTTCTATAAATAAGCAAACCGTGGGTAAGTGCTGTCATGAAGTCTTAGAAAGAAAACGGATACATATGATGAGTGGAATGGAAGAGTCATCGATAATCTGTGACAGAACAATTCAAAAGACTGAAGGAGATACCCGATCCGATAGATGTTGAAGCACCGTTTAACTTAATGAACAATACTCTGAAGACTTCTAGAAACAGTCGCCCGTCAAAAATGAAATAGAGCCACATATTTCTGTTGATGGTGACTCAATATTAACTGTAGTGTGTCATTTAGATAGTCCCCGAGGCATCAAAAGAGTCTCAGTTTTTAAATCACTTACACTCAGAAATTTATTGCCACAATATAAAATTATTATATCATAGAGTCTGTCTCTCCGAGAACTGTTATTCTATAGCTACAAAGATTCTATGTTTCAAATTCGATGTTGATGTCTTCATCTTGGCTTTTAACAAGGTTATGTAAGTACGCTTGCCATTATTTCATGAACCTTTTTGAGTATTCGTCAACATATTTGAGGTGCAAAAAGATACGTGGGGCTATATACTTAAGTTCCACAAAGAATTTAAATAACCAAACCTGTAAATATCTGTACTTCCTTAGGCACAATATATCATCATGCGGTAGCTTGATAGACTTAGGCAATACCATAACTCTGATCCGCAACTTGCTGCATAAAAGGCCACTGTTACGTAGCTCATTAGCAATCTCTACTTGAGGAAATTTGAACGGAACAGGAATGGTACTACAAAATTGTATTTATCAAAGTGCAATTAGGGTTATAACAAAGGATACCAAACATGCCAGACAAGGGATTATCTAAGCTCCTTTTGGGGGACCAAAAACCATAAATAAATTAACGCGAATGCCTCTTCCATCCAGTATCCCCCTCCTGAATGGGACTCTAAATCCTTATCTTCCCATTTTCTTCTTTGTGAGAGCACACATGAATATTAGCGAAGCAAAACTTAGTGAGACAGTAATATGTTTGATATTGATTCAACAGAAAAAAATATGATTTGTTCAGTAGTATGCTGTCTTACAGCTTTCTAAAAAGGTGACTGTAGTACATTTCCTTAGTTACACAACGAATGCAGTGGCGCATGGAGCGAGGCTTTCATACAGATTCTATATGGGCATCCACAGAACGCAACAAACGTAGTTTAGTTGAAAAACTTTTGAGCCGGCCGCGGTGGTCTCGCGGTTCTAGGCGCTCAGTTCGGAACCGCGCGACTGCTACGGTCGCAGGTTCGAATCCTGCCTCGGGCATGGATGTGTGTGATGTCCTTAGGTTAGTTAGGTTTAAGCAGTTCTAGTTCTAGGGGACTGATGACCACGGATGTTAAGTCCCATAGTGCTCAGAGCCAGAGCCAAAAACTTTTGAGTTCAGTTAGAGGTATTTACTAAGGCTGAGGTATTTGCGAAGATATTTACAAGAGACATCACGACGGATGGGGCTAGTGATGAGCGTCTTTACATGATTTTTTTTTTGACGTTAGTGTTTCAAATCACATCATAACATCTTACGTGTAACTGTCTTTGGTAAATAAGAAAAAGCTTAAAGATGGGCGTACTATCGGTCTGTCTTATCATCTTCTCACTTCATGCAATTGTTCTTGTGTTTCTTCAACTTCTGGACTACCGTATGAACAGTGTAACAGAAATACTGGTCACCACTAAAGGAAAAGCGTGTACGTACCGATCCATAACAGTCACTTTCTTTCAAAATTCGCATTCGGGTGGACGACGATTGAAATCCTCGTCCGGCCATCAATAATTAGGTTTTCCAGGTTTTCTCTAAATTCCACCAGCGAAATGCCAGGATTGTTCCTTTGGTGTGTCACTGCCGGTTTCCTTCCTCGTTCTTGAAATATTCCGAGCTTGTGCTCCGCCTCTTATGACCTCGATATCGACGGGACGTTAAATACCAATCTTCCTTTATTCCTTCTTTCAAAACTTTTCTTTGTGTGGTGTCACAGCCAGACACCACACGTGCTAGGTGGTAGCTTAAATCGGCCGCGGTCCTGTAGTACATGTCGGACCCGCGTGTCGCCACTGTGTGATCGCAAACCTAGCGCCACCACAAGGCAGGTCTCGCGAGACTGACTCGAACTCAGCCCCAGTTGTACGGACGACAGAGCTAGCGACTAGACGTACGAAGCCTTTCTCTCTCATTAGCCGAGAGACAGAATAGCGTTCAGCTAAGTTAATGGCTACGAACTAGCAAGGCGCCATTAGCCTTACAGTGATTGTAATTAAAGTCTCCTTTGTGCGATGTACCACAATGATTGATTAAAGATAAGTATTATACCAGCTACGTACTTTTCTTCATAGCATTAATTACGTATCCTGTTCCAGTACTTCACGCCCGTCTGCGTTAGTCTAGCGTGCCTTTTAAGCCACCTCTATCTACAAGGTGTTGGCCCAGCTGCCGACACATCACTTTGTATCGCGAATACGACTTTCAATTGGTCTGCCACACAATATTAGAGAAATTGCGCACCTTATTTGACTCATAAAATGGTTAACTGTCCTATAACAATAGCAGACCTGATGATTTCGAGGGTTATCAACTGTCTAACAGAGTCCCCCTGAAACAGCTTTCCCACGAGGCTCCTGCTCAGTATCTGTAGACGATTATCCAACAGAATTTCAACAGAAAAATTCAACTAAGGAAAGTGAAATCTTAAACAACAGTCCTTTTTATAAAACTACTTCCCACAAACGTATCGACAAATCGATCAACTGAAATACTTTCCGGAAATTCTTGACAATCGGTATCACCATCGTGGCCCCATGCACCCTTATCTTTAATGTCATAAAAGTTAATTTCCAACTACAAATTACCCAGTTTCAAAAGGTCTGAAGGCACTGAAGTTAGTAAAGTTTCTAAATACTGCTACTGCCATCACTAGTCTATTGTTATTCTTATTATCACCTGTGTTGCAAATATAGATACACACATAAATATTAAGTAGAGATTATATGCATTTCGTTCAGTCACAAGAATCTGTGCAAAATGATAAGCTTTAAACCGGTCTGTTTTAAGAAAAGTGAATCGTCCAGTAATTAAAATAAATGAACATTCCATTTTCAACCGGAGAAGTAAAATGCTCAAAGCCGTGGCATAGCGTTTCAAGCAAATATGATGACGTACCACGGACGCTAGCTTATTGAAATGAGTTATTTTTATATGTACCCAGTCAGGTCCTAATTACAAAAACAACACTTATTTTTTTTAAGTAAGCATTAGAGCAATATCAAAGAACCCTAACACAGTAGACGCTTGGTCCTAAAAAGGGTGAATTAGTTGAAAGATTGGAACTGGTCAAAAAGAAAACTGTGAGAAAGAACTTAGGATCACATGCAACAAAATGCTATTCATATAGAACGAATGCACACCTACATTGAGACAGAATTGGATGCTATCAAGAAAAGAAGAATGAGTATTTACATAGGTACCTACATGCAGAATTGTTGACGGTTAACCAATCTAACAGTGAAATCGTTCGCATACCGGGAAAAACGTGATTCGATGGCTTAATGATGTGCAAAGAGGCTTAAGACAATTAGTAATACACTAATCAGAAACATGTCGCTGAGAAGTACATAGAGCGATACACGATATTGCCAGTGGCTCGGAAAACTTAGAAACTGTAGAACGAATTATTTTACACGCACAAGAGCAGGAGAACGGAAAAGAGGAATGTTAAACGAAGATAAAGATTGAAGATGGTTACAGTGAACATGACCACAGTTGCCTTAAATGGAAGGAGAATCAAGAAGAGAGAATGAGATTTTCACTCTGCAGCGGAGTGTGCGCTGATATGAAACTTCCTGGCAGATTAGAACTGTGTGCCCGACCGAGACTCGAACTCGGGACCATTGCCTTTCGTTGGCAAGTGCTCTACCAACTGAGCTACCGAAGCACGACTCACGCCCGGCACTCACAGCTTTACTTCTGCCAGTACCTCGTCTCCCACCTTCCAAACTTTACAGAAGCTCTCCTGCGAACCTTGCAGAACTAGCACTCCCGAAAGAAAGGATATTGCGGAGACATGGCTTAGCTACAGCCTGGGGGATGTTTCCAGAATGAGATTTTCACTCTGCAGCGGAGTGTGCGCTGATATGAAACTTCCTTTCTTTCGGGAGTGCTAGTTCTGCAAGGTTCGCAGGAGAGCTTCTGTAAAGTTTGGAAGGTAGGAGACGAGGTACTGGCAGAAGTAAAGCTGTGAGTGCCGGCCGTGAGTCGTGCTTCGGTAGCTCAGTTGGTAGAGCACTTGCCCGCGAAGGGCAAAGGTCCCGAGTTCGAGTCTCGGTCGGGCACACAGTTTTAATCTGTCAGGAAGTTTCAAGAAGAGTGAAATTTATTAATTAAATGTATTTTGTTGCCATTACGAAGAAAAGAGAGAAATAGTTGAAATGCCGTATGTGTCTAATATGCTTGTGTGGAATATAGTAATGTGCGATGAACTGCAGCACAAGTTTACTTCTGTGTCTGTGAACAAAATACTTGTTCTTTATAAGACAGAAGAGCCAGGTATCGATGTTAACGACATGAAAAATATTGGCCCTGGTTACTTTTAGAAAACACGTGAAGCACCTATACGTGTTGTCACTTTGTGACAGTGCCTCATTAAAGGACGTAATCTGACACTCAATCCAATCGTTAACTGCTTGCATTGTTCCAGAAGTGGTACCACACTATTTCCTTGATATGTAATCACTCATACGCACAGTTCGCAAAAGTGGACTCTGTTGCGAAATAGACACCTTCGCCTTGCAAGGTTCCTGCTTCGATTGCCAGTAACATGTAGGAAGGAAGTGGTACGGCCATCGTCTCAGTTTTCCCTCCTGTTAAAGCTCGGTTTCACACGTGGAGACGTTGCAGATGCTTCTGCGGTTAGCAGTCTCGGTAAACTGTAATTCCTGCGAAGACGCAACAGCTAGTAATATAATCACCTTTCCTACATCTTCACAACAACTTTTTTAGTCTTACCCAGTGAAAAAAGACATCCTCGTCAGTTATTGTTTTCTTACGATGTTAATTTACACTGGTGAGCTAGAACGTAATGGCCACTTGCTTCATACTCGGCAGGGACACCTTTGGAACGCAGTACAGCTGCAGTTATGCCTGGAACGGGCTTGACAAGTGCTTGCTAGCTTTCCACAGGTCTGTGGCACCAAATACCTACGCACACGTCGCGCTATCCCCCTAAATTGCGGCCGGTAGTTTGTGGGTGCGGGGCTGGCGCCAGATAGAGTCCCACATCGATCGGGCTCGGATCAGGTGCGTTTGGTGGCCAAGATATCAACCTCAGTTCACTATCACGCTCCTCAAGCCACTGAAATTCGATTCTGGCCTCGTGACCCGCCAGTTATCCTACATCTACATCTACATCTACATGGATAATCTGCAAATCACATTTAAGTACCTGGCAGAGGGTTCATCGAACCACCTTCACAGTTCTCTATTATTCCAATCTCGTATAGCGCGCGGAAACAATGTACACCTATATGTTTCCGTACGGCCTCTGAGTTCCCTTATTTTATTGTGGTGATCGTTCCTCCCTATGTAGGTTGGTGTCAACAAAATATTTTCGCATTCGGAGAAGAAAGTCGTTGACTGAAATTTCGTGAGAAGATTCCATCACAGCGAAAAACGCCTTTCCTTAAATGATGTCCAACTCAAATCCTGCATCATTTCTGTGACACTCTCTCCCTTATTTCGCGATAATACAAAACGTGCTGCCTTTCTTTGAAGTTTTTCGATGTACTCCGTCAGTCCTATGTGGTAAGGTTCCCACACCGCGCAGCAGTATTCTAAAAGAGGACGGACAAGCGTATTGTAGGCAGTCATTTTCTAAGTGTCCTGCCAATAAAACGCAGTCTTTGGTTATCCTTCCCCATAAAATTTTCTATGTGTTCCTTCCAATTTAAGTTGTTCCTAATTGTAATACCTAGGTATTTAGTTGAATTTAGGGCTTTTAGATTAGACTGATTTATCGTGTAACCGAAGTTTAACGAGTTTCTTCCAGCGCTCATGTGGATGACCTCACACTTTTCGTTGTTTACGGTCAACTGCCACTTTTCGCACCATTCAGATATCTTTTCTAAATCGTTTTGCATTTTGTTTTGATCTTCTGATGACTTTATTTGTCGATAAACGACAGCGTCATCTTCAAACAACAGAAGACGTCTGCTCAGATTGTCTCCCAATTCGATTATATAGATAAGGAACAGCAAAGGGCCTATAATTCTACCTTGGGGAACGCCAGAAATGACTTCTGTTTTACTCGATGACTTTCCGTCAGTTACTAAGAACTGTGACCTCTCTGACAGGAAATCACAAATCCAGTCACATAACTGAGATGATATTCCATAATCACGCAATTATACTGATGGAAAATACCATCTCTGCAAGAGAATACATCAAGCACGAATGGATACAGGTATTCCACCGTAATGCCGACGAGGTCCACAGCCGTCATGGTGGGTTAGGTTACTACCGCAGGTCCCATGGAATCCCAGGTGAACGCATCCAATAACATAATACTGCAGCCTTTCACTTGGATGACACGGCCATCTACCTTTTGTAGATAGAAACGTAACTTATCCGACCGGTTGACACAGTGTCATTGATCCATAAGTCAACTTCGACCATCCCGCGTCCTCTGCAATCGTAATTGGCGGTTTCTTTGGGTCAGCAAGGGAACACGCGTCCCCTACGTTCTACAACGTCCGCTGGAGTTCCCGAAACACTTGCGTCTGCATTAGAATTGTACTCTGTAATCAGGTATGGCACAGATCGCCGTTTATCCTATTTTGGCACTTTATTTTACGGGTTCGTGTTGAACACACAAACTTTTACACTTACTATTACCGGTTTCGGCTACTGCCACCTTCAGATCTGTTACGAACAAAAATAGGGTGTAACCGACAAAGTTTTGCTGATGCTAAAGCTATAAAAATCCTGGTGCTACATTAGAGGTAGAAAGAGTGTTTACGTGATTAACAGCCTTGTACGCCAGCCATACATACCATAAAATATTCTGATGTAGTATCAACATCAAAGTAAACACATAGGTACATAGTAGGTGCCAGTGATGATCAGAATGCGTCTGGTAATTATACAAAAAACTGAGGCCAGCAGAGGGCACTATAGCTAGCGTACATGATAACCAGTATCGTAAATGTAATGGTTAAAACGCAGTATGCGTAGTCATTAATTAAAATTACGTTCACGATACTGGTCAGTACGCTAGCTCTGTGATGGCCTCAGTTTTCTGTGTAATTACCAGACGCATTCTGATCATCACCGGCATTTACTATGTACCTACATGTTTAGTTTGGCGTCGATACTACATCAGAATATTTTATAGTATGTATGGCTGCTCTACATGGCTGTTAGTCATGTAAACGCCCTTTATCTTTCTTATGTAGCACCAGGCTTTTTATAGATTTAGCGTCAGCAAAACTTAGTCGGCTGGACACTGTTTTTGTTTGTAACAGATCTGAAGGTGGCAGTAGCCGAAATAGTGAAGTGTAAACGTTTGTGACGCAGCTGTAAAATAAAGTGCCAAAATATGATCACGGACTCACTTTCGGACTTTATGCAGTCATCTGATATATCCTACTGTACAGAGCGGAAAATTCTCCGACCTCAACGTTTCGCGATGACGAGCGTACGTCCAACATCTTGTCGCCTGAAACTTCCTGGCAGATTAAAACTGTGTGCCGGACCGAGACTCGAACTCGGGACCTTTGACTTTCGCGGGCAAGTACTCTACCAACTGAGCTATCCAAGCACGACTCACGACCCGTTCTCACAGCTTTACTTCCGCCAGTACCTCGTCTCCTACCTTCCAAACTTTACAGAAGCTCTCCTCCGAACCTTGCAGGACAAGCACTCCTGAAAGAAAGGATATTGCTCAGACATGGCTTAGCCACAGCCTGGGGGATGTTTCCAGAGTGAGATTTTCACCCTGCAGCGGAGTGTGCGCTGATATGAAACTTCCTGGCAGATTAAAACTGAGTGCCGCACCGAGACTCGAACTCGGGACCTTTGCCTTTCGCGGGCAAATGCTCTAGGTACTGGCGGAAGTAAAGCTGTGAGGACGGGTCGTGAGTCGTGCTTGGATAGTTCAGTTGGTAGAGCACTTGCCCGCGAAAGGCAATTGGTCCCGAGTTCGAGTCTCGGTCCGGCACACAGTTTTAATCTGCCAGGAAGTTTCATATCAGCGCACACTCCGCTGCAGAGTGAAAATCTCACTCTGGAAACATCCCCCAGGCTGTGCCTAAGCCATGTCTGAGCAATATCCTTTCTTTCAGGAGTGCTTGTCCTGCAAGGTTCGCAGGAGAGCTTCTGTAAAGTTTGGAAGGTAGGAGACGAGGTACTGGCGGAAGTAAAGCTGTGAGGACGGGGCGTGAGTCGTGCTTCGGTAGCTCAGATGGCAGAGCACTTGCCCGCGAAAGGCAATTGGTCCCGAGTTCGAGTCTCGGTCCGGCACTCAGTTTTAATCTGCCATGAAGTTTCATATCAGCGCACACTCCGCTGCAGAGTGAAAATCTCATTCATCTTGTCGCCTGCTTCTGGTTTCGCTGTTCTTCAACCATTTCTCGTAGATACTCACGACAACAGAAAACAGGACAGTAGATGTGGACAGCTGACCACTTTCGCCATCCCCTAGATGTTCGTCCCTAGGTACTGAGTCTTAATAATCAGCACGTCAGAGTCACTTATGTCAGTGGATTTCCCCATTTCCGGTCCACACCGTCCGCAGGATGATTTCCCATCCATCTCTACTCCGCTCATATACCGAGTGGCTATAGTTATAGCGGAGCCATCCACGGAGGTCCAGTGTGGGTTGTGATTACCATACGGTAGCGAAACGTGGCAGATACGCTGATGCGTTAATGCAGAGCCGATTTAGGCTGGAAAACCATTAGTTCCAATTTTGGCCAACAGGTGCAAACGTGTCGCAGCACAGTCTTTGTACGACGGTATGATATCTGGACTGTCATTTGACAAGTTATAACGTGGATGAACAGTATGGATATGGAAAAGAGAGACAGGGTGCAGTTGGTGAAACTGTTTTATGTGAACGGCAGCAATTACTGTGTTGCATTGAGAGATTATCGCCGAGTGAAACGTTTGAGGAGAGGCTCGATGCCATTAAATGGTTTAAAGAAGATGATGAAGTTTCTGGCACAAATCAAAGTTAGTGACGTGTGGTCCAATAATAGTCTGTGGAGTGACGAGGCACATTTTACAGAATAAGGTGTACAGAATACACAGAACTAAGGTATTTCGAGTACTGTTAAACCGCGTGTTGGGCACGAAGAACCGTTGCGCTCGATATATGACTGTGTACTGTGGACTCACAAACGCCTTTATACCTAGTCCGATTTTCTCTGAAGATAAAATGCTCTGCGCGTTATCCAGACCTCCTTGTACACCAGGTGAGTCTTGCTTTGGAAAAGCACAATTATGTGCGAACGCCTGTTTTGATGCAAGATGGGGCAACACCTCATTTCGCTCGTCTAGAGAAAGATCTGCTCTATGCAACTTTCACGAACGTGCTGTCTCCAGAGGTTTTCCAGACATCACCTAATCTGAATCCACGTAACTTTTATAGATCTGGGGACGTCTAAAAAGAACGCGATTGCTAGGGACACGTTCGGTAGCTACCTGATCTGGGAATACGTTGCTCTGATTCCACCGGATGTGCTACGAGCAACTGTTGATCACATCGTTTCACGGATGCAGCATCTCGTCGGCGTCACAGATGCACATACTGAAGAAAGTGTGTAGGCGGCAGTTTATTAATAAAATCAGCATTATGCCTTTCTCACTCGTTTGACCTTTTCCCCACGTCCCATTCCTAATCTATTACATATGGAAATATTTCTGTACGTCTACATTGTATTCAGAGCCACATTTGCACCTGGTGGCAAAAATCGGAACTAACTTTTATCCAGCTTAAATCGGTTCCACATTAACGCATGAGAAAATATGGCAAGTTTCGCTCCCATACGATAATTAGTCCCCCATTCGGATCTCCGAGCGGGGACTACTCAGAAGGATGTCGTTATCAGGAGAAAGAATACTGGCGTTCTACGGATCGGAGCATGGAATGTCAGATCCATTAATAGGGTAGGTAGGTTAGAAAATTTAAAAAATGGAAATGGATAGGTTAAACTTAGATATAGTGGGAATTAGTGAAGTTTGGTGGCAGGAGGAACAAGACTTCTGGAGCCGGCCAAAGTGGCCGATCGGTTCTAGGCGCTTCAGTCTGGAACCGCGCGACCGCTATGGTCGCAGGTTCGAATCCTGCCTCGGGCATGGATGTGTGTGATGTCCTTAGGTTAGTTAGGTTTACGTAATTCTAAGTTCTAGGGGACTAATGACTTCAGAAGTTAAGTCCCATAGTGCTCAGAGCCAAGACTTCTGGTCAGGTGAATAAAGGATTATACATACAAAATCAAATAGGGGTAATGCAGGAGAAGGTTTAATAATGAATAAAGACAGGAGTGCGGGTAAGTTACTACAAATAGCATAGTGAACGCATTATTGTGGCCAAGATAGACACGAAGCCCACGCCTACCACAGTAGTACAAGTTTATATACCAGCTAGATACGCAGATGACGAAGAGACTGATGAAATGTATCATGAGACAAATAAATTATTCAGATAGTGATGGGAGACGAAAATTTAATAGTCATGGGTGACTAGAATTCGATAGTAGGAAAAGGAAGAGAAGGAAACGTAGTAGGTGAATATGGAATGGGAGTAAGAAATGAAAGAGGAAGCCGCTTGGTAGAATTTTGCACAAAACTTAACTTCATCATAGCTAACACTTGGTTCAAGAATCATAAAAGAAGGTCGTATACATGGAAGAGGCCTGAAGAATTGGCTCTGAGCACTATGGGACTTAACTTCTCAGGTCATCAGTCCCCTAGAACTACTTAAACCTAACTAACCTAAGGACATCACACACATCCATGCCCGAGGCAGGATTCGAACCTGCGACCGTAGCGGTCACACGGTTCCAAACTGAAGCGCTTAGAACCGCACGGCCACACCGGCCGGCGAGAGGCCTGGAGATACTGGAAGGTTTCAGATAGATTATATAATGGTAATACAGACATTTAGGAACCAGGTTTTAAATTGTAAGACCTTTCCAGGGAGAGATGTGGACTCTTACCACAATCCATTGGTTAAGAACTGTAGATTAGAACTGAAGAAACTGAGAAAAGGTGGGAATTTAAAGAGATGGGACCTGGATAAACTCAAAGAACAGAGGTTGTAGATAGCTTTAGAGAGAGCATAAGGGGACAATTGACAGGAATGGGGGAAAGAAATACAGTAGGAGAAGAATGGGTAGCTTTGAGGAATGAAATAGTGAAGGCAGCAGAGGATCAAGTAGGTAAAAAGACGAGGGCTAGTAGAAATACTTGGGCAACACAACATATATTGCATTTAATTGATGAAAGGAGAAAATATAAAAATGCAGTAAATGAAGCACTCACAAAGGAATAAAAACGTCTCAAAAATGAGATCGACAGGAAGTGCAAAATGGCTAAGCAGAGATGGCTAGAGGACAAATGTAAGGATGTGGAGGCATATCTCACTAGGGGTAAGATAGATGCTGGCGATAGGAAAATTAAAGAGACCTTTGGAGAAAAGAGAACAACTTGTATGAATATCAAGAACTCAGACGGAAACCCTGTTCTAAGCAAAGAACGGAAGCAGAAAGTCTATGGACTGAAGACCACACTGATGTACTTGAGCACAATATTATGGAAATGGAAGAGGATGTAGATGAAGATGAAATGGAAGATATGAAACTGTGTGAAGAGTTTCACAGAGCACTGAAAGACCTGAGTCGAAACAAGGCCCCGGGAGTAGACAACATTCCATTAGAACTACTGATGGCCTTGGGAGAGCCAGCCCTGGCAATACTCTACCATCTCTGAGCAAGATGTATGAGACAGGCGAAATACCCTCAGACTTCAAGAAAAATATGATAATTCCAATCCCAAAGAAAGCAGGTGTTGACAGATGTGAAAATTACCGAACTATCAGTTTAATAAGTCACAGCTGCAAAATACTAACGCGAATTCTTTACAGACGAATAGAAAAACTGGTAGAAGCGGACCTCGGGGAAGATCAGTTTGGATTCCGTACAAATGTTGGAACACGTGAGGCAATACTAACCTTACGACTTATCTTAGAAGAAAGATTAAGAAAAGGCAAACCTACGTTTCTAGCATTTGCAGACTTAGAGAAAGCTTTTGACAACGTTAACTGGAATACTCTCTTGCAAATTCTGAAGGTGGCAGGGTTAAAATACAGGGAGCGAAAGGCTATTTACAATTTGTACAGAAACCAGATGGCAGTTAGAAGAGTCGAGGGGCATGAAAGGGAAGCAGTGGTTGGGGAGGGAGTGAGACAGTGTTGTAGCCTATCCCCGATGATACTCAATCTGTATATTGAGCAAGCAGTAAAGGAAACAAAAGAAAAATTCGGAGTAGGAATTAAAGTCCATGGAGAAAAACTTTGTGGTTCGCCGATGACATTGTAATTCTTTCAGGGACAGCAAAGGACTTGGAAGAGCAGCTGAACGGAATGGGTAGTGTCTTGAAAGGAGGATATAAGATGAACATCAACAAAAGCAAAACGAGGATAATGGAATGTAGTCGAGGGAATCAGATTAGGAAATGAGACACTTAAAATAGTAAAGGAGTTTTGCTATCTGGGGAGCAAAATAACTGATGATGGTCTAAGTAGAGAGGATTTACAATGTAGACTGGCAATGGCAAGGAAAGAGTTACTGAAGAAGCGAAATTTGTTAACAACGTGTATAGATTTAAGTGACAGGAAGTCGTTTCTGAAAGCATTTGTATGGAGTGTAGTCATGTATGGAAGTGAAACGTGGACGATAAATAGTTTAGACAAGAAGAGAATAGAAGCTTTCGAAATGTGGTGCTACAGAAGAATGCTGAAGATTAGATGGGTAGATCACATATCTAATGAGGAGGTACTGAATAGAATTGGGGAGGAGAGAAATTTGTGGCACAACTTGACTAGAAGAAGGGATCGGTTAGTAGGACATGTTGTGAGGCATCAGGGGATCACCAATTTAGTACTGGAGGGCAGCGTGGAGGGTAAAAATCGTAGAGGGAGACCAAGAGATGAACACACTAAACAGTTTCAGAAGGATGTAGGTTGCAGTAGGTACTGGGAGATGAAGAAGGCCGCGAGGGAATAGCCGAGTGGTCTAAGGCGCTGCAGTCATGGACTGTGCGGCTGGTCGCGGCGGAGGTTCGAGTGCTCCCTCAGGCATGGGTGTGTGTGTTTGTCATGATAACTCAGGTTAAGTAGTGTGTGAGCTTAGGGACTGATGACCTTAGCAGTTAAGTCCTATAAGATGTAACACAATTTGGCCATTTTTGGATGAAGAAGCTTGCACAGACTAGAGTAGCATGGAGAGCTGCATCAAAACTGTGGTGTCACTGCCAGGCACCACACTTGCTAGGTGGTAGCCTTTAAATCGGCCGCGGTCCGTTAGGATACGTCGGATCCGCGTGTCGCCACTGTCAGTGATTGCAGACCGAGCGCCACCACACGGCAGGTCTAGAGACACTTCCTAGCACTCGCCCCAGTTGTACAGCCGACTTTGCTAGCGACGGTTAACTGACAAATACGCTCTCATTTGCCGAGACGATAGTTAGCACAGCCTTCAGCTACGTCATTTGCTACAACCTAGCAAGGCGCCATTACCAGTTTATATTGAGATGGAAATTATGTACAGTCAAGAGAGATGTTCACCAATTGTGGATTAAAGTTAAGTATTCTACCAGGGGACCTGCTGTTTTGCTAGTCTTATTTCTCTGACCTGTTCCAGACCTCACGCCAGTCTGCGTGTAATTAAACGCGTGCATTTCGGCCTCCTCTAGCAACACGGTGTTGGCTCTTCTGCCAACACAGCAAAAACAGTCTATGGACTGAAGACCACAACAACAACAACAACAACAACGATAATTAGAACCCACACTGGATCTCTGTGAGTGGCCGAACTTCAATTGTAGCCACCCGGCTCTTTCCTTACCGCGTCGCATTCCCGCAAAGTCCCAAGGCGTCTTTCATTCTCGCCGTGATCAGTTGTGACGAAGTTTTCGCTGATCAGTGTGTATCGGTTAAGTTCCACCGTGTCACGGCTCAGTTCTTTCTTCTGTCTCTTTCTTTCGTTGGCACGCAGTAGCACTTCGGTCCTTTTGGTATCTCGCCATGAGATGACACGGTCATTTCCCGGGAAGGCTGTATAGTGAGGCAGCTCAGTCGCAGCATAAGACGGACGACTTCCGTTAGTGTGTGACGAGAGCACCGGACTCAGTCTCGTTCGTTCTTCGCATGCGAGAAGCGTGCTCAGTGCGGAAGTGACAGCCGCCCGCTAACGAGTGCGTAATCAGCGTTACAGCAGCCGTCTGACCTCCTGCCGCTGTGGACGGACAAGGCCGCCTTTTGCCATCGTGTTTGACAACACTGTGTGAAGACAAGGGTTTAAACTGTTGCTAACGAGACCAGAACAATTCATTAGCGCTAGGCTCGGCACTTGACTCACGCGTCTCAATTGGTCGCCTGCTTCTGGGTGCAGGGAGGCAAGGTTACCTTCCGCTGTGAGGAATGCCGTGATATAATTTCGTCGGGTTCAATGACTGGGATCAGGTCTTTCACTTGTAAACCCCTTCGACGACTACCCCAATCGCTCAATTGGCGAGCGGGGACCTGCTGTTTAAAGTTGTTTCCAAACCACTTGTCGTTCCTGGTGACTCTTCACGTCATTGAGAGGTTTTAGATTGAATCTAAACTGAATATTCATGTGGTCTCATTGGGATTTTTTATTTTACAGGTCCGTCTTGACCACACAAACTTTTACTCTTCACTATTACCGGTTTCGGCTACTGCCATCTTAGCCGGCCGGTTTGGCCGTGCGGTTCTAGGCGCTACAGTCTGGAACCGCGTGACCGCTACGGTCGCAGGTTCGAATCCTGCCTCGGGCATGGGTGTGTGTGATGTCCTTAGGTTAGTTAGGTTTAAGTAGTTATAAGTTCTAGGGGACTGATGACCACAGATGTTAAGTCCGATAATGCTCAGAGCCATTTTACTGCCATCTTCAGATCATAAAATATTCTGATGTAGTATCGTCAAACTAAACATGTAGGTACATAGTAAGCACTTACTATGTACCTACATGAGAAAGTAAGATGTGATAACAGTAATGTAATTGACAAAGCCGGAGATTGTCATCTGTTAGGATGTCGGGTCATGACCAAGCTACTGCGTATCTTTTTAATTCACCTTTATATTTTGTAAAAGATTCTGGCACTTTCTTCTCAGTTTCATAGAAATACGTTTTTTTTTTTAAAAAAATACTGGACGCCCGCATCTCGTGGTCGTGCGGTAGCGTTCTCGCTTCCCACGCCCGGGTTCCCGGGTTCGATTCCCGGCGGGGTCAGGGATTTTCTCTGCCTCGTGATGGCTGGGTGTTGTGTGATGTCCTTAGGTTAGTTAGGTTTAAGTAGTTCTAAGTTATAGGGGACTGATCATAGATGTTAAGTCCCATAGTGCTCAGAGCCATTTGAACCATTTTTTTTTAATACTGGATGTTGCGCATAGACAAAGGGCGCTCTCTGTACTGGAGCGAGTTTGTTCGACTTTGTTAACTGGGCCGGGAATATGGGCCAATAAATTGCAAGATTGCTGTCTTACGTTATTGCCTGCCTCGCAGTTCAGTTTTTTATTTATTTATTCAACCAAAAACATTTGCACATAGTGGATACATCATCACTTGACAAATGTTGTGTATCCATTTGAACGCTTGTATGTACACACACACCCACACACCCACCCACCCACCCACACACACACACACACACACACACACACACACACACACACACACACATTTACTCTTACATCAAATACAGAGGAGGTTGCTGGAAGCAGTGATTTAATAATAGTTTTACTAATAAGTGTGAAAGGATAAATAATTTTTTTTTGTATGTGCAAGATTATTGTAAATTTCTTTCGCACTGATTGTGGTGGAAGTTTTAAAAGATAGCTTTTTTCTTATTTGACACGGAACTTCTGATTTTGTCTTGAATGACGTTCACGAATGGTAAAGTTTTTAACTGTGGATGCTCCCGACAGAACAACCTGGCTAGCATATGAAAAAGGGAGCATGTGTGTGTTTTAAAAGATATAACTGAGCAGTTTTACGTGTGTCCATTTTCGTAAAAAACTGTGTTTTTTGCGCGCCAAGTACGACTTCCACTGAAGACTTCTGTGGTCGCAAATCACGATGAGGAACACGTGTTGTGTGATGTACCAGCTCGATTCTGAGCGATGGAGACAAAGTTTGACGTGCTTCACGATGAGAACCACGTTCCCGGTGAAGACGGTTTTCCGGTGTCCTGTCAAATCCATGCAACGAAGCGTTGTCATCGTCAGAATGAATGGCAGTGTCAACGCCCTATTGTACAGCGCACTGCCTACTGTTGCTACCGAAGCCACGTGACTGAAAACAGAAGTCGTCTGTAGATCTGCGGCAACAGTAAGGCGTCGCCACAGTGACGTACACAAAACAGCAATCCGTGGTTGGTTGTACGAGCACCCGAAGCAGACCATCAACGCCTACATTAATTGTGATGGCTTTCCTTAGCTGTACGGCTTTATAGGTAAGTGTACCTACATCAGCTCCTCACTATTGTTGTTTGGAGTTTATCGAATCGTTCAGCTTCGTAACATCCTTTTACCGCGAGCATAATGGTAACTCACACATAAATATTCGAAAATTAGTAGCATATTACATGTAATACACTAAGACTTCTACTTCTGTCCTTAGTATTTAATCTTATTCTTAATTCTGAAAATCATCTCTGTGTGGTACATATTAATGATGGCGTGTAAACTAAGACAATATAAGGATAATTTTCTCAACTTCTGTACTAGTTCCTATGGAAGGAAAGTTGGCAACATCAGCTGGGAGCTGCAGCAGCGCCACTTGCGTATTATGTACCAACTAGTTACAGTTCGTCTGTTTATGATGCGCTTATGTGCTACTGCGAGCGGGTATCCGAAAATGAGCAGGGATGGGGGTAATTTCCAAGAATGTCCGGGATCCAAGCGATACATATCGAACGTGCGATCGTAGATCGATCATGCGACTCTATAGTTCAATTCTTTTATCATGGTGGTTCGCGCACGCCAGCCCGGACGCGGGAGATTGCTGCGTTGCCAGATGTACGCGCCAAGAAAAGCAGCGCCATAGTATACGTTCAGGGAGGAGCGCGCAGTTTATGAAGTAAAGCCACCACAGCGGCATTAACCCTTTGGCTGCTACAGAGACGTGCTCCCCGCATTCCGCGATGTGCGCGATTTTGTCATCGTTGCACTGCTCGCCTGTGCAGACACATGGTGTTTCGACTGCTTTGACACACTTTATCATTCGATTTCACAAAAATTATTTGGCCCAAAAATTTGATTTTTACATATCTTCTTGACTGATACCTTCCCCCCAAAAATGACTTATTTTTGTTTCGATGTTCAACGCAGTTATTGTGCAGCATTAGATGTAGTAAACCACTGCACGATAATTTCGAAGAGTTTGCCGAGGTAAAGCATATACTTTCCGTATAGTCGATTTTAGTTGCCACTAGAAATTTCAAAAAATTATATTCAAACGAATGAAATTCATGAAGTAAGACACTTCGATATCGTTTTTAAAATAAAGAAAATATTAAGCACCGATCAAGGTTTGAATTCAGAAGCTTTCGCTTAGTAGCCATACATTTTAACCATTACACTAACACAGCTTATCATTCAATATATCTCTTGTAGGACTTTAAAATGTCACGCAAAATACCGACAAACACTGTTTGTATGATTATGAATTACGTTTCGTCGAAGTACAATAGGAAATAAACAATTACTGCTGTTCCTTATTGCGAAAAAGTGGTTAGTGAGAATGATACAAACACTTTTCCTTGCTATCGCCTGAATTAGGAGGCTTATTGCTTGTTGGTTTAATTAATTAATAGAATATGAAGCAATTGGTATAAAGAATGCTTTTTCCAAACTTTCTATAAAAGAAAGTCTGCTATCAAGACATTGCTTTTGTTCAATTACTTTATTTATGACTGCACGTTTCTAAAACTGAAGACACTCCTCTGTGCTCTGCACTGTAGTCCAGTTCTGGCAACGTCGTTCTCTGTTCATTGGCTGACTGTGTTTTGTGATGTCAGATGCACAGAACGAACCTAAACTCGGCCGCCGTCACAAATGACGCGCACTTTAGTGGCGGGCGTTATAAGTGTTTACGGTGGTCGCTACAGCAACGACAAAAGAAGAACGTTACAAAAATACTTGTAATTGCAAACTAGACGACTTACCTTACTCGTCGTTGGTGTTATCATGTGAAAGTCCATTACGGTGGTCTGGATGGATAATTTGGAAGAACCGAACCATGTATTCTTCCTGATACTCGATCGTTTTCCACACTGTCCGCAATGAAATTGTAAACGGTATTTCAGCATCGAAACTGTTCTTACGAAGTTTTACACACTTCGCATCACCACAGTCTACACATTCCCTTCTTTCCTCGTCCGGCAGTACTCCATATTTACGACGAAAAGTCGAACAATTTTCTACGCTGGATAAACATGGAATTAGATTTTTCCATGTGAGAGAATCCGCCGAAGAAACGTCAAGAACACCACTCACAATCCACTCACTAATGACATAAATCGTCTGGGATTCCCTAGTAACTCGCAAATAATTCGCGGAGGTATGCAATTTAGAGCAACTAAGGGAACGACGGAAAACAGATAAAAATGACGATCACAAATAATTGATCACAACACCCGCCACCAGTCGCATGATCGATTTACGATCGCACATTTGATATGTATCGTTTGGACGCCGCGACTTCGATAGGCAATCATTCCTGGAAATTACCGGGATGGGTTCAAATGGTTCAAATGGCTCTGAGCACTATGGGGCATAACATCTGAGATCATCAGTCACCCACAACTTAGAACTACTTAAATCTAACTAACCTAAGGACATCACACACATCCATGCTCGAGGCAGGATTAGAACCTGCGACCGTAGCGGTCGCGCGCTTCCAGACTGAAGCGCCTAGAACCCCTCGGCCACAGCGGCCGGCACAGGGATGGGATACAAAACTAGTTATGTCTATTTTGCTTCGATCTATCTTTTGCTCTTTTTGCGTTATGTTGAATATCACTCGGATTGAATTTTATTTTTTATTCGAGTCTTTTCAGAAATGAGTGGCAAGTTTTACACTGTTACAATGACTATTTATCCCCTTTCCAAGCATAAGGCGATGATGTACTACTTGATGATTTTTGAGGATTTCAGTGCGTCATTTCTTCTTGGACAGTGACCTTCAGTACTGTGATTTAGATCAAGTGTGGAGCAAACAAGAACTGATTTTAGAGTTCTAAGCAAACGTTGTTAAATGGTACATGATGCAAATATTCATCATTGTTACATATATTTGGCACTTTTTTCGGAATATGCAGCGATATCCGAGGTTTTGATTAGGGTGAGTCCTAGGAGCACTGGTTAAATTTATTAGAACTTTCCGTTCTGTACATCATATGTCCCCCCATGAACCATGGACCTTGCCGTTGGTGGGGAGGCTTGCGTGCCTCATCGATACAGATAGCCGTACCGTAGGTACAACCACAACGGAGGGGTATCTGTTGAGAGGCCAGACAAACGTGTGGTTCCTGAAGAGGGGCAGCAGCCTTTTCAGTAGTTGCAAGGGCAACAGTCTGGATGACTGACTGATCTGGCCTTGTAACAATAACCAAAACGGCCTTGCTGTGCTGGTACTGCGAACGGCTGAAAGCAAAGGGAAACTACGGCCGTAATTTTTCCCGAGGGCATGCAGCTTTACTGTATGATTAAATGATGATGGCGTCCTCTTGGGTAAAATATTCCGGAGGTAAAATAGTCCCCCATTCGGATCTCCGGGCGGGGACTACTCAAGAGGATGTCGTTATCAGGAGAAAGAAAACTGGCGTTCTACGGATCGGAGCGTGGAATGTCAGGTCCCTTAATCGGGCAGGTAGGTTAGAAAATTTAAAAAGGGAAATGGACAGGTTAAAGTTAGATATAGTGGGAATTAGTGAAGTTCGGTGGCAGGAGGAACAAGACTTCTGGTCAGGTGACTACAGGGTTATAAACACAAAGTCAAATAGGGGTAATGCAGGAGTAGGTTTAATAATGAATAGGAAAATAGGAACGCGGGTAAGCTACTACAAACAGCTTAGTGAACGCATTATTGTGGCCAAGATAGATACGAAGCCCACACCTACTACAGTAGTACAAGTTTATATGCCAACTAGCTCTGCAGATGACGAAGAAATTGAAGAAATGTATGATGAAATAAAAGAAATTATTCAGATTGTGAAGGGAGACGAAAATTTAATAGTCATGGGTGACTGGAATTCGAGTGTAGGAAAAGGGAGAGAAGGAAACGTAGTAGGTGAATATGGATTGGGGCTAAGAAATGAAAGAGGAAGCCGCCTGGTAGAATTTTGCACAGAGCACAATTTAATCATAGCTAACACTTGGTTTAAGAATCATGATAGAAGGTTGTATACATGGAAGAACCCTGGAGATACTAAAAGGTATCAGATAGATTATATAATGGTAAGACAGAGATTTAGGAACCAGGTTTTAAATTGTAAGACATTTCCAGGGGCAGATGTGGACTCTGACCACAATCTATTGGTTATGACCTGTAGATTAAAACTGAAGAAACTGCAAAAAGGTGGGAATTTAAGGAGATGGGACCTGGATAAACTGAAAGAACTAGAGGTTGTACAGATTTTCAGGGAGAGCATAAGGGAACAATTGACAGGAATGGGGGAAAGAAATACAGTAGAAGAAGAATGGGTAGCTTTGAGGGATGAAGTAGTGAAGGCAGCAGAGGATCAAGTAGGTAAAAAGACGAGGGCTAATGGAAATCCTTGGGTAACAGAAGAAATATTGAATTTAATTGATGAATGGAGAAAATATAAAAATGCAGTAAATGAAGCAGGCAAAAAGGAATACAAACGCCTCAAAAATGAGATCGACAGGAAGTGCAAAATGGCTAAGCAGGGATGGCTAGAGGACAAATGTAAGGATGTAGAGGCTTATCTCACTAGGGGTAAGATAGATACTGCCTACAGGAAAATTAAAGAGACCTTTGGAGATAAGAGAACCACTTGTATGAACATCAAGAGCTCAGATGGAAACCCAGTTCTAAGCAAAGAAGGGAAAGCAGAAAGGTGGAAGGAGTATATAGAGGGTCTATACAAGGGCGATGTACTTGAGGACAATATTATGGAAATGGAAGAGGATGTAGATGAAGATGAAATGGGAGATACGATACTGCGTGAAGAGTTTGACAGAGCACTGAAAGACCTGAGTCGAAACAAGGCCCCCGGAGTAGACAACATTCCATTGGAACTACTGACGGCCTTGGGAGAGCCAGTCCTGACAAAACTCTACCATCTGGTGAGCAAGATGTATGAAACAGGCGAAATACCCTCAGACTTCAAGAAGAATATAATAATTCCAATCCCAAAGAAAGCAGGTGTTGACAGATGTGGGAATTACCGAACAATCAGTTTAATAAGCCACAGCTGCAAAATACTAACACGAATTCTTTACAGACGAATGGAAAAACTAGTAGAAGCCGACCTCGGGGAAGATCAGTTTGGATTCCGTAGAAATACTGGAACACGTGAGGCAATACTGACCTTACGACTTATCTTAGAAGAAAGATTAAGGAAAGGCAAACCTACGTTTCTAGCATTTGTAGACTTAGAGAAAGCTTTTGACAATGTTGACTGGAATACTCTCTTTCGAATTCTAAAGGTGGCAGGGATAAAATACAGGGAGCGAAAGGCTATTTACAATTTGTACAGAAACCAGATGGCAGTTATAAGAGTCGAGGGATATGAAAGGGAAGCAGTGGTTGGGAAGGGAGTAAGACAGGGTTGTAGCCTCTCCCCGATGTTATTCAATCTGTATATTGAGCAAGCAGTAAAGGAAACAAAAGAAAAATTCGGAGTAGGTATTAAAATCCATGGAGA
This sequence comes from Schistocerca nitens, assembly GCF_023898315.1. Lineage (NCBI taxonomy): Eukaryota > Metazoa > Arthropoda > Insecta > Orthoptera > Acrididae > Schistocerca > Schistocerca nitens. The sequence goes on along the minus strand of NC_064621.1, from coordinate 83,953,628 downwards.
AGAAATAAAAACTTTGAGGTTCGCCGATGACATTGTAATTCTGTCAGAGACAGCAAAGGACTTGGAAGAGCAGTTGAATGGAATGGATGGTGTCTTGAAGGGAGGATATAAGATGAACATCAACAAAAGCAAAACAAGGATAATGGAATGTAGTCGAATTAAGTCGGGTGATGTTGAGGGTATTAGATTAGGAAATGAGACACTTAAAGTAGTAAAGGAGTTTTGCTATTTGGGGAGCAAAATAACTGATGATGGTCGAAGTAGAGAGGATATAAAATGTAGACTGGCAATGGCAAGGAAAGCGTTTATGAAGAAGAGAAATTTGTTAACATCGAGTATAGATTTAAGTGTCAGGAAGTCGTTTCTGAAAGTATTTGTATGGAGTGTAGCCATGTATGGAAGTGAAACATGGACGATAACTAGTTTGGACAAGAAGAGAATAGAAGCTTTCGAAATGTGGTGCTACAGAAGGATGCTGAAGATTAGATGGGTAGATCACATAACTAATGAGGAGGTACTGAACAGGATTGGGGAGAGGAGGAGTTTGTGGCACAACTTGACCAGAAGAAGGGATCGGTTGGTAGGACATGTTCTGAGGCATCAAGGGATCACCAATTTAGTATTGGAGGGCAGCGTGGAGGGTAAAAATCGTAGGGGGAGACCAAGAGATGCATACACTAAGCAGATTCAGAAGGATGTAGGTTGCAGTAGGTACTGGGAGATGAAGAAGCTTGCACAGGATAGAGTAGCATGGAGAGCTGCATCAAACCAGTCTCAGGACTGAAGACCACAACAACAACAACAACATCATATGTGTGGTGTCACCGCCAGACACCACACTTGCTAGGTGGTAGCTTTAAATCGGCCGCGGTCCATTAGTATATGTCGGACCCGCGTGTCGCCACTGGCAGTGATCGCAGACCGAGCGCCACCACACGGCAGGTCTCGAGAGACGGACTAGCACTCGCCCCAGTTGTACGGACGACTTTGCTAGCGACTACACTGACGAAGCCGCGCTCCTTTGCCGAGCAGATAGTTAGAATAGCCTTCAGCCAAGTCCATGGCTACGACCTAGCAAGGCGCCATTAGCCTTACATAGCAATTGACTTATCGTATAAAGCATGTCTCATCAAGAACGATGTATACAACAAGGATGGATTAAAAGTTAAGTATTCCAGGAGCTACGTACTTTTCTTTATAGCATTCATTACGTATCCTGTTTCAGACCTATCTCTAGCCTGCGTCAGTAACGCGTGCCTTTCGGCTACTTCCAAGTGGCGTGGTTGTCTTACTACGCCACAACAATATGTATTTAAAATTCACTGAGCCGCCGTGTATCTTTCTACAGGTAACATCGAAATGACGTCAATCGAACTCAAGTCTATCACTTTTGCCTACATATTACGCAATCATTTAACACCTGTGGTTGTCAGCTTCAGTCCATTATTTTTCATGGTTTCACAGCTTTTTAAAATTATACACAAATACTGACCCGTGTAGTGTAATGACAGTATGTAGCCACCTTTAGTGAGATGATCGTATTTAAATATACAGACGTACTCTTAAGAACTGAGACCGAATCTGATACAATTCGTTTCCTGAGTTCCAATCGAGGGCAAGCGAATTTGCATCGCCAGGAGACTTATTAATATGCACATCGGAGCATCTGGCTGCTAGATATGCGCAATTAGCAAGTTGAGTAAAACCTTCGTATTCAAAGAGCGTTTTGCTGGAATGAGAACAGCCGCAGTGAGAAAACTTAGGGGGGGGGGCGGGGGGGGGGGGCGAGGGGGGGGGGCCAGGGGGGGGGGCGGGGAGAGGGCGGTAGACAGTTCTACAGGCGGAAAAGTCCACAGAAAGCTGCTGTGTCGCAGCAAAGCCTCAAGTTACTCTAAAGGTCGTATACAGTAAATGAATGTGCAGAAAAGACGTCGATATTTTCGATCAGCGTTGCTCCCCACTATTAAATATTTAAAGAAAGGTGTGTTAAGACGGCCATCCTAAGACACAGAAACCTCCACCTTAATATCCCTATGTCTAAGCAATAATTAATTTAGAGATGACCGTTCCGCCTCGAATATTTATTCCATAAAACCTACTTCATGAAATTTTCCCCCTGAAAATAACTTGTTTGTGATGAAGCACAAGATGAGATTTTGCCATTGCTCTCATGAAATTCTACACCAGTCTGAGACACAACACTTCCACAAAACATGGGGCAGAAAGTAATAGCAGTAGTGATAAAATCTCGAACTGTTTTTCATCACAAAAATGTTTTTTTCGAGAATAAATTTTTTTGAAGCAGATTTCATCCTATTATAATTCGAGACAAACTGACCATCCCCAATGCTGTGATTATTTAAGTGTAGGGATGCTAAGGTGACAGTGTCTGTGTGTTAGCGTGACCGTTTATGATCGAAAATGGAAGCAAAATGTAGTGATCCAGCTTAATAGTTGTCAAAGTTTTCAGACATAATTTACTTTACAAGTCAGAAACTTTGCACTATGAGGCGAAGAACCGTTCCCCTTCACCGCTTTTCGTCTTTGCGTATTGCGTCGACTTTATTCGCCGAATTTTTCCCCCTTTTCTATTGTATACTAACTTCTCCTGATTTTTTGTTGAGCTGAATTTGAAGTGAAAAATACGTACGCATTTCTCACTCTCTACATCTCCTTTCCTGTCTTTACAGGACTCTAACGAACAACAAATATTGGCTTGCATTTCGAAGTTTTGAGACGTAACGCCAATAGTTTTTTAACAGCCAAAGCTTCAGTCTTACAAGAAAAATGAAGGAATGTAGCGTCAAATATGCTTAGTCTGAGAGGAAATCCAGTAGCTCCTATAAAAAAATTTCGACTGCAGGTTTTAATTTCTGCTATTCGTCAGCAATACCATCGGCATAAATTAACAAGTACTTCAATTCAAGATCTATCTGGCTTCGTTAAAATTAATTGCTACTTATTTAAAACAACCTCTCGTGCACTTGACAATTTTGTACACAGTTTTAATCCGTATCCGTGCTTGCGAGATTACTTTCGCAATTTTGCAGATCGTAGCTGTTGGCTGTTTACCTATAATTTTCTAAATGTAACATCTGAATGCAATCGTAAGAGACTTTGCCTTCGTTTTCGTCCCACCGTTATTCATGCGCCGTTCTTGTGCTGCACTCGTACATCAAGCTGTGTTGGTTTTATCGAACTTTAGTAGGACGGGTCGTGCCAATTACAAGAATTGAGAAATGCGACACACAGAAATATCGGCCGGCGGACTTTAGAGGAACTTTTTCGTTAGACAGCACGTCCAATATTTCCTTTATTCTTTAAATTATGTGGTGCTTCGCTGTGATTACATTGCTCCGCATTCGTTTTCGAGTTGCGCTATTTCTTTTCACATTGTCCGCAGCTCGTGGTCGTGCGGTAGCGTTCTCGCTTCCCGCGCCCGGGTTCCCGGGTTCGATTCCCGGCGGGGTCAGGGATTTTCTCTGTCTCGTCATGACTGGGTGTTGTATGATGTCCTTAGGTTAGTTAGGTTTAAGTAGTTCTAAGTTCTAGGGGACTGATGACCGTAGATGTTAAGTCCCATAGTGCTCAAAGCCATTTGAACCATCTTTTCACGTAACTGTGGCTTTCAGTTACAAATGTTCAATATCAAGTTATTTTTAAACGTACTACTAGCTTTCCTGACTGCGTGAGGTATAACGAAAATGGCTTTCAATTCTTTTCTGAAACGTCATTTATAAATCACAAGTAAGAATGTGAATATACTGTGCAAAAGACGCGTTATTTTTACGGACTAAGGAATTACATTGCAAAGTAAAACAACGGAAGCAAAAACACCGTGAATGTCCATAAGGAAACATCATAGAAGTACGCTTGTATCCATTAAATTTTGCAAGACCGATTTGCAACCATTCATATCCGTGCACATACGTCTGCGTGCATAAGCCTACGCGTGGTATTGAACGACAAAGGAGGAGCATTTTTATTTATATTTTTATGCCTCAGTATTAATAAATGGCTCTCAAAAATATATACAAGTTTCTACGGTGCCAAATTCCTTCTCATCTTTGGTGATTTACCAACGCTAGACGGCAAGGAAAAATATGCCTCTAAGCACTATGCGACTTAACTTCTGAGGTCATCAGTCGCCTATAACTTAGAACTAATTAAACCTAACTAACCTAAGGACATCACACACATCCATGCTCGAGGTAGGATTCGAACCTGCGACCGTAGCGGTCGCTCTGTTCCAGATTGTAGCGCCTAGAACCGCACGGCCACTCGGGCCGGCAGACGGCAAGGAGTTGATAAGAAACGGATCCCGAATTTTGCACGTAAAAGAAATGCACATCGCTGCTTAAATCATAAACTTCATCCCAGTTTTCTAAAATCTGTAACTGTTTATAGATCCAGTTTTTCCTTTTTTCTGGTTAAGAATTTTTCATTTTCCGTCATGAGGCGGAGCTCAATTCATTTTATCGGTACAGCAGTAGGTTAGGACAAGATGAAAGCGTTTGCCAACTGAAAACAGTCGCGAGGGGATTTCCAATTCCGGCAGTCACCTGATAACTGTGTGTGTTGGGCAGTGGGTCTACAGTAGATGGCAGCTTCCTGAATGCTTGCTTGACATGGGGTAACTCCAGGAATCCTGGTTGATGTCTTCCGCTATATCTGCAGGATTATCAACATACCAGTCAGGTCACATTTCGGTTTACAGATGTCGCCATGGATACTGGATTTATTTTGGTTATTAATAGTAAGGGAGAGTGCTGTATACATTGGGACACATTTCAGAGTTTCGCTCCTTAGCAAATCTGTAATAGAAGCTTAATATACTTTCTTATTCCATTTTGAAATGCTGGCATTCCTTTTATATGCACTGCAGTCTTCTGAAATTACAAAAATTGTTCCGGAAAGTACGGTTTTTCCAAATGTATGGTCATGTAGGAACAAGTATTATAGTAGAAACAAGTGTTGTATCGTAATTAAAAAGTTAGAGAAAGTCTTATAAATATTGCACTTAATAGTCTGTGTTACATAATTACTCTCCTACACACTAATACTCAGTAAGTGAAACCGAATTAAGAAGTGTTATCTAAAACCAGTTACAAGTTATAAACAACTTTTTTGGTAAAAGGCTGTTCTGTCTCGGTGCGAGTAATGGCTGTGTTTTGAGTAGAAAATTACCAGTTGAGGGCCTCTAACCAACCTGTCTGCGTGCTAGACATACTGGATCTGCATCTGGAACTATGGTCTGGGGTGCTATTTTCTATGACAGCAAAACCACTCTCGGGGCTATCCCATACACCCTGACTGCAAATTTGTTCCTTAGTCTGACGATTCGACCTGTTGTGTCACCATTCATGAACAGCATTGCAGGGGGTTTTTTCCAACAGGATAACGCTCGCCCACTTACTGCTGTTGTAATCCAACGTGCTTTACAAAGCGTCGATATGTTGTGTTGACCTGCTCGATCACCAGATCTGTCTCCAATCGACCACATGTGGGACATCATCGGACGACAACTCCAGCGCGATCCACAAAAAGCATTAACCGTCCCTTTATTGACCGATCAAGTGCAACATGCATGGAACTCGATCCCCCAAACCGACATTCGGTACTTATATAACACAATGAAAGCACGTTTGCATGCTTGCATTCAACGTTCTGGAGGTCATACCGGTTATTTATGTACCAGCGTTTAACATTTGCAAATGGGTTTTCTCGTGCTTACAGCGACTTGTGATCTTGCAATTTTAATCGCTTAAGTATGTTACATAGACAAATGTATTCCCGAAATTTCATTACAGTGCATTGACTATTTTTTGGTGTTGCTATTTTTTCCGTCAGTGTATATTAAACAGCACTTAAATATGTAGCCCTTGTAAAATTTACAAACTCTGCACAAAACACACTGTTATGCCTCACAACAACAAATACAGTACAAAAATAAAAATGTAGAAATCATAAAATGCCGGGAACTTCTTGTGACGGTTTCTAGTTCACATTCCTTCATGTGACTGATTGAAACACCGACCAGGAAAGATCATCTGTTCCTAGGTATACTATCTTATAGTCGCAACACTCTCCCCCTACACTGACGCCCTGAAATGAAACAATGAGCAAAATCGTGTAATCGAAACATTGAATTGTTGTACACATTCTAAAATATGGATCGTTGCTGTAAACTGTAGTTGAACGAATTGTAGGTGAGAAGGAATTCAGGGGGCATATGACCACACAAGACAAATGGTTGACGAAGTAGGCACAGCCGTACAGGGGTCAACGAGATAGAGGGGGCCTGTGGCATACGTCACATCACGTGACACTACAGGTCTTACGAGTGGTAGCGACCGTCTCCGGCAGGGAGCTAATCAATATTTTTGACCAGTTTAATACACTCACGCTCTCGACTTTGAGAGTGTATCTTTCCGTTGAGAAACTGATTTCCCCATCTGGCCCTGGACATAATCTAGCATTCGCGATTTACGTCGATATGGCAACTAGGGGCTGACTTCACAAGTACGTCGCAGGGCCCATATTACTCGTGGGCCCCGAGCTACACCGAAGGGTAACGATAGAGGCCCCTGCAAATGGGGAGACTCAGAGTGTCAGCAAAAAGTAAAAAGAAAGGAAGATGGTTTAAGAATGAACGAGGAAAAGTACGTGGATTCTAGTAGCCCTCGTGCCTTCGCTTCGGCCCGCGACTGTAGATGCACTCTGTTGTCACAGTGTCCTTTTGTCCGTGTATCACCATAAAGAAACGGTTTCTACTGAGCAGACGCCAATAGCTGATATAGATTATATGCTAACAGTGCGATCGGTCCACGCAGCTGCCGATTGCACAGATCGCTCACACTGGAGTTTTTGGTGTTACTTCGCTACGGTATTACAGAATCCCAACGGTCGACGAGAAGGTGTTTTAGCAAATGCGCTATTTCACTAAAGGCTTGCGAACTTTGCTGATTTCTGCCGACTGAGGTCTGCAGTGAGACGCTACAGTGGAGGAAGGATCCAAAACGGCGGAGGGGATGTGCGCTTTACTTGCCTCATCACTGGCGCCAAATTTAGCAACCGTATTGATGAAGCGGTACTATTTGACGAAATAGTAGCTTTAGAGTTCCAGGTGAAAGCGCTGATGAAGAGCACTCACCGTGTTGCTTATTATTTGGAAGTTCTGAACGAGTTTTGAAAGTGCTGGTTAAGAAACGCGTATCCGAACATTTAAATAGCTTTGAGGATATTTATAACAACGCTAGAGTCTGAAGAGTTTTTGTGAACGCAATTACACCGAACTGACGAAGTTAAAAAGCTATTTAATATCGAGTGTGAGTAAGGGCAGACTGGAAAATTTAACTGTCTTTTTGACAGAATAAGACATACCTGCTAAAGTTCACTTGAGTAATACAATCACTCTCCTCCGCTCAAAGCGAATAATGCAATGTATAGTAAAACACGTTTCCTGAAAAACGATTTATTACTCAGCTCCAACATATAATGACGTTTCTTTCGCTTGTAACTCTCTGACACATCTGGCATTGCGTGGGTAATCATTTTGCCAATTTTCTATTAGAAGCTAAAACAAAAAATGAAGTATGTTTGTAGTCAAGCATCGAAGTAATATCAGTTCCATATATTACTGAAAACACATTTGTAATTATGAAACAGTTTTTATACGCTGGACGCAGCTACTTCGCGCGTCTACAACACGATTTTGTAAACCTCTCTATTGCAACGCCTCTCCAGAGCTCAATAAATAGCCATTGTTTTTGCCTAACCCGTTTGCGCTTCGCAGTTGAAATCCGTCAAAAGTTCTGCGTGGTGTCAGGGATTTCCTTCAGTTCATTCGACTGTATGAATGTCTTAGTAGTAAAGAATAAATGCATTAATACTTCATGCACGATGCTGCATATTTTTCACGCATCACAGTGTTTATGACACTATACCTCTTAAACTATGTGTGAGCCGTGGTAAAAATTGCTGTTTTGAAGAGCGCGCCGCAGCGCGTAGTGTGAAGCTGTCGCCCTCCGTTTCTGGCGGTGGCGCCGCTGTGGCAATCGCAGCTTTGGTGTCTCCCTCTGGTGCGAAAGGGAAATGGTTGACTGTTCACGTGCATTTAAGGTGCGCTATGAGCTCGCTGGCGGCCCATGCTCTCCGCCTCGCCTATCGCATCCGTCTCCCCTCCCCTACGCGGATCCTGTACGATCTCCTCCCCTTCCCCCACCTCCTCCTTTTCCTTGAAAGGATACGGATCCTGTACACCTCCCGTAAACTCGATCCTCCTCACCCGCTCGTCTCCCCGATCCTCTCCCACCCCCGCCCGCTGCCGCGCCTGTATGCCCACGTCCCACCTGGTCTCCATCTCTCCACCCTCCTTACCCTCCCAAGGTGACTTCCGCCAGCTTCCCCTCCCTGATGATGTCCTCCTCCCCTCCATCTACCCCTCCTATCAACTTTGATCCTCTCCCCCCACCTCCTGTGTCCTTTAGGCACCCTCCCTCCCTCCTTTCCCTTCCCTTTCCTTTCCCCCCTCCCTCCTCCCCTCTCCCCCGGGCTTCCCCTCCCCCTTCCTCCCTCCCCCTCTCTCTCCTTTGCCCATGGCATCTCTGCTCTCCCCTCTCGCTCTCCCACTCCCCTTCCTCCTCCTCCTCCTCTCTTGGCAGGTCCCCGGACTCGCACACGCATAGTGAACATTCGCGCGCCGGAGATCATCGCCTTCTGTGTCTCGTGTGTGTGACGTCGTTTAGTGTTTTTGGTGTCCGCCGTCCCACTACTACGTTCACTTGTGCCGTCGGATTCGTCAGTGTTCTGTGCGCCGTGCCAACGTGTTTTCAGTGTTGTTATCGTCACGTGTGAACGACTCCGTGTTTTTTGTGTCTCTGTGACCTCTCTCTTTTGCCCGTCACTTTGTTCATTATCATTCTCCGTTTTTATACTATTGTAAAACGCTATGGCTGAAGAGCGGCGTAGTGTGCCGCTGCCAGCCTACCTGATTTGTACAGGTTTTAAAATAACAATAAAGTAAAAAAAAAAAAACTCGCTGGCGGCGAGTCTGGTCAGTTGGTCAGCCGGGTCAGTGTGGGGCAGTCAGTATGTGTTAGGCCGCCAGTATGCTCGAGTTTGTTCAGGCAATGGTCATTGGCGGTTGGTCGGTCGCGCACTGGGACACAAGATGACTTGTCCGTCTTGAGCGTCGGCGCATGCGAGGTCGCTACGTCAGTCCAGTGGCCGCGCCGTATAGCGAGGCGTAGTGGCTTCGCAGCCGACACGAGAACAACAGGAGTCAACCCACGACATCGGTCTGGCCGGCGCGAGTTGCGACGCCGTGAGACGGGAGATCGGCGCGCCTTCCTGCGACCGTTGAAGCGGCTGGCAGCGGACGGTTCGCGAGAACGTTTTAGGCGTGCTGCGCCAGGTCTTCGCCAGACATCGCTGTTTATTAAAAGTTACGTGATTCGTGATATGTTGTTTCATTTACTTGTTGAATTCTACTTGTGTTCTTGGTCAGTTTCTCGTCCCCAGCTTGCTCATCTGTCTCTCGTCCGCATTTGTTAGGCAGTTAGTGTCTTTCTGTCTGTCGGTCGGTCTGCCGTACGTTAATAGCTGCCTCTGTCATGTTTGTCGGACTCGGTGTTAACGAATTTATTCCTTGAAGTGAAGTGTAACGGCCGAATTCCTGAAATATTTTTTTATCTTGCCTATCATCTTGAGAGGCGGTATGTGTGTAATGTAGAGCATGTTTGTATATTTTATGTAAGACTGCATTTCATGGGTTTTTATTTAAATGGTCATTTTAGTATATAAAGTAGCCACCCATCCACCGTAAGTGTTTTTTTAAATCAAGTTGCACCTTCGGTGGCAAGTTAATTTTTTTAATGTTAGTGTTTTGTGCCATCCCTCCTACGGGGTGCATAGTTTATGGGCTTGTGTGAGTTGTTAAAATTTTTAGTTTAAAGTAATCTGGTGTGTTGCAGATTTGCACCAGTGTAGTCTTTCAGAGGCGGATAGTCGTCTTCGGTTCGTTGGTAGAATTTTGGCAATATGTGGTTCATCTGTAAAGGAGACCGCTTGTAAAACACTAATACGACCTATTCTTGAGTGCTGCTGGAGCGTTTGGGATCACTATCAGGTCGGATTGAGGGAGGACATAGAAGCAATTCAGAGGCGGGCTGCTAGATTTGTTACTGGTAGGTTTGATCATCACGCGAGTGTTACGGAAATGCTTCAGGAACTCGGGTGGGAGTCTCTAGAGGAAAGGAGGCGTTCTTTTCGTGAATCGCTACTGAGGAAATTTAGAGAACCAGAATTTGAGGCTGACTGCAGTACAATTTTACTGCCGCGGAAAGACCACAAAGATAAGATAAGAGAGATTAGGGCTCGTACAGAGGCATATAGGCAGTCATTTTTCCCTCGTTCTGTTTGGGAGTGGAACAGGGAGGGAAGATGCTAGTTGTGGTACGAGGTACCCTCCGCCACGCACCGTTTGGTGGATTGCGGAGTATGTATGTAGATGTAGATGTAGATGTTCTTGTGAGCGGTCGTGACTACGGCCGTGTCAAAAGGCAGCGGCAAGGTTCTCACCCCGAAAGCTCATACCGTCAATATTTGTTCTTTCTACCTCTGAGTAAATTGTAACTTGATATTTAGAGGGTGCTTATTGATTATAATTTTAAATCTGTTTAAAAAATGGGGGGGGGGCGGTCTATTAGGAATAAAATATCCATTTGTTGAAAGAAATTTAATTTGTTTTCATCAGTTACCCACTGGCAACAACTTCCACGCTCACATAGTGTGATTAAATATGTTAACTTTCTTGATGAATCTCTAGTAAATAAAGTAAATTCTTAATAAAGGTTTTGAAAATAAATTCACGGTTCAGTATGTATCGTACAATTACACACACTAAGGTGACAAAAGTCATGGGATACTTCCCAACATCGTGTCGGACCTACGTTTTCCCGGCGCAGTGCAGAAACTCGCAGTGACATGAACTAAACAGTTCGTTGGAAGTCCGCTCCAGAAATATTGAGCCATGCTCCGTCTATAGCCGTCAATAATTACCAGTGTTGTCGGTGCAAATTTTCTCGATTATGTCCCATAAATTTCGATAGCATTCATGTCGGGCGATCTGGATGGCCAAATCATTTGCTCGAACCGTCCAGAATATTCTTCATACCATCTGCGAACACTTCTGGCCCGATGACATGGCGCATTGTTATCAATTACAGTTCCGTCATTGTTTGGAACCATGGAGTCCATGATTAGTTGGTTGACTGATTTGGGGGAGGGGACCAAACGGGAAGGTCATCGGTTCCATCGTATTAGGGAAGGAAGTCGCCGTGCACTTTCAAAGGAACCATTCTGTCACTTTCGTGAAGATGTTTAGAAACATCACGCAAAACCTAAATCAGGACGGCCGGATGCGGGAATGGTCGTCGTCCCGAATGCAAGTCCAGTGTGCTAATTACTGCTCCACCTCGCTCTAGAGTCCATGAATGGTTCTAATGGTTCAGATGGGTCTAAGCACTATGGGACTTAATACCTGAGGTCATCGGTCCCCTAGACTTAGAACTACTTAAACCTAACCTAAGGACATCACGCACATCCATACCCGAGGCGCGGTTCCGGACTGAAGCGCCTAGAACCGCTCGGTCACAGCGGCCGGCTTACCAGTTACACCCTGTGTAAACTATTTTTTGGACAGAGTCAGCAACACTATCAGACTGGTCACTGGCAGTGCCATTGTCTACAACAAAGTGTCGACGTTGGATGATCGTAAGAAAATACTGAAAGACTTGAACAAAATTTCCATTTAGTGTGATAACGATAGATATCTTAAATGTGGATGAATGCAAAGTAATGCCTATGAGAAGCAGAAAGAACCTGCTATCGACTAATCACAACACATTTGGTTCAAGAGTAATGTCAAGAATCCTTATGAAATGGGACTATATTCCAGATATATCATTCGATAGTTATGCCGCCAATGTCCTATATCTCGTGTAGGCATCATGATAAGAAGATGAGAGAAACTAAGGTGAATTCAAAAGCATACTGACAACCATTTTCCCATCGCTCGGTATGCGAATAGAATAGGACAAAAAATCGCCAATATTTGTATGAAGTACTTTCTGCAATGCGCTTTACAGTGATTTGCGGATCATACGTCTGTTAGATTTGAGTACGGTACAACATATGACGTCCCCTCGTACACAGGGTGGAGTAAAAGTGTGTCACGAAATTTTAACCCTGGATGGATGATGCCAGTAGGAACCAAAATTACTAATATGGTGTAGGTCGACAAGGCACAATTTTTAAACTATGGAAACTTGGCGCCACGCTTTCCGATTGGCCACGGGACTGCCCTGTTGCCGGATGCTCTGGACAACGCATGACTGCGAATGTGTACGTATCACGTTGGGGCAGTGTAGGTGTGAACCGACAACCATAGCGCTGCCTCTCAACCGACGAACGGCAACATGGCAACCCCATGGCCAATCGGAGCGCGTGGCGCCAAATTTCCGTAGTTTAGAAATGGTGCGTTGTCGACCTACACAACATTAGAAATTTTGGTTCTTACTAGCATCAGCTATCTAGGGTTAAAATTTTTCTACACCCTGTTTGGTGGCAGTATGTGCTACATCAGGCAGGCTTTGGGTTCCGAAGAACTGCATGTCCTCTAGTCTACTCCACATGCTGTATTCCAGTAGGACGACGCCTGATCACAACTTATTTCTGTTATTTTATTTCATTATATTTTTTTATAGTCTACTATTCCTTCCACAAAGTACAGCAGGTACTACCACCAACCTGATTGCTTGGCAGCTGGTTCATGGAATCAGCTTCTCCAGCTGTCCTTCGGTTAATTCTTTCGTATGCAAGAAAAGCAACATTAACGCGAGTTTGTCTCTCAGTATTCGACCAGGTTTAATCATATCTACAAAAGTTTTGCAGGTACTGTAAAACTATGGTCTGTGTGTGCCGTCGCCTTGTTCTTCTCAGCATCGCTTTGTAGTTCTTACAAATGAAAGTGTGCAGTAGTTCCTAAGCAGTATGAAATTATCTTGGATTTTTGATGATTCTTTCTTCCAGTATAAGGATAAAACTGCTACACTCGTATCCTTGTCTGTTCTGAAACGTGTCTACCCTACAGTTTATCTCCTTTCATATTTCCCATTCCTTTGTGTTTCCAAAAGCAGCAATTAGAGGTGGTGACTTGAAACTTGGCAATGTAAGGCTGAATGTCGGAAGACGGGGGAAACCTCTAGTCTGTACAAGTAGAAGGCATTCAGTCCAAGGGTACGGATCTGACATTCCATAATTGCAAAATGATTCACTCCCATCTGTTGTTGTTCTGGTCTTCAGTACAAAGAGTGGTTTGATGCAGCTCTCCATACTACTATATCCTGTGCAAGCCTCTTCATCTCCGAGAAACTACTGCAACCTACATCGTTCTGAATCTGCTTAGTTATTCATCTCTTGGTTTCCCTCCAGTACTAAATAGGTGATCCCTTGATGCCTCAGAACGTGTCCTACCTAACGGTCCAATCTTGTAGTCAAGTTGCGCCACAAAATGCTCTTCTCCCCAGTTCTATTCAGTACCTCCTCAATGGTTACGTGATCTACCCATATAATCTTCAGTATTCTTCTGTAGCACCACATTTCGAGAGCTTCTATTCTCGTTTTGCCTGCACCGCTTATCGTCCATGTTTCACTCCCATACATGGCTACACTACATAAAATACGTTCAGAAACGACTTCCTGACACTTAATTCTATACTCGATATTAACAAATGTCTCTTCTTCAGAAACGCTTTCCTTGCTATAGCCAGTCTATATTGTATGTCCTCTCTATTTCTACCATCATCAGTTATTTTGCACCCCAAGTAGCAAAACTCATTTACTACTTTAAGTGTCTCATTTCCTAATCTAATTAACTCAGTGTCACCTGATTTAATTCGACTACATTCCATTATCCTCGTTTTGATTTCATTCACTCCCAGCTACACTAATACACTACTGGCCATTAAAATTGCTACACCACGAAGATTACGTGCTACAGACGCGAAATTTAACTGACAGGAAGAAGATGCTATGATATGCAAATGACTAGCTTTCCAGAGCATTCACACAAGGCTGGCGCCAGTGGCGACACCTACAACGTGCTGACATGAGGAAAGTTTCCAACAGATTTCTCATACACAAACAGCAATTGACCGGCGTTATATGGTGAAACGTTGTCGTGATACCTCGTGTAAGGAGGAGAAATGCGTACCATCACGTTTCCGACTTTAATAGAGGTCGGATTGTAGCCTATCGCCATTGCGGTTTATCGTACCGCGACATTGCTGCACGCTTTGGTCGAGATGCAGTAACTGTTAGCAGAATATGGAATCGGTGGGTTCACGGGGGTAATACGGAACGCCGTGCTGGACCCCAACGGCCTCGTATCACTAGCAGTCGAGATGACAGGCATCTTATTCGCATGGCTGTAACGGATCGTGCAGCCACGTCTCGATCTCTGAGTCAACAGATGGGGACGTTTGCAAGACAACAACCATCTGCACGAACAGTTCGACGACGTTTGCAGCAGCATGGACTATCAGCTCGGAGACCGTGGCTGCGGTTACCCTTGACGCTGCATCACAGACAGGAGTGCCTGCGAAGGTGTACTCAACGACGAACCTGGGTGCACGAATGGCAAAACGTCATTTTTTCGGATGAATCCAGGTTCTGTTTACAGCATCATGATGGTCGCATCCGTGTTTGGCGACATCGCGGTGAACGTACATTGGAAGCGTGTATTCGTCATCGCCATATTGGCGTATCACCCGGCGTGATGGTATGGGGTGCCATTGGTTACACGTCTCGGTTACCTCTTGTTCGCATTGACGGCACTTTGAACAGTGGACGTTACATTTCAGATGTGTTACGACCCGTGGCTCTACCCTTCATTCGATCCCTGCGATTGAAAACGTCTGGTCAATGGTGGCCGAGCAAGTGGTTCGTCACAATACGCCAGTCACTACTCTTGATGATCTGTGGTATCTTGTTGAAGCTGCAAGGGCAGCTGTACCTGTACACGCCATCCAAGCTCTGTTTGACTCAATGTCCAGGCGTATCAAGGCCCTTATTACGGCCAGAGGTGGTAGTTCTGGGTACTGATTTCTCAGGATCTATGCACCCAAATTGTGTGAAAATGTAATCACATGTCAGTTCTAGCATAATATATTTGTCCAATGAATACCCGTTTATCATCTGCATTTCTTCTTGGTGTAGCAATTTTAATGGCCAATAGTGTATTACTGTGTGTATTTGAATGGTCTGGTGCACTTATCTTTTGAAACTAAAGAAAAGAAAGAGAATGAGGTTTCCAATTGGATCAACAGAGCTGCGTCCAATTTATAGTAGGAGTCTTTAGTCACGACCTTCCTTTTATGTTTCATGGCACTTTCCTAACGCACTGGAAGAGGCACATCAACTGCAGTTATACCGGCTGGTTATATTACATGTTTCTACGTATTGACGTTTCGCGTTGGTTATAAAGTTGATAAGGTTTTGGCAGTGGTGGAGTCCTTCAGGTGAACGTTGGGATGGTTACTTCAATGCCGCTGCACCAAGTGTCGTCTTGCATCCCTTCATGCTCCAAGTCTCATGACTTCATGACCACATGGCAGCTTCCACATAAACCAAGACGTCGCAACTACGGTCTATGTAGCATGGACATCTGCATCTACATGGTTACTCTGTAGTTCACACTTAAGTGCCTGGCAGAGGGTTCATCGAACCATTTCCATACTACTACTCTACCATTCCACTCTCGAATGGCGCGTGGGAAAAATTAACACCAAAATCTTTCCGTTCGAGTTCTGATTTCTCTTATTTTATTATTATGATTATTTCTCCCTACATAGGTGGGTGTCAACTAAATATTTTCCCATTCGTAGGAGAAAGTTGGCGATTGAAATCTCGCCGCCAAGAAAACCGCCTTTGTTTCAGTGACTGCTACCCCAACTCGCGTATCATATCAGTGACACTCTCACCCCTGTTGCGCGATAACACGAAACCAGCTGCCCTTCTTTGCACTTTTTCGATGTCTTCGGTCAATTCTACCTGGTAAGGATCCCACACCGCGCAGCAGAATTCCAGCAGCGGATGGACAAGTGTAATGTAGGCTGTCTCTTTAGTGGGTTTTATGAAACGTCCCCTTAGAAAAATTAATGAATTACTGTGCTGATAAACATCTTACATTATTTGATTTTCAAACTGCTGAGCAAACCTGAACGTACTCAGACATTCGCTCTTTACCTATTGTGATCAACACTAAACTGACACACAATATTTTTAGCGCAAAGCAATATGACTTTCAATAATTCCTACAAGAGAATGGCCCTGACTAACATTAACCTATACGTTTCTCAAATCACTTACCTCACAAAAATCTTCATTGCTCGAACTACTGCAATACAGCCGGCCGAGTGGCCGAGCGGTTAAAGGCGCTACAGTCTGGAACCGCACGACCGCTACGGTCGCAGGTTCGAATCCTGCCTCGGGCATGGATGTGTGTGATGTCCTTAGGTTAGTTAGGTTTAAGTAGTTCTAAGTTCTAGGGGACTTATGACCACTGCAGTTGAGTCCCATAGTGCTCAGAGCCTACTGCAATACAGCGAGCGCCACTACTGCCAGCTAAATAAAGGATTCTAACTACTCAAGGCACTAACTACTGATAGGCATAGTTAGCAAATGAAAGATTTTGATAGAGAACAAACAATGTATTTGCCTTAATAGTGTTCAAAAGTCATAGTATATATAGCATCCAGTCTTACAAATTCACTGTCTCTGATGGACACACGTCCAGATCGTCCGCTCTCAAAATTCCGTCATCTCTCTCCCCACATCCACCACTGCTGGCGGCTCACTTCCAACTGCGCAACGCTACGCACTGGTAACAGCCAACTGCCCACCACTACAATGGCGAATATTGCAACAATGCCGACCAGCCTCAGACTGCACACAGCACAGTCAGTGATTTTCATACAGAACGCTACGTGGCGTTACCAATATAAAAACCTAAACAGCCTACTTACAGTTTGTCGCATCTTCTAAGTGTTCTGCCAACAAAGCCCAGTTTTTGTTTCGCTTTCCCCGCAATATTATCTATGTGCTCTTTCCAATTTAAGTTGCTAATAATTGTAATTCATAGGTATTTAGTCGAATTGACAGACCATAGATTCGTGCGATTTATCGTATACCCAAATTTTATCGGATTTCTTTTAGTACCCGTGTGGATGTCTTCACACTTTTCTTTGTTTAGTGCCAATTGTCACTTTTCGCACCACACAGAGATTCTCTCTAGATCATTTTGTAACTGGAATTGATCGTCTGATGATTTTACTAGACGGTAAATTACAGCGTCATCTGCAAACAATGTAGGGGAGCTGTTCAGATTATCACCTAGATCATTTATGTAAATCAGGAATAGCAGAGGGCCTATGACACTACCTTGCGGAACGCCAGATATCACTTCTGTTCTACTCGATGATTTACCGTCTGTCACTACGAACTGTGACATCCCTGAGAGGAAATGACGAATCCAGTCACACAACTGAGACGATACTCCATATGCACGCAATTTGATTAATAGTGACATGTGAGGAACGGTATCAAAAGCCTTTCGGAAATCCAGGAATATGGAATCGGTCTGAGATCCCTTGTCGAAAGCATTCATTACTTCATGGGAATAAAGAGCTCGTTGTGTTGCACAAGAACGATATTGTCTGAATCCGTTTTGGTTACGTATCAATGTCATTTTCTTCAAGGTGATTCATAATGTTCGAGTAAAGTATATGCTCCGAAACCCTACTGCAAATTGAGGTCAGTGATATGGGTCTGTAATTCAATGGGTTACTCCTATTTCGTTTCTTGAGTATTGGTGTGACCTGTGCTACTTTCCAGTCTTTAGGAACAGACCTTTCGTCAAGTGAGCCGTTGTATATGTTTGCTAAGAAAGGCGCTATTGTATCTGCATACTCTGAAACGAACCTGATTGGTTACCATCTGGACCGGAAGATTTGCCTTTCTTAAGTGATTTGAGTTGTTTCGCAACACCTAAGATATCTACTTTTATGTCGCTCATGCTAATAGCTGTTCTGGAATATTTACTTCGTCTTCTTTCGCGAAGGAATTTCGGAAGACTGTATTTAGTAACTCCACTTTTGTGGCACCATCATCGGTAACATTTCCATCGCTATCGCGCAGTGACGGTATTGACTGTTTCTTGCCACTGGTGTACTTCACGTACGGCCAGAATCTCTTTGGAAATAAATGATCTACAATATCGCCTCGTCGCTATGTGTTATGTTTTCAAGAAGAAGATTCTTTTTCGTAGGCATGTGGTGTAGGTTAGTAGCCAGCAACCGTACAGGTAATTACCAGGGCGTTCTATGTCTTACCTTTTGGTTAACTGAAATGTTACTGTATGTTGTGTGCTACCTGGCTACTTTTACAAATTTCAACTGCTCAGTTATTTCAAGCCATGCAGTAGCTTTTCTCAAAGATATTCCTTTGGGATTGAACGGCATCATACTATAAGGTACCAACGAATATGTTTCAGAACATCTTAGGATATTCTTTCAGTGAGTACGGCATGTACAAAAGCATCGGACAACAAAAAGAAAAAAAAAATCTAATCGGTTAGAACATGTTCTGTGAAATATTCATCTGCTACCGTAAAAACAGTATGTATGATTTTTTTTTACAAGGACACAGATTAATGAATAAACGCAGATTAATGAATCTGAACGCAGATTAATGAATAAACAAGAATACTTAAGTAGTAGCGAGTGAGTATATAATTACATAAAAGGCACACGTCACTAACAGCTACGTACGCAAGCGCACATGCATAGGCAAACGCACACGCACACACTCACATACATACATACATACACACACACACACACACACACACACACACACACACACACACACAAAAACACAATTTTATTTTAGCTCTATGATGTGTGATCTGTATCAGGCACAAATATGTTTAGTTTTGAACCATCGCTTAAGGTGAAGTGTTTATGAAGTTTTACTCCTCTGTTAAACAATACTGGGACCCAAATATCTCCTGCCACAGGCACTGATACTCCAGTTCTGCCTTTGGATCTCCGAAGTCACTGAAGCAATGAAGAGTGAAACAGGTAGATGTGGTCAGACGTAGTTTCGCGAAAATTTGTCTCAAAATCCAGTTACTATTGTCCGTTGCAGTAAAGTACAGTGACTTGCCTAGAGATTTTGTTATTGCGCCCAGTAACAGATTTTAGTAACGCACTGTTTTTGTTGCTGTTGACACCGTAGGAAGGTAACTCATTTTCCGCCCCGGAAAATGAGTTACCTTCCTACGGTGTCAACAGCAACAAAAACAGTGCGTTACTAAAATCTGTTACTGGGCTATTACGACAACTGTAGCCAAGTGTCTCTGGGTTACCGCAGTTCCACGAAATGAGGTTAGGAGGACCGAGACAAACTTGTTGAGGTCAGGCAACTGGCAACAGCTGCAAGGGACAAAAAAAAAAGGAAGTCAAGCTCAGTGTAACTTTGATAGGGGCGGGTGGGGGCCAAGGGAAGGGGTCACGTGTCGTGTTCGCGGAGTCCCAAACTCTGAGTTTAAACCTACACAGACGATAGGGGATCTTAAACAAAATTGTGTGATAAGCAAGCACCGATAAGAAATGAATATTTCAGGCGCCACGAGGTTTCCAGCGACCCATGCGTGTGAGGCACGTCTTCGTAAAGTGCTGAAGTTTCACAACGAGCGACTGTCTGCTGAATCGACGTTGGAGGCGCCACCCTCAAAGCAACACACAGTAGTTTGCGAGGTGCCCGTGCTCCAGATTATATCAGCGTTCGTTGTCAAAGAACGTTGCGCTACGTTGGGGCAGTACGTGTGCGCGTATGGTGTGGCAGAATGTAAGTTACCGTTTGGGCGGAAGTAAAACTAGTCCACGTAATATTTCATGCACCTTAATACAGGCAACTCACGCTGCTTCTTCCATACTGCAGGCAAAGTATGTAAGTTGGGTTGCCTGTCTGAAAGCTAGTGAAATACACTGGTGCAAAAGTAGTCCATAAAATATTTCACGCACCCAAGCTACGTCTTCTACACCCAGGAAAATTTTGTAAGTTGGGTTGCCTATCTTAAGGTGCATGAAATGCACTAGTGTGGAAACCTAAGGACAAAAGTAACTTTCGTATGATGTGTCACTGATAGTAACATACACTAAGTTATCAAAAGTATACGGACACCCCCCCCCCCCAAAACAAAAGTTTTTTCATAATAAGTGCATTGTGCTGCCACCTACTGCCAGGTACTCCGTATCAGCAACCTCAGTAGTTGTTAGACATCGCTGGAGTGCAGAATGGGGCGCCCCGCGGAACTCACGGACTTCAAACGTGTTCAGGTGGTTGGGTGTCACTTGTGTCATACGTCTGTACGCGAGATTTCCACACTCCTAAACATGCCTAGGTCCATTGTTACCGATGTGATAGTGGGGTGGAGACGTGAAGGGACAAAATCGTACAGGCCGACCTCGTCTGTTGACCGACAGAGATCGCCGACACTTTAAGAGGGTCGTAATGTGTAACAGGAAGACATCCATCTAGAACATCACATAGGAATTCCAAACTACTTCAGTATCCACTGCAATTACTATGACAGTCAGGCGGGAGGTGAGAAAACTTGGATTTCATGGCCGAGCTGCTGCTCATAAGACACACATCGCGCCGGTAAATGCCAAACCACGCCTCGCTTGGTGTAAGGAGCGTAAACATTGGACGATTGAACAGTAGAAAAACATTGTGTGGAGTGACGAATCACGGTACACAATGCGGCGATCCGATGGCAGGGTGTGGGTATGGGAATGAACATCATCTGCCAGTGTGTGTAGTGCCAACAGTAAAATTCGGAGGCGGTGGTGTTATGATGTGTGGTGTTTTTCACGGAGGGGGCTTGCACCCCTTGTTGTTTTGCGTGGCACTATCACAACATAGGCCTACATTGATGTTTTAAGCACGTTCTTGCTTCTCACTGTTGAAGAGCTATTAGGGGATGGCGATTGCATCTTTCAACACGATCGAGTACCTGTTCATAATGCGCGGCCTGTGGCGGAGTGGTTACACGACAATAACATCCCTGTAATGGACTGGCCTGCACAGAGTCCTGACCTGAATCCTACAGAACACGTTTGGTATGTTTTGCAACGCCGACTTCGTGCCGTGCCTCACCGACCGACATCGATACCTCTCCTCAGTGCAGCTCTCCGTGAAAACGGACTGCCATTCCCTAAGAAACCTTCCAGCACCTGATTGAACGTATACTTGCGAGAGTGGAAGCTGTCAGCAAGGCTAAGGGTGGGCCAACACCATATTGGATTCCAGCATTACCGATGGAGGGTGCCACGAACTTATAAGTCATTTTGAGCCAGGTGTCCGTATTTTTGATTACATAGCGTAGTTCGATGAAACTTCAACCGTATGTAGAAAGAACTGTTACAGTAGGTATTGAACAGAAGATAACTAATAGGCAATGAGAGGAACAGAAATGACACTTTTAGTCATAGACAGTTTTTATAATGAAGACACCACGACTTATGGTGGTTCTTGGGCGTTAGAAATAGAGGAAAATTTGGAAATTTGTGGTACGGTCTTATGGGACCAAACTGCTGACGTCATCGGTTCCTAAGCCTACACACTACTTAATCTAACTTAAACTAAGTTACGCTATGGACAACACACACACCCATGCCCGAGGGAGGACTCGAACCTCCGATAGGCGGGGGGGGGGGGGGGGGGGAGTCGCATGGACCATGACAAGGCGCTTTAGACCGTGCGGGACAAATGGCGGAACACGGTTCTTAGTAGGGTGTGTAATCACCACGGACGGCAATACAATCTCTGCAACGTACTTCCATTCTGGTCACAAGGTTGGTAAGGAGTTGTTGTGGTAGTACGTTCCATTCCTCCACACCGCGGCTGACACCTTTTGGATGGTCGTTGGTGGACGTGGATGTGCTGCAATACCTCTCTCCAGTGCACTCCATAAGTGTTCGATTGCCCAGACGAACGGGCAGGCCATTCATTCGCAGACTATCCTCTCGTTCCAGTAGCTCCTCTACCTGCGCTGTTCGATGCAGCGGTCGCGGATTGTCGTCCATAAAAATGAAATCGAGGCCGAATGCGTGGCACTATCACACACTTGGGGAAAGAGTACAGTGTCAGAATAACATTGACCGGTGAGTGTGCCGTGTTCAAAGTTTCGGAGCTCAGTCTGGCTGTGCAACGTTATACCCCCCCCCCCCCCCCCATCCCATCAAGTCTTGGTCACGAAATCAGTCGTGTTCGACAATGTTCCTGGGTGCATCACGTGTTTTCACCTTTCGCCATATGAGGCTACCTCCAGAATCACTACTCAGACTGACTTTGCTTTCATCCGAGAAGAGCATGTGACCCTTCTCCTCGTTGCGTCCAGCCCCTATCTTTAGAAACCATCGAGAACGGTGTCACCGATATGCAGGTGTCAACGAAATAGGAGGGTCACTCCAAAAGAAATGCACACTATTTTGTAAAAATACAGTTTTCATTCTGCATGTGCGAAAGTTATACAGTGTGTAGATACATCCTTCCCGCTTGTTTTCAAACTTAGTTCAACCTGTTCCCATGAGTGGCGCCGTCACAGCACGTCTTCAAGATGGCTGCTACACTTGACGTTCGTCAGAAGCAACGTGCTGTCAGAATTCCTGTGCTGTGAAAACGAGACAGTGGGAAACATCCACAAGAGGTTGAAACAGGTGTATGGAGATGCTGCTGTCGATGGCAGCACAGTTAGCCGGTGGGCAAGCAGGTTACGTGATGAAAGCGGGCACGGCAATATTGAGGATCATTCTCGCAGCGGCAGGCCTCCTACTGCACACACTACAGACAATGTGCAGAGAGTTAACGAATTGTTGACTGCTGACACACGCATCACAGTGAACGAATTGTCACGCTACGTTGGGATAGGGGAGGGAAGTGTTTGCAGAATACTGAAAGTGTTGGCGTTAAAAAAGGTTTGTGCCAGGTGGGTTCCCAGGATGTTGACAGCAGCTCACAAAGAAACAAGAAAAACGTGACAGGTGATGAAACTTGGCTGAATTATTTTTCACCAGAGACGAAGAGGCAATCAATGGAGTGGCATCATGCAAATTCACCCAAGAAAAAAAAATCAAATCCACACCTTCTCCTGGAAAAGTTATGGCTATGGCATCATGAAAATTCACCCAAGAAAAATATTCAAATCCACACCTTCCGCTGGAAAAGTTATGGCTACGGTGTTTTTCGATTCCGAAGGACTCTTGCTTGTGGACAGCATGCCAAGTGGAACCACCATAAATTCTGATGCATATGTGACGGCACTGAAGAAACTTCAAGCTCGACTAAGTCATGTTCGACCACATCGGCAAAAGCAGGATGTTTTGCTGTTGCACGACAATGCACGGCCACATGTCAGTCAAAAAACCATGGAAGCCATCACAAAACTCAGTCCTGACCTGGTCCATGTGACTATCATCTCTTTGGGAAACTGAAAGACTCTCTTCGTGGAACAAGGTTTGAAGATGATGACTCCATTGTGCACGCTGCCAAACTGTGGCTCCTAAAGATTGGTCCAGAATTTTACCGTGCGGGTATATAGGCGCTGTTTCCCAGATGGCGTAAGGCAGTTGAGAGAGATGGAAATTATCTGGAGAAATGAAAATATTGTTCATAAAGGATGTATCTACACACTGTAAAGCTTCCAAACATGTAGAATAAAAGATGGATTTAAAAAAAATAGTGTGCATTTCTTTTGGAGTGACCCTTGTACAATAAACAGGTCGTTGGGCAAAGAGACCGCCCCACTGCGTTCGCCGTGCTGCTGTGGAGCGCGAGATTCCTGTTAAATGTGGTAGCAACTGCACTCGCGGTTTGACAGTTGTTCCTTCTTGCCTGTTGCCCAATGAAGCAGTCGCCTGCTGGTCTTGTTGACCATGGTCGACCACGTTCTCTGCTTCGGGCAGCCGTGCCTCTGGTTCCGAACGCTTCTCACGCACGTGAAATAATGCTGTGAGCAATTCCAAACTCCTGGGCTACACTCGTCATACACTTCGTGCTTTCTATCCTTCTTCCAGTTTCCCCATGATTCTTCCACGTGTTAATTAATCCACCTGGTGCATCTGTTAGGATGTAAACTCAAGCGCCGGCACGCCAGTTGGGAACGACAGAGCAGGGAATGCTGTGACAGGAGGTCAGTCAGTTGCACGCTGACCGACCCCACTCCAGGAAGGCAACGCAACAGCACCTGCCTCTATCCGACCAGGACATGAGCGCCGCTCCCGACTGCTCGCGGCCCAATTCAAGTACAGCATCAAGACTAGCCATTTCGCTTCTACTATTTATCATTGTCTATACTGAAGACACTTGCTTATTTTGTCTGTCGCCCTTTGCCTGCGACACATTTGTGTGAGTACAAAGATAAGTGTTATAGTCATTTCCTTTTATAATAAAATTCATTTATACGACTTGTTTGAATGTTGCCTAGCGATCCGAG
This sequence comes from Schistocerca nitens, assembly GCF_023898315.1. NCBI lineage: Eukaryota > Metazoa > Arthropoda > Insecta > Orthoptera > Acrididae > Schistocerca > Schistocerca nitens. The sequence continues at coordinate 83,929,006 of NC_064621.1, read as the reverse complement.
AAAGCAGGTTTCCTAGACACCCCATATTTTGACCACTAGGCAGGATTCAACAGTATCTGTGCCTTGTTACAATGAAGAACACTACGACAGAGCACCGTAACTGTTTGCTGATCGACATACACTTTTTCCTGTTCCTTCAACTGCCTCGTGTTGCGCGGCCGCGCCGATTTGGCGCTATAGTCACTGCGACTTCATAGCAGAAGATCAGCGACCAGCGTAGCGCAGTGGTTAGCACACTGAACTCGCATTCGGTAGGACGACGGTTCAGATACGCGCCCGACTACCCTGATTTAGCTTTTCCGTGATTTCCCTATATCACTCAAGGTAAACTTCGGCTCCTTGTCGACGGGACGTGCAATACTAATCCCCTCCTCCTCGTGGCATGAGAAATGGGAAATGTCTGGGAGCATCTCTTGCACTTCCATACATTTCCACTAAGTGATTAGTATGTTACGAGGGTGAGTCAAATAAAAACCTTAAATTTGTAATAACAAATCGAAATTTCCCGCCGTTATCCTGTGAGTTGGTAAGCGTGCTACAAACAGCGTGCAGAATGGCCTGTAGGTGGCAGCATAATGCAGATGCACACATACCGTCGCAGTATCAGTATAAAGATGGCCGCCTCACTTGCGACTTGCACCAGGGAAGAACAGCGTTCTGCTATTCGGTTTTTGCGTAGTGAAGGTGAGAAACATACTGAAATTCATCGACGAATGAAGGTTGAGTACGGTGATGCATGTTTGTCACAGCAGCAAGTCTACGAATGGAGTAGGAAGTTCGCAAATGGTGAGACTTCAGTGGAAGATGCTCCTCGTCCGGGGCAGGCGCAACGAGTTGTGACTCCACAGAACATTGCAGCAGCTGAAGCCATACTGAAGGAAAACCACCGAGTGACACTGAATGACATTGCAGCATGTTTACAGATTAGTCATGGGTCAGCACACCACATTGTGCATGATGTGCTCCAGTTTCACAAAGTGTCTGCAAGATGGGTGCCACGGCAGCTGACTCCTGAAATGAGAGAACGACGTGTTGATGCTTGTGAAGAACTTCTTCGGCCCTTTGAATGAGAAGGTGATGGCTTCCTTGCAAAAATCGTTACTGGAGACGAAACCTGGGTTCACTTCCACCAACCGGAAACGAAGAGAGCGAGCAACCCAAACGTTGCCCCAAGTGATTTCCATTTGTTTGGACCACTCAAAGACGCAATGGGAGGAAAAAAGTTCAGTTCTGATGAAGAGGTACGCCACGTGGTGCATGAGTGGTTGCGCAGACTACCAAAAGAATTTTTTTCTAAAGGAATTTATGCACTTCGTAAGTGCTGGAGGACTCGCATTGAACGTGGGGGAGATTATGTTGAAAACTAATACAGCTTTGTACCACTTATGCACAATAAATAATATTTAAAACAATATTTAAGGTTTTCATTTGACTCACCCTCGTATATTAGGCTATCTTGCTCGTCGTTTTGCCGAACAGTGTATTTTCTTGTCCTGTTTTGCCCACCCTGTACAGAGAAAAACTTCACAACAAATTTCATCCCAAATGAAAGCAACTTCTCGGTGTTTCCCCACCAGGTTTAAGCAAAGTCACTGAAAGAGCCTTCCTCGTGGCACTGGAACTGGAGAGCCTGGAATACAGATGCTGAACAATTTTCAGTAACCACTTCGTAGTTACCGGTCCAGAGTGTTTAATTTATTCAGTCTGATTGTCGTCTGGGCCCGCTGCTTTGTTTTCCTTCATCACGTTTATTGCTACCCCTGTCCTTCTGCGATGAAGGTTGGCTCTCCTATCTGGTTGTGTTCCCCTTTCTCATGCTATTGATGATTTTTAAAATTTTATGTATCTGTAATTGCGTCACATAATTAATATCCACTGGTGAAAGTCTTCCCTGAATTAATGGACGATGTTCAATGATTTACTTTGTTACTCTTCAAATAGTACAAAACGCCTCACTATAGTCTCATTCACTCTGCAGACAAAATCCGCTTGCTTCAGAGAGTCCACAGTTTGTTCATGTTCTACGCGTCGTTTACTGAAACTCTCGCGAAATGTTAGCTCACAAGATGTAAGCTTGTAACTCCAAAACCATTGCTGACTCCGCGTTCTCGCTACTGCAAGCATAGTCAGTGCTGCGAGAAAAGACGGGTTAGAAGCGAACAATAATAGTAGGGAATGATCGCAGGCTAGCCAGAGAGACTATGCTCTTACGATAGTATGTAGAGAACTACACTGAAGCGCCAAAGGAACTGATATAGTCATGTGTATTTAAATACAGAGATATGTAAACAGGCAGACTACGGCGCTGCGGTCGGCAACAAGTGTCTGGCGCAATGTTACATCGCTTACTGATGCTACAATAGCAGCTCATCAATATCTAAGTGAGTTTGAAAGTGATGTTACACTTGGCGCACGGGCGTTGGGACACAGCATCTCTGAGGTAGCGATAAAGTGGGGATTTTCCCATATGACCATTTCACGAGCGTACCGTGAATATCAGGTAAAACATAAAGTCTCCGACATCGATGCAGCCGGAAAAAGATCCTATAAGAATGGGACCAACGACGAGTGAAGAGAATCGTTCAACGTGACAGAAGTGCAACCCTTCCTCAAATTGGTGCAGATTTCAATGCCGGGGAATCAACAAGTGTCAGCGTGCGAACCACTGAACGAAACGTCATCGATATGGTCTTTCAGAGCCGAAGACCCACTCGTGCACCGTTGAAGACTGCACGACACATAGCTTTACGCCTCGCCTGAGCCCGTTAACACGACATTGGACTGTTGATGACTGGAAGCATGTCTCGGACGAGTCTCGTTTGAAATTGTATCGAGCTGATGGACGTGTACGGACGGGTATGGGGACAACTTCATGAATCCATGGACTTTGCATGTCAGCAGGGGGCTGTTCAAGTGGGTGGAGTCTCTGTAATGGTGTGGGACGTGTGCATCTAGAGTGATATGGGGCCCCTGGTACGCCTACATACGACTCTGACAGGTGACATTGTAAGTAGCCTGTTTGTATCTTGGCAGTGCTATACACTGTATTAATATCGCTGACAGTGCTCTGCGCCCCCCTCAAAAGACTCCGTGGTTGGACGGACTAGCGGTTAGCGAGCAGACAGTGAAGGGCTTGGGCATGTGCCCTTCGTGGAGACTCAGTGTCGATAGGACATGCATTGTAAAATGAGGATGGATGTTGTTGGTAATGTTTGGGTAGTGGAATTATTGACAAATATATACTTTTCGGAACTGGATGTCACATGAATAAGGTAAAATCTGCTAATTATATTGTTTGATCTTCAACAAAATCTTTCTTTTGCCAACCATATAGCTCCCAGTGGTTAGAAGCTATAGTAGTTAGGATCCTTTTCTTTAAGTGGCTGTAGTTGCTGCTTGCTGTAATTGCTGTAGTTTGTGGTATGAAGATTTTCTGTGGGGTAAGTGACTTATGAAAAAGTATGGGCTCTCCTCAGGATTTCTTGCAATTCAGGGCCGTTCTGTTGTGTTATTTATTCGAAGCCATGTTGTCACTTGACAGCAGTAGGACTTCGTTGGGCTTGTATATTGTCGGTAATAAATGAATAGGTTAAATCTGAGTTGTCTTTGTCAGGGAAAATTCCGCAGGTCAGTGCTGAAATGATAAAAATAAGTAAACACCAAGAAGTTTCACCACGAATTATAAAGTTGTCAATAATTCCACTACCCAAACATGACCAGCTACATCCATCCTCATTTTACAATGCATGTCCTACCAGCACCGAGTCTCCACGAAGGACACATGTCCAAGCCCTTCACTGTCTGTTCGCTAACTGCAAGTCCGTTCAACCACGGAGTCTCTTGGCGAGGGCGCAGAGGGCTGTCAGCGATATTAATACAGTCTACTGCGCTGCCAACATACAAACAGTCTACTTACAACATCTCCGTAAGCATCCTGTCTGATCACCTGCATCCATTGACGTGTATTGCTCATTCCAACGGACTTGGGTAATTCCAGCAGAACAGCGCGACACCCCACACGCCCAGAATTGCTACAGAGTGGCTCCGGAACACTCTTCTGAGTTTACACACTTTTGCTGGCCACCAAACACTCCAGACATGAACACTATTGACCGTACCTGTGATGCCTTGCAACGTGCTGTTCAGAAGAGATCTCCACTTCCTCGTACTCTTACGGATTTATGGACAGCCCTGCAGGATTCACGGTGTCATTTCTCTCCAGCCCTACGTCTGACATTAGTCGAGTCCATGCCACGTCGTGTTGCGGCACATCTGCGTGCTCGCGCGGGCCCTACATGATATTAGGCAGGTGTACCAGTTTCTTTGTCTCTTCAGTGTAGTTCCGTTAGCTCTGTATGTAGCGAGTTGGGTAACATTGTAATCTAAGAGACAGTGATGAAAAACAAACGGGTTGGACTACCGGCTGACAACTGGTATCATGAGAATAGAGAAGTTAGCCGAATATTCACGAGATGATGGCGGCACAGTGCAGGGTGGAATGGGTATAATTGCTAATACTTTTATATGTGGTACTTTTATGTGTACACACATCATTGTGTTTGTTCTTTTCCGCAGCGTCGAACGTTCTTCCCAAAAACGCATCACAAACTTTACGATCTAATGTCTTTTGCATGGTCGTAACTGCCTCACTGAATGGACTACGCCTGTCAGTACAACTAACTGTTTTGCGTTCACCCTTCAACACCTGCCCAGAAGAAAATAAGCATTAATGGCCTGCTCTTGCCACACATACGTGGAGGTACTAATCAGTCTGGAAACATACGACTGTTAATAACTGTAATTATTAGTCTGGAATCGACGTAAATGCTGACGTAATGTTTTTCAGTATACCGTCCTTAGCTACCTATAGAAATATCTGCACTCATACCCATTACACACAGTATATTGAAAGTGGACAGGCGATAGTTAAACCTCAGATGGATCCACTCATCACGTAATCTCCATAGTTACAGGAATTCGAGAATTCTACGCATGCGCACTGTTTTGCTGGATGACCACTGCTGATAAATTAGCTACAAAAAGCTAAACAGGTCTGGTGAAAATCTTTCTTAATCTTTATACTTCTAACGTAAGTACTTGTCTATAACAGCTCCAGTGGTAGGTGACAAAAAACTGGAATTATTTTCCTTGTAATATTAACCAAGTCATTTTTATAAGGCGTTAGTTTGTACCAGGTTTTGCCTAGAAGCTTAGCAGCCCGTAGTGGACAGGAGTCGTCCGTTCAGCGCTGTCAGTAACTATAGATACTGAGACCGAGGGTGGCCATTACCAGCTCTACTGGCAGACCCACAACTAGTCCGGCAAAACAGCCCTATTGAGACATCAGATTGTGAAAAGAGGATCGCTCGGAATCACGGGCCACAATGAAGCAGGCGCTGACAGTGCCGTCCAAGCCCAGCGGTCAAGGTGGGCGCAACTGCCCACTACCGATCGCAGATTACCCCAAGTTCTCAGTCACGTCCCATTGAACCCGTGCCACTCACTCCAGGAGTATTACTACGGGCCTGAATTCACACCTCACTGTGATGAGTTACCGGCAAGAATGTTTATGCGTTATTTCCACCATATACACTGATGAGCCGAAACGTTATGAACATCGGCCACCGCCTAGTTGCACTGCTGACACGTGACACTCTGGGGGAAGGATACAAGCGCAGGGGAATCACTCTAGTGACGACACGGCTTGCGAAAGGGGAACGCCACTGACATTACTCACCCGGATAAAAGGCAGCTCGGAGAATGTAAACGAGCATCTCGAAAATGGCGAAGCTGGTCGCCTGCTCGCCTTCTGGTTTGTGAACATCTACCGAAAGTCTCACCACAGAACGCGGAGGTCAAAGGATTTCCCGCTCTGTAAAACAGGCTAGGCGCCGATCTCTGGCGGACATTACGACAGAGTACAATGCTGGTGCAGGCGCAAGTGTTTGGATCACAGCATTCTGCGTACGTTATTGAACATGGGGAGCTCTGCAGCAGACTAACCCTATGTGTTACCATATTAACCTAACGACATTGCGAATTACAACTGCAGTTGGTGCAGGGTCATTGACATTGGGCTGTAGATCAGTGGGAATGTGTCGCTTGATGAGATGAGTCACGATTTTTGTTATACCTTGCCGATTGTTGTATCCACGTACCCTGTCATAAAGGAGAATGGCTGCTCAAAATACGCAGCGCACCACAGAAAGGTTGGTAGGGTGTATTACACTATGGTAGATATTGACCTGGGCTCCCGTGGGAACTGTGTTAGTAATCGAAGACACCATGACAACTGTGGATTACGTGAGTCTTATCGTGGAACACCTGCACCCCATCATGTTGCATTCCCTGATGGTGATGCCATCTTCCAGCAGGAAAACTGGAGGACTATGATACCGAATTCACGTAAGCGTCTGGGCCACTATTTGGGATGCTGTGCGACGACAGCGCTGCGCCCTCGAACTACCACACTGTAACTTAAGGAAATTGCTAGGCGTCAGAGTAGACAGACGTGTGGTGCCACATGTCTCCGCAAACCAGCGAATCCGTGCCATGCAGTATCGGTGATGTATTGCGTTCCAAAGGCGCACGAAGACGCAGCGAACCATGTCGTTATGTTTTGGCTGGTCAGTGTTTGTTGCAGGAGGTATTACTGTGCCATCGTCCAAAGATCGCAGTGCCACAGCACAGTCAGCAACGAGCATCCATACCACAGACATTAGCGACGTCTCGGTGGAATCCGCAACGATAAATGGGAGAGGTTAAAGAAGACACGCCCTCTCTGTCAGCACAGCAGCGCTCTCGCACGGAGGTCAATATAGAGCCGAACATGAAAGCGCTCACCCAGTTCGTGAACTCAGCACTCAACATCACTGAGTAGAACTAGAGAGATACTCATGTCTCAGATGGAAACGTACTTTTGTAGGTTTTGAACACTGTACATCAAGAAAACAGTTTGTTGATTAGTGAATTAGTGCATCAAGTGATGCCTGAATAGTCAATGACAGTTTTAACTTATCAATCACTCTTATTGAAAAGGACTGCATCAAATTAAGCAAATCGAATCTAGTCATTATACAATAAAGTGAAGTTATATTTCGCATTTTGTAGTTCAAATGAAACATCTCTCGGAGCAATGAAAGAACGCACAATTATGGTCGGACGATTGTAGTTCCGTCTGGTCACAACACATACAGGGTTCGATTTTAAATTTGAAGTAACGTTTCCATCTAGGCCAACCCTGTGGCGGGAAACGTCGCCATAAGCAGTTTCTCGCATTATGTACTGTCTTTGCTATTGTGAGAAATAAGGTTGTCTTTCGTATAGCACTTGAAAATATTTTCAGTTTTACACATGTAAGTGCTATATAATATATTACAGCTATTTGGAACATATTGTTAATTCTTCAGTTACAGAGTTTTATGGTGAGTGTAAATCTGTATATTTCTAAAACTAGTTACATAACCTGTTGAGGGGTAACCCGTGTATTGTCGGTTGCGCGTCATCTTGAACCTTGAAACGGAAGTTCTTGTACCTTGAAACACTCAATATTTGCAGATGAGGTGTTACCAGTCTTGACAATGCAACCTTGTGTTAGTTTTCGATAGGTTTTGTTTCAAAATGTGGTTTTTGATCATTCTTCCGCTTAATTAGATTTGACTTACAGATTATAGGTGTGTAGCAGAGTGATAATGTAACACATAGGTTATTAAATTCAGTGTTCACAAAGTACTCCTGATTACAAAACTTTTAAATTTGAGTACAGTACTTGCACCTAGATACACGACCATGTTCTGTCTTGGAACAGCATTTCACAGTTGGAAAAACCTTACTTTTCTTGAGTAATTTTTGTACTTTCAGAAAAAGGCTGCAGCATATATTAAGTGAATGCTGTCATTTCAGAATCTAATAACGAAGTATATCAAATTTCTGTCATAGAAGGCGAAACTCTGAGAAGTGTTCCAAGCTTCAGTACTCTCCCCTGCGCTAATAGTCATCTCTCCAAACGGTGGCATGTAATTAAGGAGAGGAACCGATAATCGCATCTCAATCTTCCATTCCATAAATTTATCGTGCGTTTTCCTCTTGTAGGTATTATCATGTGCTATCTATCAACACTTTAGTGTTAATTGTTTGATTTTTCTTTTGTAACGGATGTCGTGTTTTTGAGCTGATGTTCTTTGCTGAGTGTACCAGAAGATCAAAGTACGGTGTATGAGCTATAACAATAAATGTTATGGCAGCCTTCAGTGTTTTACTCGTCAACCACCAGTCACCGAGCCCTCGTGGTAACACTTAATTGATTATTTATGATTAGGAGTGCATGATCAGAGGACTAAAATATGTGTTCTGTTAGCTCCTTTTATAAGTAGTATGCTTTAGATTGGAATTTGCATAATGACTTCCCGAAGTGTCTTGCATGTCATTTCTCTTTATCAGCACGTTTCACCAGTTACAGAGGAGTACTTGCATACTGCATACTTTATTATACGCTGCGTGATAATTTCAAATGAATAAGGATTACCCTGTGTAGCAGCAGTTTTATGCTGGTTTTAAAGGCAACAGAGGTCTTGGACGTTTCTTGTAATAGCGTGCAGTAAACCTTGTCGGCTTAATCGAGACAAACTAGCAGACAGACAATCCCGAGGCCTTGTAACGGCATCTGCTGCTACATTCCGCTAGATAATTCCAACTTATCTAGTTGTACGGTGCGAGCATTAAGCCGGACAACTTCTCGCCAACCAGGCAATATGTGCGCTGGCGCCAGTTCCGAATGAGGCGGCGTGTTCCGCGGAAGAAGCCGCGGTCCGCAATTTTCTTTCATCCAGACGAACGCGAAAGCAGGAAGCCGGGTCAGACCGGCCGCCAAGTTTTCCCATTACCACAGAACTGAGGGCCGCATTTGTGTGCGCCCGCCACAGAGACCCCGCTGGCCGCGCGTTGGTCCGGCGTCCCCGCAACTCCGGCGAGCAGCGAACCTCTGTCGCAATATTTCGTGGTAATAGCCAACGTAGACCAGGAACAAGGCCCCTCTTTCTTTCCCGCCGCTTCTCTGGTCACAACAGACTGTTTCAATAATATACCTTACGAGAAAGTAGTCCAACATAGTGATGGAGAACAGACTCTATCTGTATACTGAGCAAGCAGCAAAGGAAGCAAAAGAAAAATTCGGAGTAGGAATTAAAATCCATGGAGAAGAAATAAAAACTTTGAGGTTCGCCGATGACATTGTAATTCTGTCAGAGACAGCAAAGGACCTGGAAGAGCAGCTGAACGGAACGGGCAGTGTCTTGAAAGGAGGATGTAAGATGAACACCAACAAAAGCAAAACGAGGATAATGGAGGGTAGTCGAATTAAATCGGGTGATGCTGAGGGTATTAGATTAGGAAATGAGACGCTTAAAGTAGTAAATGAGTTTTGCTATTTGGGGAGCAAAATAACTGATGATGGTCGGAGTAGAGAGGATATAAAATGTAGACTGGCAATGGCAAGGAAAGCGTTTCTGAAGAAGAGAAATTTGTTATCATCGAGAATAGATTTAAGTGTCAGGAAGTCGTTTCTGAAAGTATTTGTATGGAGTGTAGCTATGAATGGAAGTGAAACGTGGACGATAAATAGTTTAGACAAGAAGAGAATAGAAGCTTTCGAAATGTGGCGGTACAGAAGAATGCTGTAGATTAGATGGGTGGATCACATAACTAATGAGGAGGTATTGAACAGAATTGGGGAGAAGAGAAATTTGTGGCACAGCTTGACTAGAAGAAGGGATCGGTTGGCAGGACATATACTGAGGCATCAAGGGATCACCAATTTAGTATTGGAGGGCAGCGCGAAGGGTAAAAATCGTAGAGGGAGACCGAGAGATGAATACACTAAACATTCAGAAGGATGTAGGTTGCAGTAGGTACTGGGAGATGAAGAAGCTTGAACAGGATAGAGTAGCATGGAGAGCTGCATCAAACCAGTCTCTGAAGACCACAAAAACAACTGACAACTGATAGGCGAGTAGGCGTCTTTTCAGTCGGTTGAAACAACTAAACGAACTTCGGCCGTGTCAGTTGCTTAAATGTTTTCCAGTCACTCTCCGGATCTGAGTGATTTCACTTAATGCGAGACAACCGACTGACACAAGTCTCTGGCGGTTACGTCAGTCTAATGAGTTGCAGGAGTGTTTCAATCTATGTATCCTAGCGGTTTGTTAGCTTATGCATTAGTGAAGGCCAGGGCTGCCACCCTTTAAGAGACAAGTAACGTATCTTATTGAAGAAGAGATAAAAAAGAAGTTTATAAAAATAAAGTAGTTTTAAAATATACATATTTATGGACTGAAAAACGAATTTTTCGTAGTTCTGGCATTTCAAATGAATGTTTGGTTGGTTAAATAACAGATGCGATACACTGGTCAGCCAGAATATGACCACCGAGCTACTATCGATATAAACACGTCCACGCGATAGAAGCGTCACTTGGCGAGAAACGACTGCTATTCAGACACACGCACGGTGCATGTAATATCGATGAGCCTGCTGTCCGTGTGCAGAATGGGGAAAGCGCGCAATCTACACTACTGGCCATTAAAATTGCTACACCAAGAAGAAATGCAGATGATAAACGCGTATTCATTGGACAAATATATTATACTAGAACTGACATGTGATTACATTTTTACGCAATTTGGGTGCATAGCTCCTCAGAAATCAGTACCCAGAACAACCACCTCTGGCCGTAATAACGGCCTTGACACGCCTCGGCATTGTGTCAAACAGAGTTTGGATGGCATGTACAGGTACAGGTGCCCATGGAGCTTCAACACGATACACAGTTCATCAAGAGTAGTGACTGGCGTATTGTGACGAGCCAGTTGCTCGGCCACCATTGACCAGAAGTTTTCAATTGGTGAGAGATCTGGAGAATGTGCTGGCCAGGGCAGCAGTCGAACATTTTCTGTATCCTGAAAGGCCCGTACAGGACCTGCAACATGTGGTCGTGCATTATCCTGCTGAAATGTAGGGTTTCGCAGCGATCGAATGAAGGGTAGAGCCACGGGTCGTAACACATCTGAAATGTAACGTCCACTGTTCAAAGTTGCCGTCAATGTGAGCAAGAGGTGACCGAGACGTGTAACCAATGGCACCCCATACCATCACGCCGGGTGATACGCCAGTATGGCGATGACGAACACACGCTTCCCATGTGCGTTCACCGCGATGTCGCTAAACACGGATGCGACCATCATGATGCCGTAAACAGAACCTGGATTCATCCGAAAGAATGACGTTTTGCCATTCGTGCACCCGGGTTCGTCTTTGAGTACACCATCGCAGGCGCCAAGGGTAACCGCAGCCACGGTCTCCGAGCTGATAGTCCATGCTGCTGCAAACGCCGTCGAACTGTTCGTGCAGATGTTTCTTGTCTTGCAAATGTCCCCATCTGTTGACTCGGGGATCGAGACGTGGCTGCACGATCCGTTACAGCCATGCGGATAAGATGCCTGTCATCTCGACTGCTAGTGATACGAAGCCGTTGGGATCCAGCACGGCGTTCCATATTGCCCTTCTGAACCCACCGATTCCATATTCTGCTAACAGTCATTGGATCTCGACCGACGCGAGCAGCAATCGCGATGGCCTACAATCCGACCTTTATCACAGTCGGCAACGTGATGTTACGCATTTCTCCTCCTTACACGAGGCATCACAACAACGTTTGGCTCTGAGCACTATGGGACTCAACTGCTGTGGTCATAAGTCCCCTAGAACTTAGAACTACTTAAACCTAACTAACCTAAGGACAACACACAACAACGTTTCACTAGGCAACGCCGGTTAACTGTGTATGAGAAATCGGTTGGAAATTTTCCTCATGTCAGCACGTTGTAGGTGTCGCCACCGGCGGCAACCTTGTGTGAATGCTCTGAGAAGCTGATCATTTGCATATCACAGCATCTTCTTCCTGTCGGTTAAATTTCGCGTCTGTAGCACGTCATCTTTGTGGTGTAGCAATTTTAATGTCCAGTAGTGTATTTATGTTTGACCGAGGGCAGGTTGTGAAGGCCCGGAAGCTTGGTACGAGCATTCCGGAAACTGTACGACTTGTCCGCTGTTTGATGACTGCTGTGATGAGTGTCTTCAACACGTGTCGAAACCACGTCCAGACGTCGTGGGGTTGCGCGGTGCCCTTCATTATAGACGTCACACTTGGTAGAATGGGCAGACTGGTAGAACAGTACATGTGGCGAACTGTGGCGGAACTAACATCGGACTTTGATGACGGGCAGAGTCCAAGTGTATCTGAACACATAGTGCACCGAACACTCCTAACGACGGGCCAGTCCAGCCGACGACCAATGCATGTGCCAGTGTTAACACCAGACATCGGCAAATACGAGTGAAGTGGGCAGGTGACCACTGGCACTGAACATTGGTGCAGTGGCAGAGCATTGCATTGTGTATGCCAGTACCTTCTTCATCATGTTGATGCGGGGAGGGGGGGGGGGCGTGAATTCCTCGTCTTCCAGGGGAACAGCTCAGATCCTTGACACCTGTACTGCTATGGTGAACATTCACGTGCGCATCCATAGATCCAGTGGAGCTCGTGCAAGGCCCCATGACTGCCAAGGAGTCTCGTACACTGGTTGCAGACGACGTACACCCCTTCATGACGATGATGTTTCCCGACGGCAGTGATATATTTCAACAAGACAATTCTCCGTGTCACAAGACCAGGAGTGTGATGGAGTGATTCGAGAAATACAGTGGCCAGATTCATTTGATGTGCTGCTCCCACTAGCTTGCGACCGTGGCGCGCTGCACGTTTCATGCTGCCGTTCAGCTCAACGACGGCGTTTATGGAGACGACTAGCAACGTAGTGTAGCAAACGGTTGCATTCCGATTGGCCCGTCCCGATAGCAATGGTAATGGACGACGTCGTTGGGTCAACATGTGGACGCGTCTAAACAGACGGACATGCAGACAGATGGATAACAAATGGCAAAAAAATATTGTTTTTAATGTGGTGTAGTTACAAATTAACAAATTTCGGATTTTTTGCTTTTCTTGTACCATGAAACCTTGCTTCTCGTCAAATTCCATGACTCTAGATCCACGGGAAGTACCATATGGGTTCTGAGTGGTAATTTAGTGACAATCGTGATATGTAACGTAAATGGCTGTGTTTTTTGATCGCACTGACTTAGAAGCTTAAATTTTTCGCACCGCCAAGGGGCTGCAGACTTTTTAGTGCAATACATAAATTTCAACTTCATACCTCTACTCGTTCCTGAGAAAAGGCCGAGTGGTTCTAGGCGCTACAGTGTCGAACCGCGCAATCGCTACGATCGCAGGTTCGAATCCTGCCTCGGGCATGGATGTGTGTGACGTCCTTAGGTTAGTTAGGTTTAAGTAGTTCTAAGTGATAGGGGATTGATGACCTCAGATGTTAGGTCCCATAGTGCTCAGAGCCATTTGAACCATCTGAACCTGAGAAAAGGGAGTCGGACAGGCAGATAGAGAGGCGAACAACAAAATGGTCCTATAGCGGTTCCGTTCTTGCCGAATTTCATGATTCTAAGACAATCGGGAAGTACCCTATAGGTTTTGATAAGTGAGCTTGGAAGTATCGAAATAATATGACAAAATGGCCGCATCTTTTGGTTGCACTGACTTGAAAGCTTACCTATATAGATCTTACTATACTATACAGTTTAGAATCTGACGTAAATTTCAACTTGATACGTCCACCCCATGCCCGAGAAAAAAAAAAGAGTTTTCAGCAGTCAGACATATTGTACCTACAGACGGACAACAAAATGGTGCCCGCATCTCGTGGTCGTGCGGTAGCGTTCTCGCTTCCCACGCCCGGTTTCCCGGGTTCGATTCCCGGCTGGGTCAGGGATTTTCTCTGCCTCGTGATGGCTGGGTGTTGTGTGATGTCCTTAGGTTAGTTAGGTTTAAGTAGTTCTAAGTTCTAGGGGACTGATGACCATAGCTGTTAAGTCCCATAGTGCTCAGAGCCATTTTTTGAACAAAATGGTTCTGTGAGCGTTCCGTTTTTACCAGCTGAGGTACGGAAACCAAAAAACGGTGTTCTGTCGACTTTGGATTTGTTTCTATTCCGGGTTGTCAATAAGATGGTGACCTAGGCGTTATGCTTACCACTGCTGACATTGCTTCCCATTCTGTACACGGCGTAGCGGGTGCGTTCGTTCTGCGACTGACGCCACAAATGAAGGTAGAGGTGGTGGTCAGTGGTGTTTGAGCAGTACAACCAAACCAGATCACTGTTCGTCGTCCACACGTGCAAAAACATACAGGGTTTTCATAAAGTCGTGGTATCGTTTCAGAAACTGATAACCTGAAAACTATTGGAAACTGTAATGGGCTATATTCTAAAACGTTCAACAGCTCTCGAATTTTTTTCCGTTTTCTTTGAATCATATGTGATCTGCAGTGCATCAAAATGGTGACACACCAGCGGAAGGTGCAGTGTGTATGCGGAATCGAAATCTGTGACAACGGTACTGGGAATTATCGACATCTGTATGGGAGGACATTACAGACAGAGCTTAATGAAGTGGTTCAGAATTTTTATAGAGACATGCAGTTTCATAGATATTCCTCGAAGTGGACGTCCACCTGCGTCTGAAGCACGTGTTGACAAGAGTGCAAGCTGCATTTCAACTCATCTTCCAGAAGTCAGTTCGTCATACATCACGCGAACTGTCGGAAGCAAGAGCAATAGTCCGTAAAGCGTTAAATAAGTGGCTATTCTTTTACCGTACAAAGTTAAAACGGTCCAAGTCTTGCACCGTTTTAACTTTGTACGGTAAACGATTGTTTTCTGCGGTATGCATTCGCGATCTCACTGCTGGCCTCCGTAGATGCTAACAATGACTATCTGAAAGGTGACTTTTTCAAATTCAGCAACTTTCAAAATTTCTGGATATGTGAATCACCACAGCAGTGGGATTTATGTCTCCCAAAGCCCACACAACGCGCGTGAACACATCCACGATAGTATGAAGATTAATACGCACATAAAAAAAAGTTTTTCGTCATCCCGGTCCCAGTTCCCAGACCTCCTGAAGATAGACGTTGACTGCGGATATTGTACCACAGACACAGTCCCTTTGACTGTTCAGAGATGTCACTAAACCCGGCCAAAGATGTAAACAACCATACATGAGCAGCACCCATTAGACGGAGGGTGCCCGACCGCCGATCACTTCCAGTCATTCCACCAGGAAGGAGATACACGGCTCGTGTTGTCTATAGTTCAACCATGCCTAGACGGCCAATACCGCGGTTCGATCGCGTCCGCATTGTTACTTCGTGCCAGGAAGGGGTCTCAACAAGGGAAGTGTCCAGGCGTCTAGGAGTGAACCAAAGCGATGTTGTTCGGACATGGAGGAGATACAGAGAGACAGGAAATGTCGATGACGTGCCTCGCCCAGATCGCCAAACGGCTGCTACTGCAGTGGATGACCGCTAGTACGGATTATGGCTCGGAGGAACCCTGATATCAACGCCGCCATGTTGAATAATGTTTTTCGTGCAGCCACAGGACGTCTACATCTACATCTACATTTATACTCCGCAAGCCACCCAACGGTGTGTGGCGGAGGGCACTTTACGTCATTACCTCCCTTTCCTGTTCCAGTCGCGTATGGTTCGCGGGAAGAACGACTGTCTGAAAGCCTCCGTGCGCGCTCTAATCTCTCTAATTTTACATTCGTGATCTCCTCGGGAGGTATAAGTAGGGGGAAGCAATATATTCGATACCTCATCCAGAAACGCACCCTCTCGAAACCTGGCGAGCAAGCTACACTGCGATGCAGAGCGCCTTTCTTCCAGAGTCTGCCACTTGAGTGTATTAAACATCTCCGTAACGCTATCACGGTTACCAAATCACACTGTGACGAAACGCGCCGCTCTTCTTTGGATCTTCTCTATCTCCTCCGTCAACCCGATCTGGTACGGATCCCACACTGATGAGCAATACTCAAGTATAGGTCGAACGAGTGTTTTGTAAGCCACCTCCTTTGTTGATGGACTACATTTTCTAAGCACTCTCCCAATGAATCTCAACCTGGTACCCGCCTTACCATCAATTAATTTTATATGATCATTCCACTTCAAATCGTTCCGCACGCATACTCCCAGATATTTTACAGAAATAACTGCTACCAGTGTTTGTTCCGCTATCATATAATCATACAATAAAGGATCCTTCTTTCTATGTATTCGCAATACATTACATTTGTCTATGTTAAGGGACAGTTGCCACTCCCTGCACCAAGTGCCTATCCGCTGCAGATCTTCCTGCATTTCGCTACAATTTTCTAACGCTGCAACTTCTCTGTATACTACAGCATCATCCGCGAAAAGCCGCATGGAACTTCCGACACTATCTACTAGGTCATTTATATATATTGTGAAAAGCAATGGTCCCATAACACTCCCCTGTGGCACGCCAGAGGTTACTTTAACGTCTGTAGACCTCTCTCCATTGATAACAACATGCTGTGTTCTGTTTGCTAAAAACTCTTCAGTCCAGCCACACAGCTGGTCTGATATTCCGTAGGCTCTTACTTTGTTTACCAGGCGACAGTGCGGAACTGTATCGAACGCCTTCCGGAAGTCAAGAAAAATAGCATCTACCTGGGAGCCGGTATCTAATATTTTCTGGGTCTCGTGAACAAATAAAGCGAGTTGGGTCTCACACGATCGCTGTTTACGGAATCCATGTTGATTCCTACAGAGTAGATTCTGGGTTTCCAAAAACGACATGATCCTCGAGCAAAAAACATGTTCTAAAATTCTACAACAGATCGACGTCAGAGATATAGGTCTATAGTTTTGCGCATCTGCTCGACGACCCTTCTTGAAGACTGGGACTACCTATGCTCTTTTCCAATCATTTGGAACCCTCCGTTCCTCTAGAGACTTGCGGTACACGGCTGTTAGAAGGGGGGGCAAGTTCTTTCGCGTACTCTGTGTAGAGTCGAATTGGTAAAGGGTGTTACGGCTCAAACTGTGCACAATAGGATGTATGATGCGCAACTTCACTTCTGATGTCCATGACGAGATCCATCTTTGCAGCCACGACACCAAGTAGCGCGGTACAGATAGGCCAACAACATGCCGAATGCACCGCTCAGGATTGGCATCACCTTCTCTTCACAGATGAGTGTCGCATATGCCTTCAACCAGACAATCTTCGGAGACGTGTTTGGAGGCAACCTATGTCAGACTGAACGTCTTAGACACACTGTCCAGCGAGTGCACCAAGGTGGACGTTCCCTGCAGTTTTGGGGTAACATTATGTGGGGCCGACGTACGCCGCTGTTGGTCACGGAAGGCGCCGTAACGGCTATATGGTACGTGAAAGCCATCCTCCGACCGACAGTGCAATCATATCGGCAGCATATTGGCGAGGCATTCGTCTTCATGGACGACAATTCACGCCCCCATCGTGCACATCTTGTGAATGACTTTCTTCAGGATAACGACATCGCGCGACTGGAGTGGCCAGCATATTCTCCAGACATGAACCCTATCGAATATGCCTGGTATAGATTGAAAAGGGTTGTTTATGAACGACGTGACCCACCAACAACTCTGAGGGAGCTACGCCGATTCGCCGTTGAGGAGTGGGACAATCTGGATCAACAGTGCCTTGATGAACATGTGGATAGTATTCCACGACGAATATAGGCATGCATGAATGCAAGAGGACGTGCTACTGGGTATTAGAGGTACTGGTGTGTACAGCAATGTGGACCACCACCTCTGAAGGTCTCGCTGTATGGTGGTATAACTTGCAATGTCTGGTTTTCATGAGCAATAAAAAGGGCGGAAACGATGATTATGTTGATCTCTATTCCAATTTTCTGTACAAGTTCCAGAACTCTCGGAACCGATGTGGTGCAAAACTTTTTTTTTTTATGTGTGTATTTGGTGTGGCGTAATGCCGTATAGGATGGTTGGCCTGTTTTCCTTCTCAGAGAAAACCATAACGGGAATTGTTCACCTGGAATACTCGAAGAGTTCTTGCTTCTGCACATTGAAGAGCTGCAGGCAACGCTCATTTAATGAGAGATAAAAAGGCGATGTCGCGTTGCAATGTCCCCACGCTTTCCAGATATTACGCTCCTTTTTGTGGGTTTACGTCAAGGATTACGCGTAGACAACACCAGTCATTGAAATAGTCACCTTTCGTGCACAAATCAACGAAGCGATCGGGACTCTTAATGCTGCAGTCCTGAGCACAGAATGATATTCTGGCAAGTTATAATTTTAAAGTGACAGCAGTACTTTAAGGATACTATGTACGCCCCATACATATCAACTTTGTACCATATTAAGGTGTAAAAGTTAGGTGACTCAGCTTGTACCCATTAGCACTTCAGTAAGAAAGGCGTGAGCATCCATGTCAGCCTTATGACCGCGCTGTTGCGTGGACTGGACAGTGCAACGAAGCGTTGGGAAGCCTTTGTGCTACACGACCTATACACAAGATGTGTAGATTCGATGGAGCTGGGTCTGAGGTGAGCAGGACCCTCTCAGTAGCAACGTATATCTGCTCAACATGATTGAACTCAGGCAGGCTAGCGGCCACGTAAGTATCCTAATGCCTGTAGCGCATCTGCTAAACCTCGCTGGTATACGATGGCTGTAACTGTAATAGTGCCTACTATAATTTACAGATGATAAAAAATAGTTTTACTGTCCCTCAAAACAGTCACCAACATTGTGTATATCCCGTTCTCAACGATGTGAAAACCATATGAGACCCTTAGTAGGATCAGTTGTGTCGGTAGTCGAATGGAGCCGTCTGTTGCCCGAGGAATTTCTGTAATAATTCTGAAGCGAATGCCACGATGTACTTCGACTCAGCAACCAAGTCGAAGTTCGAAGAGATTATGTCCGCTGAGTCTGTTTGATGATTCGGCACTTCAAAGCCAAGCCCATCGAAAAGATCAGTCACGTCTTGCGCTGTATGTGCCCGAGCATTGTCCTGCAAAATGACTGGGAGTTCTGCTGAAAGTATCGCCGCCTCTTTCTCGAAGCTGGTCGCATATTGTGTCCCGAAAATGGACAGTAACACAGTGTACTGGGAGTCTGCTGTTGAGGAACTGCATGTGTTAGATCAGGGCCGGCCAGAAATTCTGCACGCGTGCGGTGCCTTGCACATGTGCAACTTCCGGGTCACAGCGTGCACGCCGCAGCCGTCAGCGTTCATGTAGTGCATGTTTCTACGCACAGATGTCGCTCCTCTGTTACACAAAGTGCGTTATCGACACCTCGTATGTATATCACAACCTGGGCTGTAAGATCTGTTGCTTCATCGAGCGCAACAGAGAAGGCAAAACAGTATTTAGCCTTATTTATTAGCCGCCTGTGCAGATCGCCGGCCGTAGCACTGATTCGTCTTGTCACTGTTTGTTTGGATAGACTGATTTCTTGAAACCTGCTGACGTTAGTGGATCACACAAGTAGACATCCTTTCAGAAACTCTCCTTCGGAAAAGGGTTTCCCAGATTGTGCAATTCTTAATGCGATTTTAAAACTTGCTCGCAGTGAAGATTTAGATTGGTTGTCATTCTGGAAAATTGAAAACATTACATTGTACAGCGCACAGTAAAACAGACATAAATGTAACACAAGAAACTAAAAGTTCAAGAAGTATCAGTTACTCTGACGTACAGTAAAATCGAGTTGTGTGTCTCATCCATTTTCTTAAGGACATTTAATTTTGCTTGCCGTTCTTCACTGTTGAGTACACTACACTCGTCTTTGTGATATGTATTGTAATGCCTTTCAATTGAAAACTTACACTGGACGCCTATTATTCGGCGGCACAGCAAACACTGTGAGTTTTCATCAACGGCTACAAAAAAGAATTGCAGTTCCCAGTCATTTTTAAACGACTGAGAACATAGATCTTCCGTCCTTTGCTTTTTCACAGTACTCGCCATTTCTCAGTACTTCTCTGTTAAGCTTACGGTCACCAGGGGTAAACGAAACTGCATATGTTGCGCTCTTGCTTGTACCACAGGAAGTGGAGCCGGTGCCGTTCATTTAGGACACACGTCTA
The DNA here is from genome assembly GCF_023898315.1 of Schistocerca nitens. Classification (NCBI taxonomy): domain Eukaryota; kingdom Metazoa; phylum Arthropoda; class Insecta; order Orthoptera; family Acrididae; genus Schistocerca; species Schistocerca nitens. The sequence continues at coordinate 83,908,907 of NC_064621.1, read as the reverse complement.
CTAACAGATGTCGCTGTCGCACACGTGCGCACATGTGCAGCACTTCCGCACGTCTGCACACTGTGCAGCGTTTGGCCGGCCCTGTGTTAGGTTAACACCGTCACAGTCGTATACGAAAATCATCATTGCGTTCACACTGACGAGGTTCTGCTGAACTTTCGACCGTCACGGTGACGCACAATGACGCCACTGGTTTCACTGGCGTTTCCGGTGTGACTCGTACGATTTGTCCCATACCAGATTCTGCGAGATGGTGTCGTGTAAGAAAGCGTTCCGCCGGCCGAGGTGGCCGAGCGGTTCTAGGCGCTTCAGTCTGGAGCCGCGCGACCGCTCCGGTCGCAGCTTCGAATCCTGCCTCGGGCATGGTGTGTGTGATGTCCTTAGGTTAGTTAGGTTTACGTAGTTCTAAGTTCTGGGGAACTGATGACCTCAGCAGTTATGTCCCATAGTGCTCAGAGCCATTTTCCTTCGCGTTCATAGGGTTCCAAGTGGATACGAGAAGCGTGTTATCGTAGCCTTTTCAGAATTTCTGTCAAATCATGTGCACCCTATTTTTTCACGTGCTCAGGCGTTCCTCCAGATGGTTCAAATGGCTTTGAGCACTATGGGACTCAACATCTGAGGACATCAGTCCCATAGAACTTAGAACTACTTAAACCTAACTAACCTAAGGACATCACACACATCCATGCCAGAGGCAGGATTCGAACCTGCGACTGTAGCGGTCGCGTGGTTCCAGACTGAAGCGCCTAGAACCGCTCGGCCACTTCGGCCGGCTGTTCCTCCAGAAAATCTAATTTTGTCTCTCGGATCAGTTCACGAACAGATTGGCTTCGATCAGCGTCCAGTATCTCGGTAAGGGCAGACGCTTCTTCTTCGCTGATACGGAGACGACCTGGCTGACGAATGTATGGCACATTTTTTTGTGTCCCACATTGAAGCCGTCTACCCTGTTTGCCACTGTTCTCTAAGGCAATGCAGATTTTCTGAAAGCGTCTTGACAGTGTTCGTGCTGTACATCCTATGACATATTCAGTTTTAATCCAACACCGTTGTTCTCGTTCCGAAAACATCGTGACAGCACATTAGAACTCCGCTACACGAGTCTCTGTTATTCGCGTAACTGCAGATGCGTTCGATGAGGGAAAGGAGAGTCCATTTGCACTCTGGTAAGGTTTGTGTATGTAAATAACGTGTGGTATAAGCGACGCTACTTGATTCCCTTACGATGCGTCACTAAGGCAGTGTTGCCACTATTAAAGTTCGAACCCTTGTAAGAGAGGCACTCAAAAAGTAATGCAACACATTTTTTCTTCTCGGTCAGTTTCGCTTGAACTTTAGGTAGGTGGCGGTGCTACATGTAGCTTTCAAAATGGCTGTCATAGAGTTTCTTTTGGCGCAAAATCAGAGCTTCGCAAATTTTCAAAGGCGCTTGCAGAATTTCTGAGACGTGGAAGTGAACAAAAGCGCGGTGAGTCGTAGGCCGAGACTCCTGTCGTCATCGCAACAAGGTCGGGCGAACCTGCCTGATCTCCAGTTGCCGGAGAGCCACACACACTTGTGATTCCTGCAATGTTGCAACGTGCTCACTCGAGGTGATCGACTTATCACAATCGAACACCTCGCTGCTCAACTGGCGTCTCTGTTGATAGTGGTGACACACTCGTACACTGGTTGAGGTGCCCTCTAGGTTCCTCGCCGCCTAACAGAAGACTATGAAGAGCAACGAAGGACCATCTGTCCGGAATTGCTTGCGCGTTACGAGGCTGAGAGTGACAACTTTTTGTCGAACATCGTCACAGACGATGAAACATAGGATGATCACTTCGAACCGGAAACAAAACGGCAGTTCATGGAGTGGCGCCACACCACCTCTCCTCCGAAGAGAAAGTTCAAAGCCACTCCCTCAGCTGGTAAAGCCATGGCGATGATCTTCTGGAAGTGTGAAGGGATTATTCTGTTTGATGTCCTCACTTATGGTGCAATGATCAACTCTGAAGTGTGTTGTGCTATTCTCATGAAATTGAAGAAGTCACTTCAGTTAGTTATTGGCCACAAAAATGCAAAAAAAAAAAAAAAAACATTGTTTCTCCTTCACAGCACATGGCCTCACACATCCGATAGGAGCTCGCAAAACTTCACTGGACTATTCTTCCTCCTGCACCCTACAACCAATATCTCCCACCTTCCGACTTCTATCTGTTTGTCCCAATGAAGGAGCGATCTGCGGGAAGCAGTACGCGGATGATGAGGAGGCTATTGCTGCGACAAGACGTTGGCTGCAACGTCGACCAGTTGGGTGGTACCATGCAGCCGTACAGGCCCTTCCAGTCAGCCTTCATGGAAAATGAATATACCAGCAAGGAAATTTATCGAGCCCTCCATCAAAGAAGAAAAGAAGCCAAAAGTCCAGAGCAACAACGGTCACCTACTGGAAAAGTTTTCCTACCGTTCATTAATAGTCACGGACCGTATCGGGGAAGTTCTGGTCAAGTATGGGATCGAAAAAATCTTCAGACTCACCAAGAGGATTAAGGAATATTTAAGAACTGGAAAAGACGCCCGACACCCCCTAGCAACACCTGGGGTACACAAAATTCCATGCAGTTGTGGACAAGTATATATTGGAACCACGAAAAGAAGTGTAAACACCCGCTTAGCCGAACATAAAAGAAACTGTCGTTTAGGACACATTGAAAAATCGGCCGTAGCTGAGCATGTTTTTCGAGATGGGAACCACGAAACTAAATTTCATGAGACTAGCATTCTAGCACGAACATCCCATTATCACGCGCGCATGTATAGAGAAGCAATAGAGATTCACAAACACCATAACAATTTTAATAGAAAAGAGGAAAATTTAAAGTTAGACAAAATATGGATGTCGACGTTGCGCCAGCAGAATGACAATCGATTACTCTTAATCGAGAATGATGACACCTTCCAAAGATAGGCATACCGTCGGCATCACGTGACGAATGGTGGTGCCCTCTATGCGCTCTATAAATGCGAGAGTGCCTGGAGCCTCAGTGGCAGTAGCCGGACGACCTCAGAAGATGTCTCCCGCAGATGGAGACGAAACGTCAGGTGGAAATTTTATACATCGACCACGGCCTCTCAGCCCGGAAGTTTTAACTGAAGACAACACCTGCCGTGAAAGCCTACATTGTATGACCCACCCAGTAAGGTGACACGTCGAAAAATACGGTTTTGTAACCAAAAGAGTAGAGAATATATGGTGTATTGGAATCCCGAATAAAACCAACCTTTTTTCAGAGAAAGAAAGCTAGACTACCTATTGAACGTCCCTCGTAATTTTCTGCAGTTGGGAAGAGGATGCGCATTGTCAGACTGTACGTTCCTGTAATGATTGCCGATGAGAGAACATGGCAGATGTAATACAGGCCCCAAGTTAGCAGAAGTTATTTGAGGTGGAAAAGTTACGTGCTTCGCCCTGCTGGTGGCATGGGGAACAGTGCCGATGTGGTGGATCAGTATAGCCAGGTAGTTCCCCTCGTCTGCACGGAAGACAAATGTAATGTATTGCGAATACGTAGAAAGAAGAATCCATTTATGTATGATTATATGCTAGCGGAACAAACACTGGTAGCAGTTACTTCTGTAAAATACACTCCTGGAAATTGAAATAAGAACACCGTGAATTCATTGTCCCAGGAAGGGGAAACTTTATTGACACATTCCTGGGGTCAGATACATCACATGATCACACTGACAGAGCCACAGGCACATAGACACGGGCAACAGAGCATGTACAATTTCGGCACTAGTACAGTGTATATCCACCTTTCGCAGCAATGCAGGCTGCTATTCTCCCATGGAGACGATCGTAGAGATGCTGGATGTAGTCCTGTGGAACGGCTTGCCATGCCATTTCCACCTGGCGCCTCAGTTGGACCAGCGTTCGTGCTGGACGTGCAGACCGCGTGAGACGACGCTTCATCCAGTCCCAAACATGCTCAATGGGGGAAAGATCCGGAGATCTTGCTGGCCAGGGTAGTTGACTTACACCTTCTAGAGCACGTTGGGTGGCACGGGATACATGCGGACGTGCATTGTCCTGTTGGAACAGCAAGTTCCCTTGCCGGTCTAGGAATGGTAGAACGATGGGTTCGATGACGGTTTGGATGTACCGTGCACTATTCAGTGTCCCCTCGACGATCACCAGTGGTGTACGGCCAGTGTAGGAGATCGCTCCCCACACCATGATGCCGGGTGTTGGCCCTGTGTGCCTCGGTCGTATGCAGTCCTGATTGTGGCGCTCACCTGCACGGCGCCAAACACGCATACGACCATCATTGGCACCAAGGCAGAAGCGACTCTCATCGCTGAAGACGACACGTCTCCATTCGTCCCTCCATTCACGCCTGTAGGGACACCACTGGAGGCGGGCTGCACGATGTTGGGGCGTGAGCGGAAGACGGCCTAACGGTGTGCGGGACCGTAGCCCAGCTTCATGGAGACGGTTGCGAATGGTCCTCGCCGATACCCCAGGAGCAACAGTGTCCCTAATTTGCTGGGAAGTGGCGGTGCGGTCCCCTACGGCACTGCGTAGGATCCTACGGTCTTGGCGTGCATCCGTGCGTCGCTGCGGTCCGGTCCCAGGTCGACGGGCACGTGCACCTTCCGCCGACCACTGGCGACAACATCGATGTACTGTGGAGACCTCACGCCCCACGTGTTGAGCAATTCGGCGGTACGTCCATCCGGCCTCCCGCATGCCCACTATACGCCCTCGCTCAAAGTCCGTCAACTGCACATACGGTTCACGTCCACGCTGTCGCGGCATGCTACCAGTGTTAAAGACTGCGATGGAGCTCCGTATGCCACGGCAAACTGGCTGACACTGACGGCGGCGGTGCACAAATGCTGCGCAGCTAGCGCCATTCGACGGACAACACCGCGGGTCCTGGTGTGTCCGCTGTGCCGTGCGTGTGATCATTGCTTGTACAGCCCTCTCGCAGTGTCCGGAGCAAGTATGGTGGGTCTGACACACCGGTGTCAATGTATTCTTTTTTCCATTTCCAGGAGTGTATTTGGGAGTATGCGTAAGGAACGACCTGAAGCGGAATGATAATATAAAATTAATTGTCGGTAAGGCGGGTGCCAGGTTGAGAATCATTGGGAGAGTCCTTAGAAAATGTAGTTCATCAACAAAGGAGGTGGCTTACAAAACACTCGTTCGACCTATACTCGAGTATTGCTCATCAGTGTGGGATTCGTAATAGGTCGGGTTGACAGAGGAGATAGAGAAGATCCAAAGAAGAGCGGGGCGTTTCGTCACAGGGTTATTTGGTAAGCGTGATAGTGTTACAGAGATGTTTAGCGAACTCAAGTGGCAGACTCTGCAAGAGAGGCGCTCTGCATCGCGGTGTAGCTTGCTGTCCAGGTTTCGAGAGGGTGCGTTTCTGGATGAAGTATCAAATATATCGCTTCCCCCTAGTTATACCTCCCGAGGAGATCACCAATGTAAAATTAGAGAGATTCGAGTGTGCACGGAGGCTTTCTGGCAGTCGTTCTTCCCGCGAACCATACGCGACTGGAACAGGAAAGGGAGGTAATGACGTAAAGTGCCCTCCGCAACACACCGTTGGGTGGCTTACGGAGTATAAATGTATATGTAGATGTAGGAATAGAGCAGTAGGCAGTACAGTTGAAGAGGAATGGACGTCTCTAAAAAGGGCCACCACAGAAGTTGGGAAGGAAAACATAGGTACAAAGAAGGTAGCTGCGAAGAAACCATGGGTAACAGAAGAAATACTTCAGCTGATTGATGAAAGGAGGAAGTACAAACATGTTCCGGGAAAATCAGGAATACAGAAATACAAGTCCCTGAGGAATGAAATAAATAGGAAGTGCAGGGAAGCTAAGACGAAATGGCTGCAGGAAAAATGCGAAGACATCGAAAAAGATATGATTGTCGGAAGGACAGACTCAGCATACAGGAAAGTCAAAACAACCTTTGGTGACATTAAAAGCAACGGTGGTAACATTAAGAGTGCAACGGAAATTCCACTGTTAAATGCAGAGGAGAGAGCAGATAGGTGGAAAGAATACATTGAAAGCCTCTATGAGGGTGAAAATTTGTCTGATGTGATAGAAGAAGAAACAGGAGTCGATTTAGGAGAGATAGGGGATCCAGTATTAGAATCGGAATTTAAAAGAGCTTTGGAGGACTTACGGTCAAATAAGGCAGAAGGGATAGATAACATTCCATCAGCATTTCTAAAATCATTGGGGAAAGTGGCAACAAAACGACTATTCACGTTGGTGTGTAGAATATATGAGTCTGGCGACGTACCATCCGAGTTTCGGAAAAGCATCATCCACACAATTCGGAAGACGGCAAGAGCTGACAAGTGCGAGAATTATCGCACAATCAGCTTAACAGCTCATGCATCGAAGCTGCTTACAAGAATGATATACAGAAGAATGGAAAAGAAAATTGAGAATGCGCTAGGTGACAATCTGTTTGGCTTTAGGAAAATTAAAGGGACGAGAGAGGCAATTCTGACGTTACGGCTAATAATGGAAGCACGGCTAAAGAAAAATCAAGACAATTTCCTAGGATTTGTCGACCTGGAAAAAGCGTTCGACAATATAAAATGGTGCAAGCTGTTCGAGATTCTGAAAAAAGTAGGGGTAAGCTATAGGGAGAGACGGGTCATATACAATACGTACAACAACCAAGAGGGAATAATAAGAGTGGACGATCAAGAACGAAGTGCTCGTATTAAGAAGGGTGTAAGACAAGGCTGTAGCCTTTCGCCCCTACTCTTCAATCTGTACATCGAGGAAGCAATGATGGAAATAAAAGAAAGGTTCAGGAGTGGAATTAAAATAAAATGTGAAAGGATATCAATGATACGATTCGCTGATGACATTGCTATCCTGAGTGAAATTGAAGAAGAATTAAATGATCTGCTGAACGGAATGAACAGTCTAATGAGTACACAGTATGGTTTGAGAGTAAATCGGAGAAAGACGAAGGTAATGAGAAGTAGTAGAAATGAGAACAGCGAGAAACTTAACATCAGGATTGATGGTCACGAAGTCAATGAAGTTAAGGAATTCTGCTACCTAGGCAGTAAAATAACCAATGACGGACGGAGCAAGGAAGACATCAGAAGCAGACTCGCTATGGCAAAAAAGGCATTTCTGGCCAAGAGAAGTCTACTAATATCAAATACCGGCCTTAATTTGAGGAAGAAATTTCTGAGGATGTACGTCTGGAGTACAGCATTGTATGGTAATGAAACATGGACTGTGGGAAAACCGGAACAGAAGAGGATCGAAGCATTTGAGGTGTGGTGCTATAGACGAATGTTGAAAATTAGGTGGACTGATAAGGTAAGGAATGAGGAGGTTCTGCGCAGAATCGTAGAGGAAAGGAATATGTGGAAAACACTGATAAGGAGAAGGGACAGGATGATAGGACATCTGCTAAGACATGAGGGAATGATTTCCATGGTACTAGAGGAAGCTGTAGAGGGCAAAAACTGTAGAGGAAGACAGAGATTGGAATACGTCAAGCAAATAATTGAGGACGTAGGTTGCAAGTGCTACTCTGAGATGAAGAGGTTACCACAGGAAAGGAATTCGTGGCGGGCCGCATCAAACCAGTCAGTAGACTGATGACAAAAAAAAAAAAGAAAAACGATGTAGATGTCGAAGGTGTACGTGAGGAGTGAGGGATGAGGCGGACATCTCAGATGTGCGGCCAGATGCAGCCACACAGTCTGGTTCACTGTGGCAGCCTCGTAATCCATGACCGCAAACACTGTAATGACAGGTTCGCGGGATGGCGGGCTGGAGTCGTGGGTCACGCCTCGGGGATAAACGTCGCTTCGCCACGAGGCGGGGATTGCGGTAGGACGACGACGCTGGTTGGCCGCGAACTGTTTCCGTGTCAACACTCCGGAGGAAGGCGACTCTTTCTGCTCTAAAGCGAATTATACGTTGCTGTGAACATTGGTGACGAGTTAAGATTTCGTGTCTGACCTGCGTAGGATCTCGCGGATGAGCGCTACCAACTGCGCTGTGCACACACGCCTCAATGGCCAACCAGCGGTCCGAAATCATCACTTGTTTCCCTCATTACCTTCCAAAACCCGCACGGGCTATACTGATGTCCTTCTTAAGGAAAAAAAGGAAGAGTAGATACACGTCATTCCAACCGGAGGCTGCGTTAATGCGTAACCCAGGATCCAACTATGTCCATGTTTAATTTCAGATGATCATGATTCGCTATCTCCGAAACTGTTAAAGACAAGGATTTGTAGTTTGCAGCACGCATGAACGGCGGTAGCTGAACGAAAATATGGAAACACAAGAAACGCAACACATTGCCATGCATAATATGGTATAGAAAAATAGTTGGCTTTCGAAACAGCTTCCGCTCCTCTCAGAATGGATAAATACAGGTTCTGGATGGGTTTCACGGGAATCTTATACCACTCTTCCCCCAAAATAGTAGCAGAGTTCATGTAACGATGGTGTACAGTGATCACACACCCTTCTCTCCAAAGTAGAGCACGAAAGCTCAATGATCTTGAGATCTGGTGACTGTGGCGCCAAGGGGGGCTGCGCTAATTCATCCTCATGTTCACAAAACCAGTCCTGGACGATGCAAGCTCTGTGAATAGAGAATTACCCGTCTTGGAACACAAGACCACCATTGGGTAACAAACATTGCACCATGCGATGGACGTGATGAGCCGAAATGGTCACATAACCTTTGGCAGTAATTCAACCTCGAATGGTAACCATGCGACCTATAGAATACCACGATATGGCTGTCCAAATCATCAAGGACCTCTGCCATATTTCACTCTTCGGGCGTAAACTATGCCAGAAGTTGGAAACAGTTTGAAACAAGACTCACCCGATCAAACGAGATTCTTCCATTACTCCATAGTCAAAGTTTTATGGCTTCAGCACCAAGTTTTTCTGTCACGGGCATTCGTATGAATGATGAGCGGCTTTAGAATTTCCGTTCGCCTTCCAGTTCCCTGGACATGAAGCTACCTTCGTGTCGTTTTGGTGCTGATGGTGTCCGCGAGAGCGATATTCATTTGTGCACTGACTTTTGCAGCTGTCATCCTCGTACTTTTTCGTGATCATCCTCTCCAATGGCCGTCTGTCACGATCATTCAGCACAGACTTTCGTCTACATTGTGACTTAATGGATGATGTTTTCCTGATTTCCCTGTATGCGCTGTAAATCTCTGATATGGTGACTCTCGGAATGCCAAACACTTCGTCGGTCTTACGAAAACGTCCACCATACGCGCATCCACAATCTCCCGATGTTTGAATATACTAGGTTCCCACATAATGCTCACACTACTACACAGATTTCTATTCTCACCACGACTGACATTGGCAAGGTATTGAGGATATTGCACAGGTGTCGTCAGTGGTGTAAGGGTGCTTCCAATGACAACCAAAGGGGTCTGATATGAAATGAAAGGGCATCTTAGACTACTGCTCCCGGCTGTCGGACTGTATGGCGGGCAACAGTCAGATTGTTATTCAACATTGTCGAGGCGTCTCCACACACGTCTGCGGCCTGGAATCTCGTTCACTGGAGCAGTATTGTCTTCAGTGATGAGTCCCGCTTGTAGCTGAGTCCCGACGACCGACAACGACTTGTCTGGAGACTCCCCAAACAGCGGTCCGATGCCAACCTGATTGTCGCCCACTGTGTGGTCTGACAATGAGGAGTGATGGTCCGAGTGGCGTCTATTTCACAACAAGACTCCTATGGTTGTCATCCGCCGCATCCTTACAGCACGGCGGGGTACGTCGACTACATTCTAGGCACCGTATTGTTTCCCTACATGCCAAGCCAACGCACATGGTGAGAGTTTCTACGGCTTGTCTTCGCGCTTGCGAAACTGTACCGTGGCCAGCAAAGTCGCCTGGATCGCTCCCCACTTCAGAATATTCAGAGAATTATGGGCAACGTCCTTCAACCAGCTCGGGATTGTGAGGCTCTAACGCACCATTTGGAGAGAATCTGACACGATATCTGTCAGGAAGGCATCCAACAACTGCATCAATCAGTGCCAAGCCGAATAACTGCTTGCATTAGGGCCAGAGTTGGACGAAAGCCTTATTGACTTGCTGTGCTGACTTGTGAAGGTCTTTGTCTGGAATAAAATACCCAATTTTTCTGAAACTGTACTGCCTTAGAGTGTAACGGCACAATAGTCTTCGAACTGATCAAAGAATCTGGAACAATATCAGTCTTCGCGATATGCTGAGTGATTTTGTGCGTCATCCTATTTTGCTTCTGTCTGTATGCCTCTCTCTTTCTTTCTTTGCTGCTCATATTCCGCCAGTGGCCATTTGTGTGGAAAATTCAGCCACTTCAGTACATTAATTCCAACCCGAAACAGACACAAATACAGGAAGCGCTTTGAACAGTATAACAAAATAATGTTTCTAGTTTCAAAACGAGAAATTTAAAGGATAAATTATACTCCGCTTGGTTTTTACAGACGCTGTTCCCACATTAGGTATACAGTAAGCCAATCGTAATCATTCCAACTCTTAACAACGTTAAGCGTTCGTTGTCATCAGTAATAAGACTAATTAAACTCAAATCTCCCTAACACACCACCAATAAATGGAAATTGAACTTTACAGTCTGCAGAACATTTGCTCTTACTCAGCAAATACTCTGTTCAAACCACAGATACAGTAGTGCCCCTACTCATCCGCCTGACACTCGCGGCATCTTCGCGACTCCCGTGAGTTCGACGTCGGTGTGCGTCTGCAGTGAGAGAAATCCTTCGGTGCAGGTGCACACCAAGCTCGAATCGGTGAGCTGCCGCGAGTAATGAGGTTAATGAGCAGAGGCTCTACATCGGTAGTGTGTGGTATATGTCGAGAATTTGGGTCTGACTGGAGGCGTGCTGCGGTAGTCCACTAAGTAGAGGTGACCACTGTGTCAGGATGGCGTAGTGGTCGGCACATCGGGAGACTTAGGTTCGAATCGCAGTCTTGCACAAATTTTGAACGTGCCCCACCGATACTGATCAATGCCATCTGGCAACTAATGTCTTTAATTTCTTTGCATCCTGCTCCAAAGCGGATGAAGGACATGTCCAAAGGAACAGATACCACATATATATCAAGGCAGAATCATCTCTACGTAACATTTTTTGCGAATGGCATTGACCTGGACATTGAACAGGCATTTGGGACAGGCATATTTTATACGTCACATGACGATCCACTTTTTGTCTAAATCATTTTAACTGCCGGTACAGGCCTTAGCAAAAGACCTGGTCAGTAGAATTGTCTTATTTCTTATAGCATACATGTTGATAGTTCACTGCTGCTGTGGTCTTCAGTCCTGAGACTGGTTTGATGCAGCTCTCCATGCTACTCTATCCTGTGCAAGCTTCTTCATCTCCCAGTACCTACTGCAACCTACATCCTTCTGAATCTGCTTAGTGTATTGATCTCTTGGTCTCCCTCTACGATTTTTACCCTCCACGCTGCCCTCCAATGCTAAATTTGTGATCCCTTGATGCCTCAAAACATGTCCTACCAACCGATCCCTTCTTCTAGTCAAGTTGTGCCACTTCTCTTCTCCCCAATCCCATTCAATACCTCCTCATTAGTTACGTGATCTACCCACCTTATCTTCAGCATTCTTCTGTAGCACCACATTTCGAAAGCTTCTATTCTCTTCTTGTCCAAACTGGTTATCGTCCATGTTTCACTTCCATACATGGCTACACTCCATACAAATACTTTCAGAAACGACTTCCTGACACTTAAATCTATACTCGATGTTAACAAATTTCTCTTCTTCAGAAACGATTTCCTTGCCATTGCCAGTCTACATTTTATATCCTCTCTACTTCGACCATCATCAGTTATTTTACTCCCTAAATAGCAAAACTCCTTTACTACTTTAAGTGTCTCATTTCCTAATCTAATCCCCTCAGCATCACCCGATTTAATTTGACTACATTCCATTATCCTCGTTTTGCTTTTGTTGATGTTCATCTTATATCCTCCTTTCAAGACACTGTCCATTCCGTTCAACTGCTCTTCCAAGTCCTTTGCTGTCTCTGACAGAATTACAATGTCATCGACGAACCTCAAAGTTTTTACTTCTTTTCCATGAATTTTAATACCTACTCCGAATTTTACTTTTGTTTCCTTTACTGCTTGCTCAATATACAGATTGAATAACATCGGGGAGATGCTACAACCCTGTCTCACTCCTTTCCCAACCACTGCTTCCCTTTCATGCCCCTCGACTCTTATAACTGCCACCTGGTTTCTGTACAAATTGTAAATAGCTTTTCGCTCCCTGTATTTTACCCCTGCCACCTTCAGAATTTGAAAGAGAGTATTCCAGTTAACGTTGTCAAAAGCTTTCTCTAAGTCTACAAATGCTAGAAACGTAGGTTTGCCTTTTCTTAATCTTTCTTCTAAGATAAGTCGTAAGGTTAGTATTGCCTCACGTGTTCCAACATTTCTACGGAATCCAAACTGATCTTCCCCGAGGTCCGCTTCTACCAGTTTTTCCATTCGTCTGTAAAGAATTCGCGTTAGTATATTGCAGCTGTGACTTATTAAACTGATAGTTCGGTAATTTTCACATCTGTCAACACCTGCTTTCTTTGGGATTGGAATTATTATATTCTTCTTGAAGTCTGTGGGTATTTCGCCTGTCTCATACATCTTGCTCACCAGATGGTAGAGTTTTGTAATGACTGGCTTTCCCAAGGCCATCAGTAGTTCTAATGGAATGTTGTCTGCTCCCGGGGCCTTGTTTCGACTCAGGTCTTTCAGTGCTCTGTCAAACTCTTCACGCAGTATCTTATCTCCCATTTCATCTTCATCTACATCATCTTCCATTTCCATAATACTGTCCTCAAGTACATCGCCCTTGTATAGACCCTCTATATACTCCTTCCACCTTTCTGCCTTCCCTTCTTTGCTTAGAACTGGGTTGCCATCTGAGCTCTTGATATTCATACAAGTGGTTCTCTTCTCTCCAAAGGTCTCTTTAATTTTCCTGTAGGCAGTATCTATTTTACCCCTAGTGAGACAAGCCTCTACATCCTTACATTTGTCCTCTAGCCATCCCTGCTTAGCCATTTTGCACTTCCTGTCGATCTCATTTTTGAGACGTTTGTATTCTTTTTTGCCTGCTTCATTTACTGCATTTTTATATTTTCTCCTTTCATCAATTAAATTCAATATTTCTTCTGTTACCCAAGGATTTCTATTAGCCCTCGTCTTTTTACCTACTTGATCCTCTGCTGCCTTCACTACTTCATCCCTCAGAGCTACCCATTCTTCTTCTACTGTATTTCTTTCCCCCATTCCTGTCAATTGTTCCCTTATGCTCTCCCTGAAACTCTCTACAACCTCTGGTTCTTTCAGTTTATCCAGGTCCCATCTCCTTAAATTCCCACCTTTTTGCAGTTTCTTCAGTTTCAATCTGCAGTTCATAACCAATAGATTGTGGTCAGAATCCACATCTGCCCCTGGAAATGTCTTACAATTTAAAACCTGGTTCCTAAATCTCTGTCTTACCATTATATAATCTATCTGATACCTATTAGTGTCTCCAGGATTCTTGCAGGTATACAACCTGAATACAAAAAAAAAAAGAGGAGAAGACTTTCATATTACTTGCAATGTAAGAGAGCATCTTTTTCTTTTTAAAGAAAAATAAAACGGAGCCATGGTGTGAAATAGCATGAATTCTTGTTGCAACTGGTTTTGCACGAACTCGTGCCAACCGTAAAGGACTCGAAAAAGGATAATCTCGCATGTGAATTATGTTTTTTCATGCCACGGCTATCTCCCAGATCTACTACTGACAAAATTTAGCTGACTACTACATCAGTGAGGGTTCGAACCAACGCAGCAAAGTCTAACTTTCGTCCTAGGAAAAGTGTTAGCCGAATGAGCCTTTGCTCCTTTCCGCTTTCCCTTCTCTGAATTGCCCTCCTCCACCTGTCTCTACATTTCTGAATTTACTCCTACTAATAACTTACGACAACAAATTTCGAGATATTGTGGATCAAAAGTCATCTTACAGGCGTCCTTCCTCTAATGATATATGGAAATTATATGTATAAATGTGCAACTTCATGGACTTAAAAAGCAAAAAAAGAAGTACTATGATTATCTGTCAGGAATTTTATAATCAATGTGGAGAATAACCATCTATATAAATAAAAGGCCATAGCTATCATCCGGCCATCAAATCTCAGTTACAGGTTACCTATCCAGCGGCATCCAGGGTTAAAAAAAATTGATCTTCAGTACTAAAGTAATTACTGACCGAATTAAAAAATTTTCAAATACTGTCATAATCTACTCATTAAGAGCTACAATCTTACCTTTAAGGTTTAACACATTACGTCAAGTATTATAGCTCGAAATTGTTTCCACGTCTTAACACAGCATAGCTACTGGCACGCGAATTACTCAAATAATATGCATTCAGTATTTGAGAATGAAAGTACTTAGCGAGTTACAATAAAATTTGCACATAATTTTAAGCCTTTTCAAAATTTTTTCACGCTGTAGCCCTCTCGCTTCACAGAATAATGAAAGGAAAAAACTTTGTTGCTATATTTCTGTTGCTCATATAGTAAGATTTCAGAATCAGGCATGACGTTTTATTGTTTTTTTTTTTTTTTTTTTTTTTTTTTAATAACTGTCTTCCCAACACATTTTGTTGACAGTGCCCATAAATACCACAGAATGTACGAGCAAGATTATGTCATTGGACGAAAGATAGTTGCGGAGATATGACATAGGCATTGAGTTGCGTCTTCAAACATAAAAGTTTTACATGCTTAACGTCAAACATTTAACACATTGAGTCATTTGTAAAATAATCAGACGTTTGTAGCTGTACTACAGACGAGAGTGCGATTTTTTTAAAGAATTGGGGAAGGGGACGGGTTTGTGGCGGTGGTGGTGGTGGTGGTGGTGGTGGTGGTGGTGGTGGTGGTGGTCGGCGGGGGGTTACGTTTAGAACAGATTTGGTGCAGTAACCAATACCGAAGACCATTTGCTCAAAATAATAAACAAGAGAGCAGTCTGTGTTTACAAATAATTACGTACTCGTATAATAATTACGAGAGCAGTTTGAAGGTTGAAAAAATTACGCTCACAATAGGACGAATTAAATTACACGTTAGTTTACTGTCCATGAAATAGCGTTCCCCACTGTTCTTAACCCTGCAGGTGTCGGCAAATTACCACGACCACATCCTGTTCGAAATGCCGGATTCTTACATACATTATTTCTTTTGATATTACACGTAATACCTCCACCATCAGTTCACAATGGACGTCTAGAGAAGCGGCCAAGATAAACATAAAAAAATAATTAACTCCTAAAACAAGTGATCAGTTACGAAATTCTACGCCTTTTGATTATGTCAATATTTACACGGAATACATGACACGGTGCATGCATAGTCCTAAAATTACGGTGATAATAGATAGTTCACTTAATTCACAGTGAGAGATCACGTTACCTTCATGGATGAAATTACACAGAACGGTCTACGTATTTCGATCGAGGAATCTCTAATATTAGTGGCCGTATTATATGCTCTGTTGTTAGGATTTCTTGTGGGTTCCACATCCGTACATACAATAGTCACATATTTAAGCAAATAGCTTTACCTCAAATTAACCAGTGGAATTTGTTGTGAAAAATCCAGCTGAGGTTGTTAGTAATACTGACGTTATTATAGATGAACAACAGTACACAGTAGATAGAAGAAAAGAAAATGACCTGAATTATCCACTAGTAAATTTAACTTTGAATAAGAAAGGAGCATAATAACTGGTACAAAACTTTATGACAATGCAGTCAGGGGTCTAGAATGTTTGACAGATTGTGGGCCTAGTAAAGATAATCACAATAGTATTCTACAGTAATTCTCGAGTTTGGTGTCGTCTCTCATATCAATTTCAACAGTTTTATCACGATTTTTACGCAGCAAAGATAGAGTTTATACTCGCTGACGTTCCACTGTCCTGCATTTCAACTATGGGTGTACGAAGAAATGCTAACGGTGTTATCAACCATTTCAACGCATGTTATCTGATTTAAAATACGTTAATTATTGTTGTTAACAGGATTTTCGTTCTCTTTCGTTGCGTATCCCTCTGTTCTCGTCCTCAACAAAAGAGCAGAACCTCAGGGTGAGGCTGAGTGTGTCAGACGCCCGTAACGTTTGTTGTAGTGAACTGTAATACTTTGTAATGGAGTTTGAACAATGGGAACACAGCAGAATGAAGTTTTCATCGCTGCGAATATGAGTTAACCCAGTTATTTTCGAGAGAAAGCTATTGCTCAGTTGAACAGTGAACAGCCAACAACGGGATGGTACAATCAAGCATGTGTATTTGAAACAGATGGGTTAAGTGGTTCGAGAAATCAAAGTAAGAAATGGCATGAATAAAGATAAAACAGCGAGAAGCAAAAGCTTCTGAAGAGACTCCGAAGGTATGTACCATGTGGGGAGAAAAAAACTTATTTCACTAACTTCAACGAATGATAGTCTAACTCAAAACAATCGTTATTAGACGGTTTAGTATTGTTCGGCTGTAGCGGATAGTTATTTAGCATCTGAAAGATATGACGGTGAATTACGTTCTGTGGAGCTGTGTGAAAGATTTGATGTTTTCCAAATCCATGAAGACAATGGAAGACACCGTGCGGAAATCTCGGGTCACGTCTGACAGTCCCATCTCAAATGGCGCCCTTTCTGTCTGAATGCTGCAGGTGGAAATGTGAAGCCATTACTGCAGTAACAATGTAGCAGTAAAAAAAAATGCACCGTCATATTGTTATGACTGACGTTATATTTTCACTTTCCGTTATCGTTCTCACGATTAGCTGAGTCATGAACGTCTTATCTGACTTTATTTTGTAGAATGTAGTCATTCCGCATATGGCTTTTAAGAATATTTATTGCTATCGAAGTTTCGACATTTTGTCATTTTCAAGCGTACTGAAGGCAAATAAATGACGCTGGATTTAAAAATAAGTAAAAGTACTCCAGAATTGAAAACATAAGAGCACTTACGTGGGATGTTAAAGCCCGCTTTGCAACGTTAAGTCTGAATCCAAATATGGATGGTGTGTGGAAGACATGCAGGAAAAAAAAGAGGGGAGGTGCCATTACGTCACAAACTTGAAGCTGACGTCCGCCATCTGCCTAGCGCAAAACATTAGGTTCGCCTCATTCATGCCCCCTTAGTTCACCGCGGTGACAGTTCCCCGTGACGTCAATCTGTGTTGTATTAACAGAACAAATACGCATTTGAGAACATAAAAACGTTCGAAATTACCTTCCTGACATTATGATGTTCATGTAGTCTCTATAAGTTTTAGTATTTAAAACAGTTATTGCGCGCACACGTCAGAAATAATGAACAGAAAGCAATCCTAAACGGTAGTGTTCTAATGTTTTGGGCTACTTGAAATGGCGCCCACTATGGCTTCGAAACAACACACAGCGTAAGTCTGCAGAGCCACATCCCTTCTTTTTTATCTCCAGAGTGGAAGAGCGGGAATGCTTATAGCATCATTTGGATTCAGACTGCTTTGAGGTGTATTTTAGCATGTCACAAAGTTGTAGAGTGGGCTTCGACAACCCCCCCCTTAAGTACTATTGTTTCCAACTTTGAAGTTTTGTTACTTTATCTTTTAATCCGGCATATTTTATTTGCCGACTGTTTGATTTCAATATACTTGAAAATTATAAAATGTGAAAATTGCAATCAGAATAAATATTTTTAACAGCCATATACGGAATTGCTACATGCAGTAATTGCATTAATGTTGCGGACCCAGTCCTCATCAAAATTCTTTTTTCTTACTTTTGTGTGTGCCCATTGTATCTCGAAGTTTGTGCAAGTACTTTTTCTGACAGGTCGAGCAATAGCGTTGTTGAATTCAGATTACAGCTGTTTATTCTTCACAGATATTTCAGTTTCTTCGAAAAGTGTTATCAGTTATACGTCTGTAACTGACCAGGCAGTAGTTACGCAGATAAACTTATTACTAAATGTAATTGCTGCTTGGTTGACGCGTTACACATCACTGACTTTTTCACAGGCGTTATCTACGGAAAACCTGAATAACTAAATAAGCGATCGACATAAGTGTACACGGGCCTACATTCTTACCACTTGAACAGGTGCTAAAAATAAAATTATTCCAGCCACAAATAGTGTCAACCCTGCGTCCGACCATCTTGATTTAGGTTTTCCGTGATATCCCTAAATCGCTCCAGGCAAATGCCAGGAGGGTTCCTTTGAAAGGGCACGGCCGATTTCCTTCCCTAACCCGATGGGATCGATGACCTCGCTGTTTGCTCCCCCCCCCCCCCCCCCCATCAACCAACCAACCACAAATAGTGTCAGATTTGAGCACCCTTTTCTCCAGATCAGAATCCGCGAACTGTGCCAGTTTATTACGATATGCACCAGGACCTTTCTCTGACGTGCTATGCAACTACGTACGTAAAAACGAAGCGAAGTCGCACGGTGGTCTGACGCTGAACTCGAATTTTTGGGGAAATGGGGTTCAAACCTCCTTCCGGTTCTCGAGATATAGGTTTTCACGCCGTTTGCCTAAACCGCTGAAGACGACCTTGATTGTTTCGAGTCTGCGCCCCGTCCCTAACGCTGTCGTTGATGGGACGTTGTGTTATTTTCTTTCTTTAACAGTGTAGGCTATCAGAGCTAGAGTAATGAAGATCCTGGCAGATCAAAAAAGGTACGTGCCGGACCGAGACTCGAACTCGGGACCTTTGCCTTTCGCGGGCAAGTGCTCTACCATCTGAGATACCCAAACACGAATCACGACCCGCCCTCAGAACTTTAATTCCGCCAGTACCTCGTCTCCTACCTTTCAAACTTCAAAGAAGCTCTCCTTCGAACCTTGCAGAACTAGCACTCCTCGAAGAAAGGGTATTGCGGAGTTGGGTTGGGTTGTTTTGGGGAAGGAGACCAGACAGTGAGGTCATCGGTCTCATCGGATTAGGAAAGGACGGGGAAGGAAGTCGGCCGTGCCCTTTGAAAGGAACCATCCCGGCATTTGCCTGGAGCGATTTAGGGAAATCACGGAAAACCTAAATCAGAATGGCCGGACGCGGGATTGAACCGTCGTCCTCCCGAATGCGAGTCCAGTGTAGGTATTGCGGAGACACGGCTTAGCCACAGCCTGGGGGATATTTCCAGAATGAGATTTTCATTTTGCAGCGGAGTGTGCGCTGATATGGAACCTCCTGTCAGATCTGGAAGGTGGGAGACGAGGTACTGGCCGAATTAAAGTTGTGAGGGTGGGTCGTGAGTCGTGCTTGGGGAGCTCAGATGGTAGAACACTTGGCCGCGAAAGGCAAAGGTCCCGAGTTCGAGTCTACGTCCGGCACACCGTTTTGATCTACCAGGAAGTTTCATATCAGTGCAAAATCTGCTGCAGAGTGAAAATCTCATTCTGCAGACATCCCCCAGGCTGTGGCTAAGCCACGCCTCCACAATATTCTTTCTTCCAGTAGTGCTAGTTCTGCATGGTTCGCAGGAGAGCTTCTGTGAAGTTTGGAAGGTAGGAGAGGAGGCACTGGAGGATTTAAGCTGTGAAGGCGGGTCGTGAGGCGTGCTTGGGTAGCTCAGATGGTAGAGTACTTGCCCGTGAAAGGCAAAGGTCCCGATTTTGAGTCCCGGTGCGGCACACAGTTTTGATATGCTAGGAAGTTTCATATCAGGGCACACTACGCTGCAGCGCGAAAATCTCGTTCTTAATGAAAATCACAGCTATGAAGTTGCGGCTGCCGCGAATTCTTAGGCGTATCGATTACCTGGCGAAAAGTAGAGGCGCGGCGGTGTGGTGTAGGGCTTCGGTCGCGTCGTCGGCGTCGGCGTCGGTGCAGTGGGTTTGAGCCGCGGGAGCACCGCGACGCCGGCTATATACGCGGCCGAGGCTCGTGGGGCAACGCGCGTGTAGCCGCGAAGGTTACGCCGGAAATTAGCGGAGAGGCCGGCCTGGGACGAGCCGAGGCGAGGAGAACCTCCAGGAGCTCCTGACAGTCGCACCGCCGCCATTTTTATGTAACCGCGCGCGGGTCTCGCCGCGCTGCCTGCTCATTCACGATGGGCCACTTCCCCGAGATTTCTCAGGGCTCGTAGCCATAGCGAAGATGTCAACATGGCGAGAAAATCTGTCTCACTTCACGGGATACAGACAGACAGTCTGAGGGAGAAAAGAAGAAAAAAGAAAGACACTCCTCTAAGGAATTATCAAGTTAGATGGAAATCTACATCTACATCCATACTCCGCAAGCCACCTGAAGGTGTGTGGCGGAGGGTACCTTGAGTACCTCTATCGGTTCTGCCTTCTACTCCAGTCTCGTATTGTTCGTGGCAAGAAAGATTGTCGGTATGCCTCTGTGTGGGCTCTAATCTCTCTGATTTTATCCTCGTGGTTTCTTCTCGAGATATACGTAGGAGAGAGTAGTATACTGCTTGACTCCTCGGTGAAGGTATGTTCTCGAAACTTCAACAAAAGCCCGTACCGATCTACTGAGCGTCTCTCCTGCAAAGTCTTCCACTGGGGTTTTCTATCATCTCTGTAACGCTTTCGCGATCACTAAATGATCCTGTAACGAAGCATGCTGCTCTCCGTTGGATCTTCTCTATCTCTTCTATCAACCCCATCTGGCACGGATCCCACACCGCTGAGCAGCACTCCAGCAGTGGGCGAACAAGCGTACTGTGACCTACTTTCTTTGTTCTCGGATTGCATTTCCTTAGGATTCTTCCAATGAATCTCAGTCTGGCATCTGCTTTACCGACGATTAATTTTACATGGTCATTCCATTTTAAATCACTCCTAATGCCTACTCCCAGACAATTTATGGAACTAACTGCTTCCAGTTGCTAACCTGCTATATTGTAGCTAAATGATACAGGATCTTTCTTTCTATGTATTCGCAGCACATTACACTTGCCTACATTGAGATTCAATTGCCATTCCCTGCACCATGCGTCAATTCTTTGCAGATCCTTCTGCATTTCAGTACAATTTTCCATTATTACAACCTCTCGATATACTACAGCATCATCCGCAAAAAGCCTCAGTGATCTTCCGATGTTATGCAAAAAGTCATTTATATATATTGTGGATAGCAACGGTTCTACACCACTCCCCTGCGGCACACCTGAAATCACTCTTTCTTCGGAAGACTTTTCTGCATTGGGAATGACACGCTGCGTTGTGTTATCTAGGAACTCTTCAATCCAATCACACAATTGGTCTGATAGTCCATATGCTCTTACTTTGTTCTTTAAACGCCTGTGGGGAACTATATCGAACGCCTTGCGGAAGTCAACAAACACGGCATCTACCTGGGAACCCGTGTCTATGGCCCTCTGAGTCTCGTGGACGAATAGCGCGAGCTGGGTTTCACACGATCGTCTTTTTCTAAACCCATGCTGATTCCTACAGAGTAGATTTCTAGTCTCCAGAAAAGTCATTATACTCGACCATAATACGTGTTCCAAAATTCTACAACAGATCGACGTTAGAGATCTAGGTCTATAGTTCTGCACATCTGTAGATGTGATGTACATGTAGAGACAACTAATTACAAATTCAGAAAAAATTGGACGCCGTACTCAGTAGAAACAGCTTCACAAATTGAGCGAGACATTAACGACTTGGCCCACGTCCGGCCATCATGTAAGCAGCTGTTCGGTTTGGCACAGATTGACAGTGCGGTTTCATGTCCTCCTGCGGGATATCGCTCCAAATTCTGTTCAATTAGCGCGTAGGATCGTAAAAATCCCGATATGTTTAGAGGGCGCTGTCAGTTGGAAAGAGGTTCAGCTACCTTGCTGACCGAGGTAGGGTTTCACAAGCACAAGGACAAACAGCAGAAACGGTCGCCGTGTGCGGGCAGGCATTATCTTGCTGAAATGTATGCCCAGAAGGATTGCCATGTAGGGCAACAAACCGAAGCGTACAATATCGTATGCGTACCACTGTGCTTAAGGCTGCCGCGGATGACAACCAAAGGAGTCTGCTATGAAATTAAAAGGCACCCTAGACCATCGCTCCTGGTTATCGCGACATATGGTGGAAGACCGCAAGGTTACAGCCCCACCGGTGCCTGGGGCTTGTAATCTCTTTGACTGGAGCAGAGCCGGCCGCGGTGGCCGAGCGGTTCTAGGCGCTTCAGTCCGGAACCGCGCGACTGCTACGGTCGCAGGTTCGAGTCGTGCCTCGGGCATGGATGTGTGTGATGTCCTTAGGTTAGGTTTAAGTTCTAAGCACTATGGGACTCAACTGCTGAGGTCATAAGTCCCCTAGAACTTAGAACTACTTAAACCTAACTAACCTAAGGACAACACAAACATCCATGCCCGAGGCAGGATTCGAACCTGCGACCGTAGCGGTCGCGCGGTTCCAGACTGTAGCGCCAGAACCGCTCGGCCACCATCGGCCGGCAACATCTTCTTACTTTATGGCTTATTTACTAGGTAATTTAACAATAGACTGTTTATTCTTGTAATTGTAAAGGTTACTTGTACATTTTTCTTTAAAACCAATAAGCCGCGCGGGGTAGCCGTGCGGTCTAGGAGGAATTGCCACGGTTCACGCGGCTACCCCCATCGGAGGTTCGAGTCCTACCTTGGGCATGGCTGTGTGTGTTGTCCTTCGCGTAAGTTAGTTTAAGTTAGATTAAGTAGTGCGTAAGCCTAGAGACCAATGACCTCAGCGGTATGGTCCCATAGAACTTACCACAAATTTCGAAATTTTTTAAAACTAACACTTTCAGGTACAGATATACTGTTTGCACTGAAAAGTAGAAAAAAAGAACAACTTATATACGACGTTTCCCATGTAATTATTACTTTCTGAAGAGTTTCAGTATATCCGGTATTTACACTTCTTCCGCTATATCGAGTATTTATATTTTACTATATTTAATCAATTATTTCTTCTATTTACATTTCTTTTCTACAGTATATGCGTGGGAAATGCGGACTAGCA
Source organism: Schistocerca nitens (assembly GCF_023898315.1). NCBI lineage: Eukaryota > Metazoa > Arthropoda > Insecta > Orthoptera > Acrididae > Schistocerca > Schistocerca nitens. Next base: position 83,885,815 of record NC_064621.1, on the reverse strand, counting down.
TCACAAGGTGACGGATATACCAAACATACACACACATATCCACAAATATACAGGGTGTTACAAAAATGTACGGCCAAACTTTCAGGAAACATTCCTCACACACAAATAAAGAAAAGATGTTATGTGGACCTGTGTCCGGAAACGCTTAATTTCCATGTTAGAGCTCATTTTAGTTTCGTCAGTATGTACTGAACTTCCTCGATTCACCGCCATGATTTCATACGGGATACTCTACCTGTGCTGTTAGAACATGTGCCTTTACAAGTACGACACAACATGTGATTCATGCACGATGGAGCTCCTGCACATTTCAGTCGAAGTGTTCGTCTTCTCAACAGCAGATTCGGTGACCGATGCATTGGTAGAGGCGGACCAATTCCATGACGTCCACGCTCTCCTGACCTCAACCCTCTTGACTTTCATTTATGGGGGCATTTGAAAGCTATTGTCTACGCAACCCCGGTAACAAATGTAGAGACTCTTCGTGCTCGTATTGTGGACGGCTGTGATACAATACGCCATTCTCCAGGGCTGCACCAGCGCATCAGGGATTCCATGCGACGGAGGGTGGATGCATGTATCCTCGCTAACGGAGGACATTTTGACATTTCCTGTAACAAAGTGTTTGAAGTCACGGTGGTACGTTCTGTTGCTGTGTGTTTCCATTCCATGATTAATGTGATTTGAAGAGAAGTAATAAAATGAGCTCTAACATGGAAAGTAAGCGTTTCCGGACACATGTCCACGTAACATATTTTCTTTCTTTGTGTGTGAGGAATGTTTCCTGAAAGTTTGGCCGTACATTTTTGTAACGCACTGTATATACAATATTCACATGCACAAATAGAGTGCAGTCGTGAACATGGTACACAATATACAGAATAATGCACTGAAGAGCCAAACAAACTGGTACACCTGCCTAATATCGTGTAGGGCCCCCGCGAGCACGCAGAAGAAGTACCGCAACACGACGTGCCATGAACTCGCCTAATGTCTGCTAGAAGGAACTGACACCATGAAACTGCACGGCTGTGCATAAATCCATAAGAGTATGATGAGGCGGAGATCTTTTCTCAACGGCACGTTGCAAGGCATCCCACATATGCTCAATAATGTTCATGTCCGGGAAGTTTGGTGGCCAGCGGAAGTGTTTAAACTCAGATGGGTGTTCCTGGAGCCGCTCTGCAGCAATTCTGGACGTGTGGGGTGTCGCATTGTCCTGCTTGAATTGACCAAGTTCGTGGGAATGCACAATGGACATGAATGAATGCAGGCGTTCAGGCAGGATGCTTAGGTACGTGTCACCTGTCAGAGTCGTATCTACACGTATCAGGGTCCAATATCGGTCCAACTGCACACGGCCCCCACTGTAACAGAGCCTCCACCAGCTTCAACAGTCCCCTGCTGACATGCAGGATCCATGGATTCATGAGGTTGTCTCCATGCCAGTACACGTCCATCTTTTTCAAAACATAAAGTTTCGATAGCCCTCTGTTTGGTTTTTATATAAATGTACTCCTTCAACCAGCAGTGAGGCTTGAAGGAGATGCCGCGAGTGACACTAAGAAGCAGAATCACGAATCTGAGACATTGCTGGAGGTTACTGTACTGGCGAGTATAACGTTGTCTGTTCCTCATCGTTGTCACCAGCCTTTCGATGGAACCATTTTATTTCGAGCTGCATGCACTGTGAGCTGAACTGCGGAACTTCCCCGTTACATGAAAATCATTTTTACGTGGACTTTTTGCTTCTCTGTCCAATGGCAACCCAATAAATTGATAGTTAACTGCCTGCTTGTACAAGGCATCAGTCTCATCAAAGTCAGTAATGGGGCCACTGTTGCAATAAATGCGATCCATACGAGCATAAAACATGATACACTCCCGTATACGTTACGTGCCGCTCCGTGAAGATAACATGGAAGACAGTGGGGTCGCCTTTACAGCGCTCCACAATAGCTACGAGACCCTCGAAGTCGGCATAAATGAGGCACGGACATCGCTTCTGTCAGTGGGCGTTTTCAAACGTTAAGAGCTCTTTATTCCGGGTGGGCATTTCCACATGTACGAGTTCCCGACTCGAGCAATCAATGACATGCCATTCAAGATACTCTTTCAAGATACTCATTCAAGATACTATGACAAAAATTTCGTTTATGTTCGTATTTACTTATATGGGTGGGAAGTAGGTGGGACATGTCTTTGATACCCTCGTAGTGTCTATTTTCGCCCCCTCAGGTGTAATAACAAGTCAACTTGTCTGGCGTGCCCACGACCTAATTTGGAAAAGTGGCGGGGTCCAGCTACTTTATGCTCGACTTCTTTGTTCTCAACAGTGTCCTCATAGTCGTCTTCATCTTCTGGCTTATCAGCATCCAGGGTGTATACATGAATCGAATAATCTCGAATAATCTCGAATTCTGGAATTTCGCGGAATGTTATGGCGAACGAGATGCCTTGGAAATTGTTAATACCCACAGGAATCATATGCTTTACGTATATCGATACAATATGAATGTTTAGGGTGATTTCTATCTTACCAGATGCGAACATGCGAAGGAATAATTCTCCTCAAGGTTCTGTTTATTAATTTTTTTAGCAATATATCTTTCAGAACTTGACTAGAAGAAGGGATCGATTGGTAGGACATGTTCTGAGGCATCAAGGGATCACTAGTTTAGTATTGGAGGGCAGCTTGGAGAATAAAAATCGTAGAGGGAGACCAAGAGATGAATACGCTTAGCAGATTCAGAAGGATGTAGGTTGCAGTAGGTACACAGGATAGAGTAGCATGGAGAGCTGCATCAAACCAGTGTCTGGACTGAAGACCACATCAACAACATATCTTCCAGAAGAGGAATGAAACTGGGTGCTCCCAGTAAGTGGCTCAAATACATGCAGATATACATCGAGATGAAGTACACAGCTGTGCTCCTTACCACGCCCTATCTCTTGCATTTCGGAAAAATGGGCCATTATGACATCTTTGTATCAGTTCCAAATCGCTCTGCGAAGGACCCATCCCACAATATCTTCCCATTAGACCTGCAAATCTGGCCGATGCTCTTCTCCTCAACACCATCATCAATACCTTCTTTTCGGGGGTGCGTCAGTTAACAGTACTTTGCACCTAATGGCTGGATACTGTAGATTGTTGATATACCTGGAAAACACCCTTTCCAGAACTGCTTCACAAGGATTAAGAAAATTGACTGGATCTCGGTAGCTTGCATTCGAGTATCAATGCAGACAAATGAGATGCTATCCCCAAATGGACCAGCAGTCACTCAGTAGTCCAATGCGGGCACAGGGTTTAGGTGATCTATAAAACTGAGTTGTGGGTGCTGCTCCTGCTACACCCAATGTGATGTCTTGGTTATCTCCAGTCATGGTTACGAGATGGGCCAGGGCACAGAGAATGTGGACCAGAGCTGGGTTATCAGTGGTATGGGCTACACAACAGATTATGATGGAGCAGGCTGCTGCATGCCTGGCCATGCATTCATCAACTCAGCTGATGACAGAACTAGCTGCTGTAGCGCAGCTGTCTGTGAGTACATCATGGATGGTAAAGCAGGCTGCTGCATGGCCAGTTGCAGGTACATCATTATCATGTATGAAGGGATGGGGTGCTGATGCATCATCATGGACAGTGAACTTGGTTGCATCATCGTGGGTGACAGACAGGGCTGCATCATCATGGGTGGCAGAGTGGGCTGCAGGAACATCGGCACACATGGTGGGCCAGGTGGCTGCAGAGTAGCTGGTTGCAGGTGCACCATCGCCATGACAGCTGCTGCTCCTGTAAGTGCATGTGTGCCGCTCATAATCCCTTTCATATAACCTGCACAGACAGGGGGAGGAAAAAAATATTAATTATCATGCCTAATTAAAAAATAAACAAATATTTTCAGGCATCTATTGTGTTTCTATAGTTCCAATTTTTCCGCATCTCAGTCAGCCCTTGGGATCCTACTGAAGACTTTCAACACTATTGGGTCCAGCTCGGTCCGTGCATCGACAGTCTCCTGCCACCAAATGCACCTAGAAACGAACAAGAACACATATCATCAATAATCCATGCATGCAATGGTGTGTGTTGGATGTTAGTACTAACAGGAGAGCAATAGAAAGAAGTGCTGTTACTCATTCACTCCTTGATGGCCGACATCATACTCCATGAAATAATGTTGGAGAATCTGTTCTTATGCTGTGTCAAGACATTCACACGGCATTCAACATCGAGTGCACTTAGAAGCAGAGAAGTTGTGTGTGTTGAGTTCTAGTATATCAGAAGAACATAAAGGAATGCTACTCATGAATCCAACCTTCAGTGACTGGTATCATTCCCATGAGCTTGCTGTAGAGAATGGCGTTGGCTTTACTACCATCTCCTGCACACCATGGTCATTGTCGTCACTAATGACTGTGGGAGACTACGGCAGCATTGAGGCATTGGTTATAGGACTCAGCTGAGGTACCGGATCCATACCAATGATGTCGAGATCACTGAAGAATTCTACATCAGACAGAAACAAAAGGTATAACGTTAGATACCTTCATTATTGTTGACACACACGGGGAGAGAGGGAAAGAGAAACTGATACTCACAGTCACATGAATCAGGATTTACCCAGCCAGCACCCTGTGGAATCACAAGCTGCCTCACTAAATCCTTGAGAGTACAGTAGTTCAACAGGGGTGAAGGTATGGTGCTGTCTGCAACGGAAGACGTAGGATAAGAAACTATTCATCAGATTGCAACTTCTTAAAAGAAATATGAACACAAATCTGTAGAATCATCATCAGAGGCCAATTTGGGCCACTTATTAGCAGCACCATTGTAATCAGCAGCAACAGCAATGCGACTTCTTGTAGTGCTGACAGAGGTATAGGTATGAGAGAAGGAAAAAAGAACAGTGGTAATAGCAATGGGAATGAAGGGAATGCTGGGATGGTCACTACTGTGAAGTACTGGAGAGTTGCTCCAACCAGTCTACTCAACAGGGAATTAATGTTGCGTTAGCTGCCGCGAAAGAATTGCTTTTGCCAGTCTACTCACTAGCGGAAGGAAGGGAAGTGGCTCCTGCTAGTGATTAGACCAGAATGACCGTCCATGCCAAAGCGCCCCTTTTTACAGATGTATATTTCAGCCAATAAGTAAGTGTTGAGAACATTTATCACTGCCCTAGACAGGTTTATTGCTGAATGTGTAGGTGTCAGCAAGTCAGTGCCTGTGTCAAATCACATCGCAGTATCCTGTGTTAAAAATAATACCATTTTCTTCTGCCTGTTGACAGCAGCGCAATAATGCTAGTGTTGTTATATTTCAGTGCAGGTATGCAGTATATAATATTAAAGGATGTACGTGTGCTTCAACACATCTGGTGAATATTCTTCCAATGGTTTTCAGGACTTCTGCATTAACAACAGAATCGTTTATGAGCTGGCAATGGCCAGTGGCCATGCGGTCGCCATTATCTGAAGAAGCCTGACCATGCAACTGCGATGTTGCCAGCTTGTGCCGACACACCGGCCACTGCTGCCATGGGTCCGACTGGCTGATGTCCTGTGCGGTGGCTGCGCTCGCATGCGAAATAGCCATTGCAGTGATGGCGCGGAAGAATGTACATTTCTCAGAAGAGGTGTGTACCTCAGTTCACATTGTAAATGACTGGTCATTTAACATGTACAGAGAGACTCATGTGGGTCCTTGGATGCAGGTGCCTGTGGACAGATAGCATGTCCAGAAACGTATTGAGGACGCTTCGAGAATGATAACTTCAGTACTAAGTGAACTGCGCAGACAGCATATAATAAATACTAACCCTGAACCTTGTAAGAGGATGAGGATGAGGATGATGATGATGATGATGATGTGAGCAAATAAATAAATAAAACACTGTATTTAATAAGACAAATTCAATTAACCATAATCCAACTTAAGAATGTTTGCACGTTTTCTCAGGCACAAATCTAATCCCATATATGTGTCCACCACGATGCATTTTTCTGAGTCTCAGAATAGCTGGGCACTTATCATCTTTAAGGTCCTTTATTGATGCACTTTTGAAAAAGTCGCAAAACCCCGAGACCTCTTCATGGCTAAACAGTGTTGTTGTTATGATTGTAAATTCGGATCAGTGTCACAATTTCTTCACACTGCAAACTGTCTTCGTACCACCACCCTCTGTGGTGATTGAAAGTTAACCAGGTAGCCGTCAGACGAGTCTTAACAGTCTGTACCATACTAAAGGGTTTGGGCGAAGCCATGATTGTTAAAAATGTTGTCATACTCGTCCAGAGTTTTAGAATGCAAGGAATGCAACGTTATTGAACACAAATTGTGCACACTTTTTGTGTCACGGCGATGCTCATACTTTGAGTTGCCACTGTGGAGTGCCTTTGGTACGAAGCAACACCGCCACATTTATGCAAATCGCTGCACAGTTCCTGTGAGAGTCGAGTTATTAATAATTCGATTTTTCATCAATAATGCATACATCACTATGCGTAGTGGGAAAATATCCGATGATTTAAATTCAGTAGGGATGTCTGTTATGCCTCTCTTGATACTTCCATTTTGCTTTGAGCAACCAATCATGATAACTGGTGTAACTATTTAAACTTCTGTGTACTGAGCATACAACCAAATCCATCGCCCTCATTGTAAGAAGAGCGACGTCTCGAGAACATTTCGTACAGTAGACCAATATTTTCATTGTTGCAATTAAGTTCTAGATTATCATATAGGTAAAATACTGGACTCAGGAACATTTTTGCATTGGTTAAGTCAGAGCTGGCGAATAAAGTGGAATCAATAGTGTCATTCACTAACCGGATTGTCTGTAGCCTCAGAATAATAAACTGAGTCGTTTCTATTTGAATAGCTGTTTTAATCGACCAGCTATGTCTTGAAATCGTCGGTGGAGCTGGATACTCGCAGAGTTCTCATGAACGGAAACGTAATGTCAGTTGACGCGAGCGTTTAGCAGATGTAAAAGTTTCAGGTGGCCTCATCTGTTACAGGAATGTGTGGCACTTTCCTCACTAATTTGCCCAAAACAGTTTTTTTTTCACTACTTGCACATCTTGGCCGGCCGCAATGGACGAGCGGTTCTAGGCGCTTCAGTCTGGAACCGCGAGACCGCTACGGTCGCAGTTTCGAATCCTGCCTCGGGCATGGATGTGTGTAACCTCCTTAGGTTAGTTAGGTTTAAGAAGTTCTAGGTTCAAGGGGACTGATGACCTCAGAGGTTAAGTCCCATAGTGCTCAGAGCCATTTGAACCATTTGAATTTGCACTTCTTAATTGTACATATTATTTTCTGTAGTACTTCGAACGAGAATCAGTTCCATTCATAATGGCTTGCTTATTGTCCTCAAAGAAGCCCATAAGCATTTTGAGAGGAATTACTGTACTAAAGCGATTACTAACCGATCTTCGTAGAACGTTTAAATCTGAATTTAATGCAGATGCTTAAGTTTTGAGTGTTGTTGTGATCTCAACGTTTCTTGTGCTACAGACTTGGAGGCCATTAACCCTCGAGCGGGTGCGCCTATGAATAAAGTGCACCAACTACAAATAAAATTGTTTTGCACCGTTTCACTGTTGTTTCAAAATTACGAGCCTATATCTATTCCTTCATTATTACTTCAGCTAACACAGTGACAAATTTTGTCATACGTCCAAGTGAGCAGCAGTATTATAAAATGAACAGCGAGCTAGGTGGGAAAAAATTTACCAGAAAATAACCCACATTACGAGCTAGCACCACATCCACACAAAAGGCAATTATCTACGAGAATATTAGTAATCGAATAAGCGGCGGACTCTGTATACTGCTTGGAGTGGATCATTACTGTGGGGTACCACCTGTCCGTGGATCGGAGTGATGTAATGGAAGTTTACTTCATTATTGTTTAATTAAACAGTCCTTCATTTCATATTATGTTAGTTTACTGTAAGTTGTTTGATTTAACTGAGATTAAACTGTAATTTTGCTTATACAACTTTACCTTGGTAACGTAAAGACAGCTAGTCTTTACTTGTCTGCAAAGTATGCCGCGACCCCGCATGTTTTGTGCGAAACGGCGCACCTGCTAGAGCGTTAAGTTTGTATCAAATTTCTTGTATCATGAAGGTGAACACATGATGCATAAGCCCGATATTTCAGCTGGAGATCCGCCATCATTACACATACATGTGTCTCACAAATACAATAAACTGCTACTCGGAATTGTTCAATCATCTTTCCGTTGAATCAGCATTTGTATGTAGTCGTTATTATTGAATGTTGATGAAGCGAACGATTTGTGAGAGATATAGGGAGACAATTATTGAACTATATGAAATAAAATCGTCATAACTTCTGAACGGTGTGCGTTAGGACGTTCAAATTACATGATTGGGGGCATGATGGGAATTAGTATGGTTTGGTTTATCGACGAAACTCACTTTCATTTGGATGGGTTCGTCAATAAACAAAATTGGCGTATTTGGACGGCTGAGAATCCGCATTTCGCGATCGAGGAGTGTCTTCACTCTCAACGGGTGACCGTGTGGTGTGCAATGTCCAGTCACGGACGTATTGGTTGATTGCACGATGGCTAGGTTTTGGAAGACGATTTCATTCCCATTATACAAAATGGCCCTGATTTCGACAAGTTGTGGTTCATGGAAGATGGAGCTCGACCCCATCGAAGCAGGAGAGCGTTTGGTGTACTGGAGGAGCACTTTGGTGACTGCGTTCTGGCTCTGGGTACCCAGAGGCCACTGGTATGGGCTTCGATTGGCAGCCATATTCTCCGGATCTGGACACATGCGACTCTTTTTTGTGGGGCTGTATTAAAGACAAGGTGTACAGAAATAACCCCAAAACTATAGCTGAGCTGAAAACAGCCATTCAGGAGGTCATCGATGTCTAGACGCTTCAGCAAGTCGTGCAGAATTTCGCTATTCGTCTGCGCCACGTCATCACCAATGATGGCAGGTATATTGAACACGTCATAACCTAAATACGAATATCTGTAGTGACGTTTACATGTTGAAGAAAGTGTGCGCACGCCGTAGTTTGTAACTAATTTACGTTTTTTTCATATAGTTCAATAATTGTCACCCTGTACATTCCTGACGAGTGATTCGTTCATCATACTGAACGGGAGTTGTTATTTCAACTGGTGTAATTGCTAGGTTTCGCTCCTATCGACTCGAAGAACTCGCAATTCTGATGCTTTATAGTACTGTCCTTCCGATGCAGAGTGGAGTACTGAATATTGTGTGGGTTGTTTTTATACTTTATATGCTTGTGCTCCTGTTGCTTCAAATGAAAACGTACCACGATTTCTTATCCTCGAAAATCAACCAGTTTCTTCTCCTGGTCAACGATGCTCGAGGATGTTTTATGTCTGAACAGTCACTGGGAGATGTATTGGATTACTGGGCACCTTAGTGTGTTTGTATCCTGGTCCCATTGTAGGGAAGCACCCATACATGGTAAGTATTAATTGGTCTTTGGTGTATGATTTTGTAGCAATATTATACATGACACGGCTCACGCTAACAAATAGAATTTTCTCTGGTTGATCCAGCTCGTAAATTTTCTTGGTGTTATTAGCCAAAACTTGACTCTTCGAGAAACCGAGTATTGTTCCCGTTGAGTCATCCCGCTTAATGTCACTATATTTTTTTATCTTTTTCATCTCTGTTTTTAAGGCATTAACGTTTACGTGTGAGCCAAATCATTTTACAAATTTTTTATATCATCAATTTCATAAGAGCTAGGAGGAATATCCACAACCATGTCTGCTTCTAGTGAAGTTTATTGTTTACCAGAGTGATGTTTGGAATGCTGTTATAAATTTCCTAACAGATCAGTTCAATATTCCATTCACCCTCGCTTAGACTTATTGGCGGGGGGGGGGGGGGGGGGAGGGGGAGGGGGAGGGGGAGGGGGAGTAATTTGCGAAATATAGTAATGTGCATGGTGCTAATTTTCATGCATTCGTCAGGAGAAAAATTAGACACAAATGGCTACAGAGGTACGAATCAATTTATTAGTAGCAAATTGTAGAGCACAAGGCTCTCGGTCAAGAAGCCCCAAGATTCGTCTGGTGAGCGTAAATCTTAGAAGAAGTCAAAAGAGAGCACTTTGTTCTGTTTTCTTTTAACATACGCAACCCACTGTCTTACAGGTCCTTCTGTGACGTCTAAATTTACGATCCCACATTCCTTGATTTCCAAATCGTCCTCGGCAACGTATTCCGCACCAAAATACCACGAAATCTTGAGATTTTGAGTTGAAGAATTTAAGCAGATGGGTACTGATAAGTTGTCTGTAGGGTAGTTTAATTAGGGAGTATTTAAAAAAAATAAAGAGCCAAAGCCTTCTCTTGTACGGCTTTAAATATAGCCATCCTAATATGCCTTTCAGATTCCTGTACTTGTTCCTGATCATTTTTTTCTTTCTGAACTGTTCTGGCTTTGGCGGCAGCTCCTCCCACCAGTGCCCCAGCTGCTGATAGCCGCACCAGTGCTTTAATTAGAAGCAGAATATTCCACAGTACGTTGCCTCATGATTCCTTGGGCGTATCTGGTTGGAATTATCGGCTAAAATTCGATCTGCAGCGTCTTGTTCTGCGAAACCTTGATCTGTAGCATACACTAAATTGCAGGCCTTCCAGCACTGTGTAGTTCGACTGGCAGTTTACCGAGAGTACCACCAGAACCTCTGCTGACGCACTTCATATCACTCATGGTATGGCAGTGCAGTGTCTGAGGTTCGCACAACCTGCTACTTAGCAAATCCTGAGCGTTCACCAAACTGTTTGGGGACCCTGGAAAGCCAAGTGATCAACATTCAGAAATTTTCATAATTCCTGTGTTCAAAAAGTTTCAGTGATTTCTTCACCATCGCTACCCTTTAAGACGTAGGTTCTCCGGTTTTTCCTCTGTACTTTAGACATGGTAAACATCTCTACTGACTGGTTAGAAAGCAAATACTCCTCAAATGCATTTTTTTAATTTTGAAATATGCTCCAAATAATACACTGAATTTGTGCTTGAGTGGGTCCACCATCTTAATACGATCGTCTGCGGTATTTAGAAGTCTGTCTTAATGGTATGATGTTCTGTTCTGTTGTGTTTGAGCGCAGAGCACCGAGGTGTTGGCTGGCGCGCGGCCGACCGGCGTATGGCCTGTGCGTGGTGTGGCAGTGTCGTGCTGGAGGGCGCCGCTGGTAGCGATGTGGGCTTCCTCGCCTCGCCTCGCCTCACACCAGGTGTTTGCGTAGTTTGCAGTGCATTCGCACCATTCCTATCCCTGTCCCGGTCCCCGTCCCGACTTGTCCCGACTTTGCCAATAATTTGTGGGAGAATCTCTAGCCACGTGTATGAAGCATGAAGATTAAATTACATCCACATATGGGTTTTAATGGTTCTACGCAGACACTCCACAATACTCGGTTTCATGTGGAAGAATGTCGAGTAGTGGTTTCTTCCGTATTGCTCCATTACCAACTTGAAATAACTGCTATAAAATTCACCTCCATGGACAGACTGTAAGTTGACAGGACACCGATTCGTTCCATTCTGCAGCAATTGTTCAGACGCCTGCGCAATGTCCCTACCAGGATTTTCCTTCACATGTAAGCCCCAGGCGAATTTGGAATATATATGTATGTTTATTAAAAATATTTGAAACCTTTATTCGATCGTGAGTATTCTCTAATATTGACGAGGCTGCCCTACCATAAATGACCCGAATCAAATATTATGACTCATCTGCACTGGGACATTCTGTGTGCATGCCTTTGGAGTTGATGGGACCACCGTCTGCATTATTCAGTACTGTGTCTTCCTCGAAGCTTCGAGATTATTCATGTCACTTTCTTCTTGTGAACTGTATTCCCTGTGGCGAATGATGCCGTTAACAGATGTAGGCAATGTATGATTTTGTTGATGATTATAATATACACTCTAAGACAAAAAAATGGGGCAGAAATAGATAGATTTAATGTACATGTAGAAGCAAACAAATGTTTACAATTTCAGAAGTCTTTCATGAGTCCCACTTCGAAATGGGCCCCTATGACCTGCGAGGACACATCTGGAGACACCTTGGAAAGCGATGGAACAACAGCCTGACCTCGACCAGCAGGTGGCCTGACACCCAGGAGTGATGGTGTGAGCATTTCATAGCAGGACCCCTGTGTTTATCATCCACGACACCCTTACAGCACAGTGGCATGTCGACAATGTTCTGTGTCCCAGGTTGTTGCCCTTTCTGGTAAGCCACCCTGGGCTTACATTTCAACAAGATAATGCTCGACCACTCATGGCGAGAGTTTCTCCTGCTTTTGTTCGTGCTTGTGAAACCCCACTCAGGCCAGGAAGGTCGTTGGACTTCTCCACAACTCAGAAGGTTTGGAACATTATGGGCTGGGCCCTCCAACCAACTTGGGATTTTGTCAATATGACATGCGCGATTTCCAATACACCCAACATCTCCATCAGTGAGCGCCAAGTTGAATAACTGTTTGTATAATACCCAGTGGTGGACCAGTGCATTACTGACTTGCTCAATTTGTGAAGCTCTTTCGCTTGAATAAATGAATCATTTTCTCTGAAATAGTAATTATGTCTTTGTCGTGTATGTACATCACATCTACTGATTTCCATTCCATTCGGATAATTCCTTCGTAGTCCGTCGGGTTTTTTTTGGGAGGGGGGATCTTAGAGTGTATATCCTGCAGAGATAAAATGTTCAGCTTTTTCTGCTGAAAATAATGTTAATATGTTTTTTACAATTTGGGCTTTTTAAGCGTCTTTACGAACACTGTCTTGCCTACGTACGTTAATTGTACATACTATTTCAGCATGTAATGTCTTCTCTTTCGGCAATACTTTAGAGGGCTCGAAGTCTTTGGCAATGTTAGCTCCGCGAAGCCAAGTGTCTGCTAAAACTCCATGCATTCAACGTGTATAGCGTTCTTCGTTAAGGCTTTTTCAGCATATACAGTGGTTCTCGACTGATCCCATATGTCGTATTTAATTCGCTAGCACTGTAAGAGTTGATGTGATCGGTGGTGGCATAGCCTTCCTCAGCCTCTTCTTCTTCTTCTTCTTCTTCTTCTTCTTCTTCTTCTTCTCGTCTTCTACCGCTTTCCGATATCGTCACCGTGTGTGAGATGTTTAATACTTTCTGTTACGGGTCCAAACTTTTCAGAGAGCAACTGTTCACAATCGTACTGTCCCACTTTTAAGAGTCTCAGTTTGCGACGAATAGCTTTCAGCACGATAAAGACTTTGCGTTTTGTCCACGTGCTGTGGCATCCTGATGACACCGTGACATAGTACACATCTTATATAGTCTTATAAATAGCTCTCTCAAGCTCGTCAGCCCTTCTATTTATTACATTGTGCAACCTCTGAAGGATTGCACTGCCTTCTTCCTGACCTTTTTTTCCACGATATTTACAGGGGGAGTTTTTTGATCTCTTAAAACCGAAGAAATTGGAAAGAGGTAGGAAGTTAAGGAGATGGGACTTGGATAAGAGAAAAGAACCAGAGGTTTTTGAGTTTCAAAGGGAGCACTAGGCAACGGTTGGCTAGAACAGGGGGAAGGAATGCAGTAGAAGAAGAATGGGTAGCTTTAAGAGATGAAATAGTGAAGGTAGCAGAGGATCAAATAGGTATGAAGACAAAACATAGTGGATATCCTTGGATGACACAATAGATACTGAATTGAACTGATGAAAGGAGTTAAATTAAAAATGCAGCAAATGAAGCAGGAGAAATAAAATACAAACGTTTAAGAAAGGAGATTGGCAAGAGGCGCAAAATTCCTAAGCATGAATGGTTAGAACATAGATGTAAGGATTTAGAAGAATATTTCACTAGGGGAAAGATAGATACCGTCTACAGGTAAATTACAAAGGCCTTTGGTGAACTGAGAAGCAGCTGTATGAATATCGAGAGCTGACATGACAAACCGGTCCTAAGCAAAGTAGGAAAAGCTGAAAGGCGGAAGGAGTGTATAGAGATGAGCTTTATGCAATATTATAGAAAGGAAAATGGACGTAGATGAAGATGAGATGTGAGATCTGATACTGCGAGAAGAATTTGACAAAGTTCTGGAAGACTTAAGTCAAAACAAGGTCTCGGGGATAGACGATATTACATCAGAACTACTGATAGCGTTGGGAGAACCAACCACGACAAAACTCTTTCATCTGTTGTGCAAGATGTATGAGACAGGAGAAATACCCTCGGACTTTAAAACGAATATAATAATTCGAATTTCAAAGAAAACAGGTGTTGACAGGTGTGAATATTACCAAACTATTAGTTTAAGAAGTCATGGTAGAAAAATACTAACATGTATTTTTTACAGAAGAATGGAAAAACTGGTAGAAGCCGACCTCGGGGAACATCACTTTGGCTTCTGGAGAAATGTAGAGACACGCAAAGCAAAGCTTAAGGAAATGCAAACCTAATTCACAGCATTTGTAGACATTAAAAAAGTTTTGACAATGTTGACTGGAATATTCTCTTTGAAATTCTGAAGGTAGCATGGTTAAAATACAGGTATCGAAAGACTGTTTATAACATGTACGGAAACCTAACAGCACTTAGAAGAGTCGAAGGGCATGAAAGAGAGGCAGTAGTTGAAAAGGGAGTGAGACAGAGTTTTAGCCTATCCGCGATGTTGTTCAGTATGTACATTGAACAAGCAATAAAGGAAATCAAAGAAAAACTTGGAATAGGAATTAAAATTGAGGGATAAGAAATAAAAACTTTGAGATTTTCCGATGACACTGTAATTCTGTTAAAGACAGCAAAGAAATGGAAGAGCAGATGAACGAAATGGACAGTGTATTGAACACTGCAAAACAAGGATAATGGAATGCAGTCGAATGAAATCAGATGATGCTGATGATAGCCGAAGTAGAGAGGATATAAAATGTAGACTGGAAATGGCAAGAAATGCGCTTCTGAAGAAGATAAATATGTTAACATCGAATATAGATTTAAGTGTTAGGAAGTCTTTTCTGCAGGTGTTTGGTGTTTGGCCATGTATGGATGTGAATGCTGAAGATTAGGTGGGTAGACCAGGCAAATAACGAGAAAATACTGAATAGAACTGAGGAGACAAGAAATTTGCAGCACAACGTAATAAAAAGAAGAAAAAGAAGGGATCGGTTGATAGGATACGTTCTGAGACATGAAGAGATCGGCAATTTAGTTTTGGAGCAAAGTGTGTGTGTGCGTGTGTGTGTGTGTGTGTGTGTGTGTGTGTGTGTGTGTGTGTGCGTGTGTGGGAGGGGGGGGGGGAATCGTAGAGGAAGACCAAGAGATGAATACAGAAAGCAGATTCAGAAAGATGTAGGTTGCAGTAGTTATTCGGAGATGAAGAAGTTCGCACAGGATAGAGTAGCATAGAGAGCTGCATCAAACCAATCTTCGGACTGAAGACCACAAAAACAACAATATTTTTTAAATATTTACATTCGCTGTAATAATCTACATCTACATCCATACTCCGCAAGCCACCTGATGGTGTGTGACGGAGGGTACCTTGAGTACGTCTATCGGTTCTCCCTTCTATTCCAGTCTCGTATTGTTCGTGGAAAGAAAGATTGTCGGTATGCCTCTGTGTGGGCTCTAATCTCTCTGATTTTATCCTATTGGTCTCTTCGCGAGATATACTTAGGAGGGAGCAATATCCTGCTTGACTCCTAAGTGAAGGTATGTTCTCGAAACTTCAACAAAAGCCCGTACCGAGCTACTGAGCGTATCTCTTGCAGAGTCTTCCACTGGAGTTTATCTACAATCTCAGTAACGCTTTCACGATTACTAAATGATCCTGTAACGAAGCGCGGTGCTGTCTGTTGGATCTTCTCTATCTCGTCTATCAACCCTATCTGGTAGGGATCCAACACCGGTGAGTAGTATCAAGCAGTGGGCGAACAAGTGTACTGTAACCTACTTCCTTTGTTGTCGGACTGCATTTCCTTAGGATTCTCCCAATGACTCTCAGTCTGGCATCTGCTTTACCGACTATTAATTTTATATTGTCATTCCATTTTAGATCACCCCTCATGCCTACTCCCAGATAATTTATGGAATTAACTGCTTCCAGTTGCTGACCTGCTATATTGTAGCTAAATATACAAGATCTTTCTTTCTATGTATTCGCAGCACATTAAACGTTTCTACATTGAGATTCAATTGCCATTCCCTGCACCATGCGTCAATTCGTTGCAGATCCTCCTGCATTTCAGTACAATTTTCCATTGTTGCAACCTCTCGACATACTACAGCATCACCCGCAAAAAGCCTCAGTGAACTTCCGATGTTATCCACAAGATCATTCATATATATTGTGAATAGCAACGGTCTTGCTAGACACCCCTGCGGCACACCTGAGATCACTCTTACTTCGGAAGACTTCTCTCCATTGAGAATGACACGCTGCGTTGTGTTATCTAGGAACTCTTCAATCCAATCACACAATTGGTCTGATAGTCCATATGCTCTTACTATGTTCAGTAAACGACTGTGGGGAACTGTATCAAACGCCTTGCGGGAGTCAAGAAACACGGCATCTACCAGGGGAACCCGTGTCTGTGGCCCTCTGAGTCTCGTGGACAAATAGCGCGAGCTGGGTTTCACACGATCGTCTTTTTCGAAACCCATGCTGATTACTACAGAGTAGATTTCTAGTCTCCAGGAAAGTCATACTCGAACATAATACGTTTTCCAAAATTGTACAACTGATCGACGTTAGAGATATAGGTCTACAGTTCTGCACATCTATAGATGCGACGTACATGTAGAGACAACTGATTACAAATTCAGGAAAACTGGACGTATTATTGAATAGAAACAGCTTCACAAATTGAGCGAGACATTAATGCCTTGGTCCGCGTCCGGCCATCATGTAAGCAGCTGTTCGGTTTGGCATAGATTGACAGAGCGGTTTTATGTCCTCTTGCGGGATATCGCTCCAAATTCTGTTCAATTAGCCCGTAGGTTCGTCAAATTCCCGAGCAGCTCAGAGGGCGCTATCAATAATGGCGCAAAGGTTCTCAGTTGGAAAGAGGTTCAGCTATCTTGCTACCCAAGGTAGGGTTTCGCAAGCACAAAGACAAACAGCAGAAACTGTCGACGTGTGCGGGCGGGCATTATCTTGCTGAAATGTAAGCCCAGTATGGCTTGCCATGTGGGGCAACAAAACGAAGCGTAGAATATCGTAGACGTACCGCTGTGCTTAAGGCTTCCGCGGATGACAACCAAAGGGGTCTGCTACGAAAAGAAAAGGCACCCTAGACCAATACTCCTGGTTATCTCGACATATGGTGGAAGACAGCCAGGTTCGAGTCACACCGGTGCCTGGGGCTTGTAATCTCTTTGACTGGAGCAGAATTGTCTTCGGTGGTGAGTTACACTTCGAAATGAGCTCCGTTGACTAGCGGAAACGTGTCTGGAGACGAACTGGACAGCAGTGGGATTCCAAACTGACCGTCGCTCGCCATGCGGGCCGAGAACCTGGAGTGATGGTCTGCGGTGCCATTTCTATTCATAGCAGGACCCCTTTCGTTGTCATCTGCGCCACTCTTACAGCACAGCGGTGAGTTG